>NW_027206542.1:0-349831 GCF_024711535.1 Dipodomys merriami | reverse complement strand
TTAGGTCTAGCGTTTGTGTGAGGATAAGAGTTAGGGTGTGGGTTAGTGTGAGGGTGAGGGTTAGGGTTAGCGTTAGGGTTAGGGTGAGCATTATGGTGAAGTTTAGGGTTAGGGTGAGGGTTAGGATTAGGGTTAGTGTGAGGGTTAGTGTTAGGGTGATGTTTAGGATGAGGTTGAGGGTGAGAGTGAGGGTAAGGGTTAGTGTGAGGGTGCGGGTGCGGGTGAGGGTGAGGGTTAGTGTTAGGTTTAGGGTGAGGGTGAGGGTTAGGGTTAGGATTAGTGTTAAGGTTAGGCTGAGGGTGAGGATGAAAGTGAGGGTGAGGGTTAGGGTTAGTGTTAGGGAGAGGATTCGAGTTAGTGGGAGGGTTAGTGTGATGGTGAGGGTCAGGCTGAGGGTGAGTGTTAGAATGAGGTTGAGGTTGAGGGTGAGGTTTAGGGTTAGGATTAGATTAAGGTGAGTTTTAGGGTGAGGGTTAGGGTTAGGTTTATTGTTAGGTTTAGGGTTTGGGTTAGGTGAGGGTGAGGGTGAGGGTTAGCGTTAGGGTTAGGGTTAGGGTTAGGGTTAGGGTGAGGGTGGGGTTCAGGGTTAGGGTTAGGATTATGTAAAGGGTAAGGCTGAGGGGGAAGTGGAGGTTGAGTGTGAGGTTTTGGGTTAGGATTACGGTTAGGGTGAGGGTTACTGTTAGGTTTAGGGTTAGTATAAGGTCTAGGCTGAGGGTAAGGGTTAGGGTTACTGTGAGTGTTAGGTTTAGGGAAAGGGTTTGGGTTAGGTTGAGGGTAAAGTTTAGAGTAAGGTTTATGGAGAGGATGAGGGTTAGGGTTACCGTGAGGGTTCGGGTGAGGGTTAGGGTTAGGGTTATGGTTAGGGGTAGCGTGAGGGTTTGGGTGAAGGTTAGGTTTAGGGTTAGGCTTCGGGTGTGGGTTAGGGTGTGGGTAAGTGTTAGAGTGAGGGTTAGGGTGAGGGTGAGGGTTAGGAGGAGGGTGAGGGTTAGTGTTAGCATTAGGGTTAGGGTGAGGGTGAGGGTTAGGTTTAGGGTGAGTGTTAAGGTGAGGGTTAGGGTTAAGGTTAGGGATAAGGTGAGGATTAGGGTTAGAGTTAGGAATAGGTTGAGGGTTAGGCTGAGGGGTAGTGTTAGGTTTAAGGTGAGGGTTAGGTTTAGTGTGAGGATTAGGGTTAGGTTTAGGGTGAGGTTTAGGTTTAGTGTGAGGGTTAGTGTTAGGGTGAGGGTAAGGGTTAGGGTGAGTTTTAGGGTGAGGGTGAGGTTTAGGGTTAGCGTTAGGTTTAGGTTTAAGGTTAGGATGAGGGTTAGGGTTAGGGTTAGGGTGAGGGTGAGGGTGAGGCTGATGTTTAGGATGAGGGTTAGGGTTAAGGTGAGGGTTCGGGTTAGGTTTAGGGTGATGGTTAGGGTCAGGGTAAGTGTTAGGGTGAGGGTTAGGGTTATGGTTAGGTTTAGTGTGAGGGTCAGGGTGAGATTTAGTGTTAGGTTTAGGGTGACGGTAATTGTTAGGGTGAAGGTTAGGGTGATTGTGTGGTTTATGGTTAGCATTAGGTTTAGAGTTAGGGTTAGGTTGAATGTTAGGTTTATGTTTAGGGTTAGGCTTAAGGTGAGGGTGAGGGTTAGGGTTAGGTTTAGGGTTAGGGTTAGTTTTAGGGTGAGGGCAAGGGTGAGGGTGAGGTTAAGGGTGAGGGTGAGGGTTAGGGTGAGGTTTTCATTTAAGTAAGTGTTAGGGTTAGAGTTAGGGTGAGGTGTAGGGTGAGGGTGTGGGTTGGGGTTAGGGTTAGGGTTAGGGTGAGGCTGAGGGTCAAGGTTAGTGTTAGGATGAGGATTAGGGTTAGGGTTAGGGTGAGGGTGAGGGTAAGGTTTAGGGTTAGGGTTAGTGTGAGATTTAGGGTTACGGTGAGGAGTAGGGTTATGGTTACGGTGAGGGTTAGGGTTGAGTGATGTTTAGTGTGAGGGTGACGGTTAGGGTGAGGGTGAGTGTTCTGTTGAGAATTAGGGTTAGGGTTAGGGATTGGGTTAGTGTGAGGGTAAGTGTTAAGGTGAGGGTTAGGGTGAGGGTGAGGTTTAGGGTTAGGGTGAGTGTTAGGTTTAGGGTTATGATGAGGGTGAGGGTTAGGGTGAGCCGTAGGTTTAGGGTTAGGGTTAGTTTGCGGGTTAGGGTGAGGTTAAGGGTGAAGGTGAGTTTTAGGGTTAGGGTGAGATTAAGTTTTAGGGTGAGGGTTAGGGTGAGGATTAGGGTTAGGGTTAGTGATAGGGTAAGGATTAGTGTTAGTGTGAGAGTTAGGGTGAGGGTTAGGATTAGTGTCTGTGTGAGGATAAGTGTTAGGGTGAGGGTTAGGGTGAGGGTGAGGGTTAAGTTTAGGGTGATGGTTAGGGTTAGGGTTATGCTTAAGGTGAGGGTTAGGGTGAGCTGTAGGTTTACCGTTAGGCTTATTTTGCGAGTTAGGGCGAGGGTAAGGATTAGGGTGAATTTTAGGTTTAGGGTGAGGGTTATGGTTAGGGTGAGGGTAAGGGTTAGGGTGAGGGTTAGGGTGACGTTTCGGGTCAGGGTTAGGGATAGGGTGAGGATTAGGGTTAGTGTGAGGGTTAGGATTAAGTTTATTGTGAGGATAAGGGTTAGGGTGGGGGTTAGAGTGAGGGTGTGGTGTTGGGTTAGTGTTAGGGATAGGGTGAGCTTAAGGGTGAGGGTTAGGTTTAGGGTGAGGGTTATGGTTAGGTTTAGGGTGAGGGTCAGGGTGAGGTTCAGCATTAGGGTTAGGTTTAGTGTTAGGGTGAGGGTCGGTTGAGGGTTAGTGTTAGGATTAGTGTTAGAGTTAGGGTGAGGGCTAGGGTGAGTGTGAGGTTTGGGTGAGGGTGAGGGTGAGCGTTTCAGTTATGTAAGTGTTAGGGTTAGTGTGAGGATTAGGGTGAGGGTGAGGGTTAACCTGAGGTTAGGTTTAGCCTGATGGTTAGGGTTAAGGTGAGGGTGAGGGTTAGGGTTAGGGTGATGGTTAGGGTGAGGGTGAGGCTGAGAGTTAGGATTAGGAATAGGGTTAGTGTTAGGATCAGGCTGAGGTGAGGGTCAGGGTGAGGGTGAAGGTTCGAGTTAGGGTTATAGTTAGAGTGAGGGTTAAGCTTAGCGTGTGGGTTAGGGTTAGGTTTATGTTTTGGGTGAGGGTTAGGATTTTATTTAGGGTTAGCATAAGGGTTAGGCTGAGGGTTAAGGTTAGGGTTAGTCTGAGGGTTAGGTGTAGGGTTAGGGTAAGTCTAATGTTTAGGGTGAGGGTTAGGGTGAGTGTGAGGGTTAGGGTTAGGGTGAGGGTTAGGGTGAAGGTTAGGTTTACGGTTAGGGTTAGGGTGAAGGTTAGATTGTGGGTTAGTGTAAGGGTGAGGGTTAGGGTGAGGGTTAGGATTAGGGTTAGCATTAAGTTTAGGGTGAGGGTTAGGGTTAGGGTGAGGGTTTGGGTTAAGTTTAAAGGTAGGGTGAGGATTAGCTTTAGAGTTAGTTTTAAGTTGAGGGTTAGGAGGAGGGGTAGGATTAGGGTTAGGGTGAAGGTTAGGTTTAGTGTGAGAGTTAGGGTTAGGGTTAGGGTGATGGTAAGGTTTATTATGAGGGTTAGGTTGAGTGTGAGGTTTAGGGTTAGCATTAGCTTTAGCGTTAGGTTTAGGATGAGTGTTAGGGTTAGGTTTAGGGTTAGGGTGAGGGTGAGGGTGAAGGTTAGAGTTAGGATGAGGGTAGGGGTTAGGGGTAGGGTGAGCGTTAGGGGTAGGGTTACTGTGAGGGTTAGGATTATGGTGAGGTTTAGGGTGAGGGTGAGGGTTAGGTTTAGCATTAGGGTGAGGGTTAGCTTTAACCCTAAAGCTAACACTCAACCTAACTCTAACCCTCACACTCATCCTAAACCTCACCCTAACCCTAACATTACCCCTCTTCCTAACCATCACCCTAAACCTAGTGTCCAGGTGAGGGTTAGGATGAGGGTGAGTGTTCTGCTGAGAGTTAGGATTAGGGTTAGGGTCAGGGATAAGTTTAGTGTGAGGGTAAGGGTTAGGGTGAGTGTTAGGGTGAGGGTCAAGTTTAGGGTTAGGGTGATCGTTAGGGTTAGGGTTAGGGTTATGTTTAGGGTGAGGGTTAGGGTGAGCGGTAGGTTTAGGGTTAGGTTTACTTTGTGGGTTATGGTGAGGGTAAGGGTTAGGGGGAGGTTTAGGTTGAGGATGAAGGTTAGGGTTAGGGTAAGGGTAAGGGTTAGGTTGAGAGTGAGTGTGAAGGTGAGGGTTAGGGTTAGCATTGGAGTTAGGGTGAGGGTGAGGGTTAAGGTGAGGTTTAGTTTGAGGATGAGGATTAGGGTTAGTATGAGGGTTAGGGTGAGTGTTAGGGTGAGGGTTAGGGTTAGGGTTTGGGTTAGGGTGAGGGTGAGGTATAGGGTGAGGGTTAGTGTTAGGGTGAGGGTTAGGGATAGGGTTAGAGTTAGGGTGAGGTTGAGGGTGAGTGTTAGGGTTTGGTTTAGGGTGAGTGTGAGGGTGAGAGGATTAGGAATAGGTTTAGGGTTAGGGTTAGGCTGAGAGTGAGGGTCAGGGTTAGGGTGAGGGTTAGGGTTTGGGTGATGTTTAGGGTGAGGATGAGGGGTAGGGTGAGGATGAGGATTTGGGTGAGGGTGAGGGATCGGGTTATGGTGTGGGTGGGATTAGGGTGATGGTGAGGGTTAGCATTAGGTTTAGGGTTAGTGGGAC
Organism: Dipodomys merriami; assembly: GCF_024711535.1. Taxonomy (NCBI): domain Eukaryota; kingdom Metazoa; phylum Chordata; class Mammalia; order Rodentia; family Heteromyidae; genus Dipodomys; species Dipodomys merriami. The sequence continues at coordinate 345,119 of NW_027206542.1, read as the reverse complement.
AGTGAGGGTGAGGTGTAGGGGTAGGGTTAGATTGAGTGTTAGGGTTAGGTTTAGGGTGATGGTTAGGGAGAGGGGTAATGTTAGGGTTAGGGTGAGGTTTAGGATGAGTGTGAGGGTTAGAGTTAGGTTGAGTGTTAGGTTTAGGGTTAGGGTTATGGTGAGGTTTAGGGTTAGAGTTAGGGGTAAGGTGAGTTTGAGGGTGAGGGTTAGGTTTAGGTTTAGGCTTAGGGTTAAGGTTATGGTGAGGGTAAGTGTTAGGGTGAGGTTTAGTGTGTGGATGAGGGTTAGGGTTATTATTAGGGCTAGGGTGAGGGTTAGGGTTAGGGTTAGCGTTAGGGTGAGGGTGAGGTATAGGGTGAGGTTTAGGGTTAGGGTGAGGGTTAGGGATAGTGTCAGGTGAGGGTGAGTGTTAGGTTTAGGTTTAGGTTTAGAGTTAGGGTGAGGGTGAGGGTGAGGGTTAGGATTAGTGTTAGGGTTAGGGTTAGGATGAGGGTTAGGCTGAGGGTTAGGGTTAGGGTTAGGGTTAGCATAATATTTAGGCTGAGGTTTAGGGTTAGGCTTAGGTATAGGTTTAGGATGAGGGTTAGGCTGACAGTAAGTGTTAGGGTGAGGTTGAGTATTAGGCTTAGCATCATTCTTAGGGTGAGGTTTAGGTTTAGGTATAGCATTAGGATTAGGGTTAGGATTAGGGTGAGGTAAGGATTAGGTCTAAGGTGAGTGTGAGGTTTAGGGTTAGCATTAGGTTTAGGGTTAGGGTGAAGGTTAGGATTAGTGTGAGAGTTAGGGTTAGGGTTAGGGTGATGGTAAGGGTTAGTGTGAGGTTTAGGGTGAGTGTGAGTTTTAGGGTTAGCATTAGTTTTAGCGTTAGGTTTAGGATGAGTGTTAGGGTTAGGTTTAGGGTTAGGGTGAGGGTGAGGGTGAAGGTTAGAGTTAGTATGAGGGTAGGGGTGAGGGGTAGGGTGAGCGTTAGGTTTAGGGTTACTGTGAGGGTTAGGATTATGGTGAGGTTTAGGGTGAGGGTGAGGGTTAGGTTTAGCATTAGGTTGAGGGTTAACTTTAGGGTGATGTTTAGGGTCCGTGTGAGGGTTAGGATGAGGGTGAGTGTTCTGCTGAGAGTTAGGATTAGGGTTAGGGTCAGGGATAAGTTTAGTGTGAGGGTAAGGGTTAGGGTGAGTGTTAGGGTGAGGGTCAAATTTAGGGTTAGGGTGAGCGTTACGGTTATGGTTAGGGTTATGTTTAGGGTGAGCGGTAGGTTTAGGGTTAGGGTTAGTTTGCGGGTTATGGTGAGGGTAAAGGCTAGGGTGAGGTTTAGGTTGAGGATGAGGGTTAGGGTTAGGTAAGGGTAAGGGTTAGGTTGAGAGTGAGTGTGAAGGTGAGGGTAGGGTTAGCATTAGAGTTAGGGTGAGGGTGAGGGTTAAGGTGAGGTTTAGTTTGAGGATGAGGATTAGGGTTAGTGTGAGGGTTAGGGTGAGTGTTAGGGTGAGGGTTAGGGTTAGGGTTTGGGTTAGGATGAGGGTGAGGTATAGGGTGAGGGTTAGTGTTAGGGTGAGGGTTAGGGATAGGGTTAGAGTTTGGGTGAGGATGAGGGTGAGTGTTAGGGTTAGGTTTAGGGTGAGTGTGAGGGTGAGAGTTAGGATTAGGAATAGGGTTAGGGTTAGGGTTAGGCTGAGAGTGAGGGTCAGGGTTAGGGTGAGGGTTAGGGTTTGGGTGATGTTTAGGGTGAGGATGAGGGTTAGGTTGAGGATGAGGATTTGGGTGAGGGTGAGGGATCGGGTTAGGGTGTGGGTGGGATTAGGTTATGGTGAGGGTTAGCATTAGGTTTAGGGTTATTGTGACAGTGAGGGTGAGGGGTAGGGGTAGGGTTAGGTTGAGTGTTAGGGTTAGGTTTAGGGTGATGGTTAGGGAGAGGGGTAATGTTAGGGTTAGGGTGAGGTTTAGGATGAGTGTGAGGGTTAGGGTTAGGTTGAGGGTTAGGTTTAGGGTTAGGGTTAGGGTGAGGTTTAGGGTTAGAGTTAGGGGTAAGGTGAGTTTGAGGGTGAGGGTTAGGTTTAGGTTTAGGCTTAAGGTTAAGGTTATGGTGAGGGTAAGTGTTAGGGTGAGGTTTAGTGTGTGGATGAGGGTTAGGGTTATTATTAGGGCTAGGGTGAGGGTTAGGGTGAGGGTTAGCATTAGGGTGAGGGTGAGGTATAGGGTGAGGTTTAGGGTTAGGGTGAGGGTTAGGGATAGTGTTAGGTTAGGGTGAGAGTGAGGGTGAGTGTTAGGTTTAGGTTTAGGTTTAGAGTTAGGGTGACGGTGAGGGTGAGGGTTAGGATTAGTGTTAGGGTTAGGGTTAGGATGAGGGTTAGGGTTAGGGTTAGTGTTAGCATAATGTTAAGGCTGAGGGTTAGGTTTAGGCTTAGGGATAGGGTTAGGGTGAGGGTTAGGCTGACGGTAAGTGTTTGGGTGAGGTTTAGGGTGAGGTTGAGTATTAGGCTTAGCATCATTCTTAGGGTGAGGTTTAGGTTTAGGTATAGCATTAGGGTTAGGGTGAGGGTTAGGATTAGGGCTAAGGTGAGGGTTAGGTTTAGGGTGAGCATTAGGTTTAGGGTTAGGGTGAGGGTTTGGGTTACGGTGAGGGTTACCTTTCATGTGAGGGTTAGGTTTAGGTTGAGGGTTAGGGTTGGTGAGAGGGTTAGGGTGAGGGTACAGGTTAGGGTTAGCGTCAACGTTAGGGTGAGGGTGAGGGTTAGGGTTAGGTTAGGATGAGGGTCAGGGTGAGGGTGAGGGTTAGGGTTGTGTTAGTGTTAGTGTTAAGGTTAGAGTTAGGGTTAGGGTTAGGGTTAGGGTTAGCATTAGGGTTAGGGTTAGGGTTAGGGTGAGCGATCGGGATAGGGTTAGGGTTAGGGTTAGGGTGAGGGTGAGTGTTATGTTGAGGCTGAGGGTGAGGTTGAGGTTTAGGGATAGGGTTAGGGTGAGGGTGAGGGTGTGGGTGAGGGTTAGGGTTAGGATTAGTGTTAGGGTTAGGGTTCCCTGATGGTGAGCTTGAGGGTGAGGGATAGGGTTAGGTTTAGATTTAGGGTGAGGGTTAGGGTTAGTGTGAGTGTTAGGATTAGGGTGAGGGTTAGGTTTACGGTTAGGGTGCTTGTTAGTGTGAGGTTTAGGGTTAGGGTTAGGTTTAGGTGAGGGTTAGGGTGAGGGTTAGGGTTAATGTTCGGGTTAGGTTGAGGGTGAGGGTTAGGGTGATGGTCAGAGTTAAGGTTTGGTTTTAGGGTTAGGGTTAGTTATAGGGTGAGGCTTAGGGTGAGGGGTAGTGTTAGGAAGAGGGTTAGGGTTAGTGTGATGGTTAGAGTTAGGGTTAGGGTTAGGGTGAGGGTATGGATTAGGGTGAGGTTTAGTGTGAGGGTGAGGGTTAGTGTGAAGGTTTTTGTTAGGTTTAGTGTAAGGTTTATGGTGAGGTCTAATATGAGGTTGCGGGTTAGGGAGAGCAAGAGGGTGAGGGAGAGCGTGTCAGTTAGGTAAGTGTTAGGATTCGGGTCAGGGTGAGGATTAGGGTGAGAGTTAGGGATAGGATGAAATTTAGGGTTAGGCTGATGGTTAGGGTTAGTGTGAGGTTTAGGTTTAGGGTTAGGGTTAGAGTGAGTTTTAGGGTTCGGGTTTGCATTAGGGTTAGGGTGAGGGTTAGGTTGTTTTTGAGGGTTAGGGATAGGGTTAGGGTTAGTGTTAGGGTGAGGGTTAGGGTTAGGATTAGGTTTAGGATGAGGGTTAGGGTAAGGGGTAGGTTTAGGGGTAGGGAGAAAGTTAGGATTAGGGAGAGGGTTAGGGAAAGGTTAAGGGTTAGGTTTAGGGTGAGGTTAAGGATTAGGGTGAGGGTGAGGTTTAGTGTTAGGTTTAGGGTGATGGTGAGCGTGAGGGTTAGGGTTAGGTTTAGGCTTAGTTTGAGGGATAGGATGAGGGTTTTGTTTAGTGTTAGTGTTAGGGTTAGGGTGAGGTTTAATATTAGTTGTGAGGGTTAGGGTGAGGGTGAGGGTGAGAGTAAGGGTTTGGGTGAGGGTTAGGGTGAGTTTTAACGTTCTGGTTAGGGCTAGGGTGAGGCTTGTGGTGAGAGTCAGGGTTAATGTTATGTTTAAGGTGAGGTTTAGGGTTAAAGTTAGGGTTAGGGTGAGGGTGAGGGTTAGGATGAAGGTTAGGGTTAGAGTGAGTATTAGGGTTAGGGTTAGGGTTAGATTAAGGTTTAGGGTGAGGGTTAGGGTAAGGGTTAGGGTTTGGGTAAGGGTGAGTATGAGGGTTAAAGTTAGGGTTAAGGTGAGGGTTATGGTTGGGATGAGGGTTATGGTTAGGTTTAGGGTGAGGCTTAGGGTGAGGTTTCCGGTGAGTGTGAGTGTTAGGTTGTGGGTGACGGTTAGGGTTAGGGTGAGGGTTAAGGTGACGTTGAGTGTTAGGTTGAGGGTGAGGGTTAGGGTTAGGGTGAGTGTGAGGATTAGGGTTAGGGTTACCCTTAGGGTTATGGTGAGGTTATGGGTTAGGGTGAGGTTTAGGGTGAGGGTGAGGTTTAGGGTTAGTGTTACCCTTAGGTTTATGGTGAGGGTATAGGTTAGTTTGAGGTTTAGGGTGAGGGTGAGGGTTAGGATTAGCGTTAGTGTTAAGGTGAGGGTTAGGGTTAGGGTTAGGCTGAGGGTTAGGTTTAGGTTGATGATTAGGGTGAGGGTAAGTGTGAGGGTGAGGGTGAGGGTTAGGGTATAGGTGAGGTTTAGGTTTCGGGTGAGGGTTAACGTGACGGTAAGGGTTAGGGTGAGGGTGTGGAAAAAGGTTATGTTCGGTTCAGGGTGAGGGTTAGGGTTAGGTTTAGGGTGAGGTTTTGAGTTAGTGTACGGGTTAGGTTTAGGGTTAGTGTGAGGAAAAGGGTTAGGGTGAGGATTAGGATGAGAGTAAGATTTACGGTTAGGTTTAGCTTTACGGTTAGGGTGAGGTTTAGGGTTAGGGTTCAGGTTAGGGTTAAGTTGAGGGTGAGGGTTAGAGTTAGGGTTCGGATGAGGGTTAGGTTGGGGTGAGTGTTAGTGCTACGGTTAGGGTGAGGGTGATGGTGAGGGTTGGGTTTCGGGTGAGGGTTAGGGTGTGGGTGACGGTTAGTGTTAGGGTGAGGTTCAAGGTGACAGTGAATGTTAGGATGAGGGTGATGGTTAGAGTTAGTGTGAGTATTAGCTTTAGGGTTAGGGTTAAGGTTATGGAGAGGGTAAGGATCAGGGTGAGGTTTAGGGTGAGGGTGAGAGTTAGAGTTAGTGTTAGGGTTATGGTGAGGGGTAGGGTTAGGGTTAGGGTTAGGGTGAAGTTGAGGTTTAGGATTAGGGTTAGGATGAGGTTTAGGGTTAGGGTGAGGGTTAGGGATAGGGTTAGGGTTATGGTGAGGGTTAGGGTTAGGGTTACGTTTTGAGTTGGGTGAGTATGAGGGTGAGCTTTAGGGTTAGGATTAGGGTTAGTGTTAGTGTTAGGCAGAGGGTGAGGGTGAGGGTGAGGGTGAGGTTTAGGGTTAGGGTCAGGTTTAGGGTTAGGGTGAGGGTGAGGGGTAGGGTCAGGGTTAGGGAGAGGAATAGGTTTAGGGTGAGGGATAGGGTGAGGGTTAGGGTCACGGGTAGGTTTAGGATTAGGTTGAGGATTAGGGTTAGTGTGAGGGTTAGGGTTAGTGTTAGGGTGAGGGTAAGGGTTACTGTGAGGTTTAGGGTGAGGTTGACAGTTAGGGTTAGCTTTAGGTTGAGGGTGAGTTGAGGTTTCGGGTTTGCATTAGGGTTAGGGTGAGGGTTATGGTGAGGGTTAGGGTTAGGGTTAGGGTCAGGGTGAGGGTGAGGGTTAGGATTAGGTGAGGGTGAGGGTGAGGGTGTGGTTTAGCGTGAGGGTGAGTGTGAGGTTTATGTTTAGGTTTAGGTATAGGGTTAGGGTTAGATTTAGGGTGAGGGTGAGGGTGAGAGTTAGGATTAGGGTGAGGGTGAGAGTGAGGTTTAGTGTTAGGGTTAGTATCAGTTTGAGGGTTAAGGTTAATGTGAGGTTTAGGGTGAGGGTGAGGGTAAGGGGTAGTGTGAGGGTTAGGGTGAGGGTTAAGTTTATGGTGAGGGGTAGAGGTAGGGTTAGGTTTAGGTTTAGCTTTAGGATTAGGCTGAAGGTGAGAGTGAGGGTTAGGGTGAGGTTAAGTTTGAGGGTGAGGGTGAGGGTTAGGGCTAGGTTTAGGGTGAGGGTGAGGGTGAAAGTAAGGGTTAGGATGAGGGTGAGGGTTAGGTTTAGGGTTAGTGTTAGTTTGAGGGTTAGGGTTAATGTGAGTTTAGGGTGAGGTTGTGGGTAAGGGTTAGTGTGAGGGTTAGGGTGAGGGTGAGGGTTAGGGTTAGGGTCATGGTTAGCGTTAAGATTAGTTTGAGGATTAGGGTGAGGTTTTGGGTTAGGGTGGCCGTTAGGTATAGGCTGAGTGTTAGGTTTAGGGTTAGGGTGAGGGTTAGGGTTAGTGTGATATTTAGGCTGAGGGTGAGAGTTCGGGTTCTCATGAGGGTTAGCTTTTGTGTGACGGTTAGGGTTAGGGTTAGGGTTAGGGTGAGGTTGAAATTTAGGGTGAGGGTGAGGGGTAGGGTTAGGGTTAGGGTGATTTTTAGGTTTAGGGTTAGTGTTAGGTGAGGGTTATGGGGAGGGTTAGGGTGAGGGTTAGGGTTAGGTTTAGGGTTAAGTTTAGGGTGAGGGTTACGGTGAGGTTTAGGGTTAGGGTTATGGTGAAGGTAAGGTTTAGAATGAGGGTTAGATTGAGGGTGAGGGTTAGGTTAGGGTTTGGGTGAGGGAAAGGGTGAGGGTTAGGGTTAGGTTGATGGTGAGGTTAGGGTGAGAATTTTGGTTAGTGTTAGGGTTTAGGGTTAGTGTTAGTGTGAGGGTGATGGTTATGGTTAGGGTTAGTATTAGGGTGAGGTCTAGGGTGAAGGTGAGGTTTAGTGTTAGTGTTAGGGTTAGGTATAGGGTGAGTATTAAATTATGCTTTGTGTGATGGTTAGGCTGAGCGGTAGGGTTAGGGTTAGGTTTAGTGTGAGGATTCGGATTAGGGTTAGGATTAGGGTTAAGGTGAGGGTTAGGGTTAGGTTGAGGGTTAGGGTGCGGGTGAAGTTTAGGGTTAGCATTAGGGATAGGGTGAGGGTTAGGTTGTGGGTAAGGGTTTGGGTAAGGGTTAGGGTGAGGGTGAGGTGTAGGGTTAGGGTTAGATAGAAGTATAGTGTTAGGGTGAGGGTTTGGGTTAGTTTGAGGGTTAGGGTGAAGGTGAGTATGAGGTTGAGAGTTAGGGTTAGGGTGAGGGTGACGATAAGGTTTAGGGATAGCATACGGGTTAGGGTTAGGGTTTGGTTTAATGTTAGGGTGAGGTTGAGGGTGAGGGTGAGGGTTAGGGTTAGGGTTAGGTTTAGGATTAAGGTGAGGTTTAGGGTAAGGGATAGCGTTAGGGTGAGGGTTAGGTTTAGGGTTACGGTGAGTGTTAGGGTTAGTTTTAGGTTTAGGTGAGGGTTAGTGTTAGGATAAGGGTGAGGATGAGGGTTAGGTTGAGGGGCAGGGTTAGGGATAGGGTAAGGGTTAGTGTTAGGGTGAGGGTTAGGGTAAAGATTAGGGTTAGGGTGAGGGTGAGGGTGAGGGTTAGGGAGAGGGGTAATGTTAGGGTACGGGTGAGGTTTAGGGTGAGTGTGAGGGTTAGGGTTAGGTTGAGGGTTAGGGTTAGGGTGAGGGTTAGGGTTAGAGTTAGGGGTGGGTTGAGTTTGAGGGTGAGGGTTAGGTTTAGGTTTAGGCTTAGGGTTAAGGTTATGTTGAGGGTAAGTGTTAGGGTGAGGTTTAGTGTGTGGATGAGTGTTAGGGTTATTGTCAGGGTTAGGGTGAGGGTTAGGTTGAGGGTTAGAGTTAGGGTTAGCTTTAGGGTGAGTGTGAGGTATAGGGTGAGTTTTAAGGTTAGGGTATGGGTTAGGGATATTTTTAGGTTAGGGTGAGGGTGAGGGTGAGTGTTAGGTTTAGGTTTAGGTTTAGAGTTAGGGTGAGGGTTAGGGTGAGGTTTAGTGTTAGAATTAGGATTAGGGTTAGGGTTAGGATGAGGGTTAGGATTAGGGTTAGGATGAGGTTTAGGGTTAGGATGAGGTTTAGGGATAGGGTTAGGGTTATTGTGAGGTTTAGGGTTAGGGTTACGGTTTGAGTTAGGGTGAGTATTAGGGTGAGCTTTAGGGTTAGGATTAGGGTTATGGTTAGTGGTAGGCAGATGGTGAGTGTGAGGGTTAGGCTTAGGGTGAGGTTTAGGGTTAGGTTTAGGATGAGGGTTAGGGTTAGGTTTAGGGAGAGGGATAGGGTTAGGGTGAGGGATAGGGTGAGGGTTAGGGTCACAGGTAGGTTTAGGGTTAGGTTGAACGTTAGGGTTAGTGTGAGGGTTAGGGTTAGAGTTAGGGTGAGGGTAAGGGTTACTGTGAGGTTTAGGGTGAGGATGACAGTTTGGGTTAGCTTTTGTTTTAGGGTGGGGTGAGGTTTCGAGTTTGCATTAGGGTTAGGGTGAGGGTTATGGTGAGGGTTATGGTTAGGGTTAGGGTGAGGGTGAGGTTGAAGTTTAGGTTTAGGGTTATGTTGAGTGTTAGGTTTAGGGTGAGGGTTAGGGTTAGGATTAGGGTGAGGGTGAGGGTGAGGGTGAGGGTGAGGTTTAGGGTGAGGGTGAGGGTGAGGGTGAGGGTTAGGGTTAGGTTTAGGGTGAGGGTGAGAGTGAGGTTTAGGTTTATGTTTAGGTTTAGGGTTAGGGTTAGGGTAAGGGTTAGGTTTAGGGTTAGGGTGAGGGTGTGGGTGATGGTTAGGGTTAGGGTGAGGGTGAGGGTGAGGGTTAGGGTGAGGGTTAGGGCTAGTTTTTGTGTTAGGATTAATGTGATGTTTAGGGTGAGTGTGAGGGTAAGGGTTAGTTTGAGGGTTAGGTTGAGAGTTAGGTTTAGGGTGAGGGATAGAGGTAGGGTTAGGGTTAGGTTTAGGGTTAGGTTTAGGCTGAGGGTGAGGGTGAGGGTGAGGGTGAAGGTGAGGTTTAGAGTTAGGGTTAGGGTGAGGGTGAGGGTGAGGGTTAGGTTTAGGGTTATGGTGAGTGTTAGGTTTAGGTTGAGGTTTAGGTTTAGGGGTAGGTTTAGGTTGAGGGTGAGGGTGAGGGTCAGGGTCAGGGTTAGGGTTAGGGTGAGGGTGAGGTTGAAGTTTAGGGTTAGGGTGAGGGTGAAGGTTAGGGTTAGGGTTAGGGTTAGGGTTAGGGTTAGTTTGAGTATTAGGGTGAAGTTTTGGGTTAGGGTGACCGTTAGGTATAGGCTGAGTGTTAGGTTTAGGGTTAGGGTTAGTGTGATGTTTAGGGTGAGGGTGAGGCAAAGGGTAAGGGTTCGGTTTCTCATGAGAGTTAACGATTGTGTGACGGTTAGGGTTAGGGTGCTGGTTAGGGTGAGGTTGAAGGTTAGGTTGAGGGTGAGGGGTAGGGTTAGGTTGAGGTTTAGGTTTAGGGTTAGTTTTAGGTGAGGGTTATGGGGAGGGTTAGGGTTAGGGTTAGGGTTAAGTTTAGGGTGAGGGTTATGGTGAGGGTTAGGGTTAGGGTTAGGGTGAGGGTAAGGTTTAGAGTGAGGGTTAGAGTGAGTGTGAGTGTTAGGATTAGGGTTTGGGTGAGGGAAAGGGTAACGGTTAGGGTTAGGGTGAGGGTGAGGGTTAGGGTGAGAGTTTAGGTTAGTGTTAGGTTTGGGGTTAGTGTGAGTGTTAGTGTGAGGGTGATGGTTAGGGTTAGGGTTAGTATTAGGGTGAGGTCTAGGGTGAGGGTGAGTGTTAGGGTTAGGGTTAGGGATAGGGTGAGAATTAGTGTTATGATTTGGTTGAGAGTTAGGCTGAGCGGTAGTGTTAGGGTTAGGTTTAATGTGAGGATTCGGGTTAGGCTTAGGGTTAGGGTTAAGGTGAGGTTAAGGGTTGGGTGAGGGTTAAGGTTAGATTTAGCATTAGGGATAGGGTGAGGGTTAGGGTGTGGGTAAGGTTCTGGGTAAGGCTTAGGGTGAGGGTGAGGGGTAGAGTTAGGGTTAGGAAGAAGGTTAGTGTTAGGGTGAGGGTTTGGCTTAGTTTGAGGGTTAGGGTGAAGGTGAGTTTGAGGTTGAGAGTTAGGGTGAGGGTGATGGTGACGGTAAGGTTTAGCGATAACATACGGGTTAGGGTTAGGGTGAGGGTTAGGGTTAGGTTTAGGGTTAGGGTGAGGGTGAGGGTGAGGGTGAGGGTTAGGTTTAGGGTTAGGTTTAGGATTAGAGTTAGGTTTAGGGTAAGGGTTAGGGTTAGGTTGAGGTTTAGGTTTAGGGTTAGGATGAGGGTTAGGGTTAGAGTTAGGTTTAAGGTGAATGTTAGTGTTAGGATTATGGTGAGGATGAGGGTTAGTTTGAGGGGCAGGGTTAGAGATAGGGTAAGGGTTATGGTTAGGGTTAGGGTTAGGGTGAGTGAGGGATAATTTTAGGGTGAGGGTTAGTGTGAGGGTTAGTGTGAGGTTTAGGTTTAGGGTTAGGGTAAGGGTTAGGTTTAGGGTGAGCGATAGTTTTACGTTTAGGAATAGGTTGAAGTTAATGCTGAGGGTTATGGTTAGGTTTTGTGTGAGGATAAGGGTTAGGGTAAGGATTAGGGTGAGGATGAGGGTTAGGGTTAGCATAAGGTTTAGTGTGAAAGTTAGGGTTAGGGTTAAGTTTAGGGTAAGGGTTAGGGTTAAGGTAAGGATTAGGGTTCGGCTTAGGGTAAGGGTTAGTGTTAGGGTTAGGGTGATGTTTAGGCTTAGGGTTAGAGTTAGGTTGAGGTTTAGGGTTAATTTTAGGGTTAGGGTAAGGGTTAGGGTTAGTGTGAGGTTTAGGGTTAGGGTGATGTTTAGGGTGACGGTGAGGTTTAGGGTGAGTGTGAATTTGAGAGTGAGGGTTAGGGTAAGGTTGAGGGTGAGTGGGATGGTGACGGTGAGGGTTAGGGTTAGGTTTAGGTTTAGGGTAAGGGTAAGCATTAGGGTTAGGATTAGGGTTAGGGTAAGGGTTAGGCTGAGGGTGAGGGAGAGGGTGCGGTTGAGGGTGAGGTTTTTGGATAGGTAAGTGTTAGGATTAGGTTTAGGGTGAGGATTAGGGTGACGTTAGGGTTAGGGTTAGGTTGAGTGTTAGGGTTAGGGTTAGGGTTAGGGTTAGGGTTAGGGTGAGGGTTAGGGTGTGAGGTAGGGTTAGGGTTACGATGAGGATTATGTTGAGGGTGAGGAATAGGGTTTTGGTGAGGGTAAGTGTTAGGGTTATGGTGAGAGTGAGGGTGAGGGTAAGAGTAAGGGTTAGGGTCAGGGTTAGGGTGAGGGTGAGAGTTAGGGTTAGCATTAGAGTTAGGGCTGGGTAAGGTTGAGTGTTAGGATTAGGGTTAGGGTTAAGGTTAGGGTGCAGGTTAGGGTTAGGGTTACGCTTAGAGTGAGGTTCAGAGTTAGGGATAGGATTAGGTTTAGGGTTAGGTTGAGGCTGAGGTTGAGGGTGAGAATGAGGATTAAGTTTAGGGTTAGGTTTAGGGTGAGGGCTAGGATGAGGGTGATATTTTTGGTTAGGAAAGGTTTAGGGTTAGGTTTAGGGTGAGGATTAGGGTGAGGGTGAGGTTTAAGGTGAAGTTTAGGGTTAGGGTTAGGGATAGGGTGAGGGTTACAATGAGGGTTGGGTTGTGGGTAAGTGTTAGCTTGAGGGTTAGAATGAGGGTGAGGGTTAGGGTTAGGGTGAGGGTAAGGGTTATTGTGAGGGTTAGGGTGAGGCTGAGGGTTAGGGTTAGCTTTCGGGTTAAGGTGAGGGTGAGGTTTAGGGTTTGCATTAGGGTTCGGTTGAGGGTTAGGGTGAGGTTTAGGTTTAGGGTGACGGTGAGGGTGAGGGTGAGGGTTATGGTTAGGGTTATGGTGAGTGTTAGGGTTAGGGTTAGGGTTAGGGTGAGTGCGAGGTTGAGGGTGATGTTGAGGTTGTGGGTTAGGTTTAGGTGTAGGATGAGGGTGAGTGTTTGGTTTAGGGTGAGTGTTTGGTTTAGGGTGAGGGTGAGGATTGGAGTTAATGTGAGGTTTAGGGTGAGGGTGAGGTAAGGGTGAGGGTGAGGGTGAGGGTTAGGGTTAGGGGTAGGGGTAGATGTAGATTTAGTGTTAGGTTTAGGGTTAGTATTAGGGTTAGGGTTAGGATTAGGCTTAGGGTGAGGGTGAGGGTGAGGGTGAAGGTGAGGTTTAGAGTTAGGGTTAGGTTAGAGTTATGGTTAGGTTGAGCGCTAGGATGAGGGTTATGGTTAGGGTGAGGGTGAGGTTGAGGATATGATTGAGACTCACCCTAGCTTTCATGGCTATGGTTAGGGTGAGGGTATGGGGGACGGGTAGATTTAGTGTTAGATTTAGGGTGAGGGTTAGGTTTTGTGTGAGAGTTAGGGTTAGGGTTAGGGTTAGGGTGATGTTAAGTGTTAGAGTGAGGGTTAGAGTAAGAGTGAGGGTTAGGGTGATGTTTAAGGTGAAGGTAAAATTTAGAGAGAGTGAGAGGTTTCCGGTGATGGTGAGGGTTTGGGTGTGGGTGAGGGTGAGGGTTAGGGTGAGGGTAAGGGTTAGGGTGATGTTTAGAGTGAGGGTGAGGTTTAGGGTGAGAGTTAGGGTTCAGGGTAGAGGAATTGTTAGGGTGTAGGTGAGGGTTAGGGTAAGGGTGAGGCTTAGGGTGACCGTGAGTGTTAGGGTTCAGGTGAGGATTAGGGTTAGGGTTAGGGCTTGGGTTGGGGTTAGGGTTAGGGTTAGGGTGAGTGTTAGGGTGAGAGGTAGGGTTAGGGTTAGTATGAGGGTTAGGCTTAGTGTGAGGGTTTCGGGTTAGGGTTAGGATTAGTGTGAGGATAAGGGTTAGGGTGAGGGTTAGGTTGAGACTGAGGGTTAGGGTTACCCTTAGGGTTAGGGTGAAGTTTAGGGTGGGGGTTAGCGTGAGGGTTAGGGTTAGGGTTACGGTTGGGTGAGGGTTAGGGTGAGCGAAAGGGTTAGGGTGAGGGTTAGGTTGAGGTTGAGGGATAGGGTTATGGTGAGGGTAAGGGTTAGGGAAACGGTTAGGGTGAGGTTGAGGATTAGGGTTAGCATTAGTGTTAGGGTGAGGGTGAAGGTTAGGGTGAAGTTGAGGGGTAGGCTGAGGGGTAGGGTTATTGTTAGGGTCAGGGTTAGGGTGAGGGTGAGGGTTATGGTTAGCATTAGGGTTAGGGTTAGGTTTAGGATGAGTGTTAGGGTTAGGGTTATGATAAGGTTGAGGGTAAGGTTTAGCATTAGGGTTAGGGTTAGGGTTAGGTTGCAGGTTAGGGTTAGGGTTAGAGTGAGGGTAAGGGTCCGGGTTAGGATTAGGTTTAGGTTTAGGTTTATGGTGAGGCTGAGGGTGAGGGTGAGCGTGAAGGTGAGGGTTAAGTTTAGCATTAGGTTTAGGGTGAGGTCTAGGGTTAGGGGGAGGGCTAGGATGAAAGTTAGGGTGAAGGTGAGGTTTTCGGTTAGGAAAGGGTTAGGGTTAGGGTTATGGTGAAGATTGGGGTGAGGGTGAGGTTTAAGGTGAGAGTTAGGGTTAGGGTGAGGGTTAGGGTTAGGTGAGGTTGATGTTTAGGGTGAGGGTGAGGGTGAGAGTGAGGGTTCGGGTGAGGGTGTGGGTTAGGTTGTTGGTGAGGGTTAGGGTGAGGGTGAGGGTGAGAGTGAGGGTTAGGATGTTGGTGAGGTTTCAGGTTAGTGTGAGGTTTAACGTGAGTGTTATGGTTAGGGTTAGGGTGAGGGATAGGGTTAGTGTGAGGTTTACAGTTAGGCTTAGTGTAAGGATAAGTGATAGGTTGAGGATTAGGGTGAGAGTGAGGCTTAGGGTTAGATTAAGGGTTAGGGTTAGGGTAAGGGTTAAGGATAGGGTTAGGGTTAGGGTGAGTGTGAGGCTTAAAGGTAGGGTTAGTGTGAGGGTTAGGGTTGGGGTGAGTGATAGGGTTAGGGTTATGGTGAGGGTGAGGGTGAGGTTTCGGGTGAGTGTGAGTGTTAGGGTGTGGGTGAAGGTTAGGGTTAGGGTGAGGGTTAGGGTGACGGTGAGGGTTAGGGTGAGGGTGAGGGTTAGGGTTAAGGTGAGCGATAGGTTGATGCTTAGGGTTAGGGTGAGTGTGAATATTAGGTTTAGGGTTACCCTTAGGGTTATGGTGACAGTATGGGTTAGGGTGAGTTTTAGCGTGAGGGTGAGGGTTAGGGTTATCGTTAGGGTTAAGGTAAGAGTTAGGGTGAGGGTTATGGTTAGGGTGAGGGTGAGGGTTAGGTTTAGGGTTACGGTGATGTTTAGGGTTAGGGTGTGGGTTAGGGTTAGTTTTATGGTTAGGGTGTGGGTTAGGTTTACGATTAGGGTTCGAGTTAGGGTGAGTGTGAGGGTGAGTGTTAGGGTTAGGATTAGGGTTAGGGTTATTGTTAGGCTGAGGGTGAAGGTGAGGTTTAGTGTTAGTGTTAATGTAATGTTTATGGTTAGGGTTAGGTTGAGGGTTAGGGTTAGGCTTAGGATGAGGGTTAAGGTGAGGATTATGGTTAGGTTTAGGGTGACGCTTAGGTATAGTGTCACGGTTAGGTTTATTGTGAGAGTAAGTGTTAGGGTGAGGTTTAGGGTGAGGGTGAGGGTCAAGGTTAGGGTTAGGATTAGGTTTAGTGTTATTGTGAGGCTGAGGGTGAGGCTGAGTGTGAGGGTGAGTGTGAGGGTTAAGGTTAGGGTTAGGTTTAGGGTGAAGGCTAGGGTGAGGGTGATATTTTTGGTTAGGGTTAGGTTTAGGGTGAGGATTAGGGTGAGCATGAGGTTTGAGGTGAGGGAAAGTTTTAGGGTGAGGGTTAGGGTTAGGTTTAGGGTGAGGGTTAGGGTTAGGGTGATGTTTAGGTTGAGGGTGCAGGTGAGAGTGAGGGTTCGGGTGAAGGTTAGGGTTAGAGTGAGGGTTAGGGTTTGGGTTAGGGTTAGGGTGAGAGTAAGGGTTAGGATGACAGTTGGTGTGAGGGTGAGGGTTAGGGTTAGGTTTAGGCTGAGTATGACAGTTAGGGTGAGGGTTAGGTTTAGGGTCAGGGTGAGGGTTAGGGTGAGGGTTAGGGTTTATGTTAGGGTTCGGGTTAGGGTAAAAGTTAGGGTTAGGTTGAGTGTTAGGGTGAGTGGTAAGCTTAGGGTTAGTATAAGGGTTATGCCTATTGTGAAGTTTATGGTTACGGTTAGGGTTAGTGTGAGCATAAGGGTTAGGGTGATGGTTAGGGTGAGACTGAGGGTTAGGGTTAGCCTTAGGGTTATGGTGATGGTTAGGGTGGGGGTTAGGGTGAAGGTTAGGGTTAGGGTTAGGGTTGGATGAGGGTTAGAGTGAGTGTAAGGTTTACGGTGAGGGTTAGGTTGAGGTTGAGGGATAGGGTTATGGTGAGGGTAAGGGTTAGAGTGAGGGTTAGGGTGAGTTTGATGGTTAGAGTTAGCATTAATGTTAGTGAGAGGGTGAGAATTAGTGTGAGTGTTAGGGTTAGGGATAGAGTGAGGGTGAGGGTTAGGGTAAGGGTTATGGTTAGGGTTATGGTGAGGGTGAGGGTTAGGGTTAGCATTAGAGTTAGGATTAGGTTTAGGTTGAGTGTTATGGTTAGGGTTAGGGTGAGGTTGAGGGTTAAGGTAAGCATTAGGGTTAGGGTTAGGCTTAGGATGCAGGTTAGGGTTAGGTTTAGAGTGAGGGTGAGGGTCAGGGTTAGGCATAGGATTAGGTTTAGGGTTAGGGTGAGACTGAGAGTGAGGGTGAGGGTGAGGGTGAGCATGAGGGTGAGGGTTAAGTTTAGCGTTAGGTTTAGGGTGAGGGCTAGGGTGAGGGTGAGGGATAGGGTGAGGGTTAGGGTGAAGGTGAGGTTTTCGGTTAGGAATAGTTTAGGATTAGGTTTAGGGTGTGGGTGAGGTTTAAGTTGAAGATTAGGTTTAGGGTGCGGGTTAGGGTTAGGGTTAAGTTGAGGGTTTGGGTTAGGGTGATGTTTAGGGTGAGGGTGAGAGTGAGCATTCGGTTGAGTGTGTGGCTTAGGTTGTTGGTGAGGGTCAGGGTGAGAGTGAAGGTTAGGGTGAGGGTTAGAGTTAGGGTGCTGGTGAGGATTAGGTTTAGGGTGAGAGTTAGTTTGAAGGTGAGGGTTAGGGTGAGGGTGAGGGTTAGGTTTAGGGATAGGATTAGGGTTAGGGTTAGGGTTAGGGTTAGGGTAAGGGTGAGGGTTATGGTTATGGTTAAGGTGAGGATTTGGTTTAGTGTGAGGGTTAGGGTTAGGGTTAGTGTAAGGATAAGGGTTAGGTTGAGGATTAGGGTGAGAGTGAGGGTTAAGGTTAGATTAAGGGTTAGGGTGAGGGTTAGGGTAAGGGTTAGGCTTAGGGTTAGGGTGAGTGTGAGGGTTAAAGTTAGGGTTAGGGTGAGGGTTAGGGTCGGGGTGAGGGTTAGGCTTAGGGTTAGGGTGAGGCTGAGGGTGAGGGTTCGGGTGAGTGTGAGTGTTAGGGTGTGGGTCACGGTTAGGTTTAGGGTGAGGGTTAAGGTGACGTTGAGTGTTAGGTTGAGGGTGAGGGTTAGGGTTAGGGTGAGGGTGAGCGTTAGGGATAGGTTTAGGGTGATGTTTAGGGTTAGGGTGTGGGTTAGGGATAGGTTTATGGTTAGGTTGAGGGTTAGGTTTACAGTTAGGGTTCGAGTTAGGGTGAGGGTGAGTGTTAGGGTTAGGATTAGTTTTAGGGGTAGTGTTAGGCTTAGGGTGAGGGTAAAGGGTGAGGGTTAGGGTGAGGGTGAGGGATACGGTTAGTGTTGGGGTTAGGGTGAGCGTTTGGATGAGGGTTAGGTTTAGGGTTAGGGTGAGGGTTAGGGTTAGGGTTGAGTATAGGGTAAGAATTAGGATGAGGTGTAGGGTAAGGGTTAGGGTTAGTGTGAGGAAAAGGGATATGGTGAGGGTTAGGGTGAGGGTGAGGAATAGGGTTAGTGTAAGGGTTAGGGTGAGTGTTTGGGTGAGCGTTAGGTTTATGTTTAGGGTTAGGGTGAGGGTTAGGGTGAGGGTAAGTGTTAGGGTGAGATTTAGGTTTTGGTTGAGTATTAAGGTCAGCATTAGTCTTAGAGTGAGGGTTAGGTTTAGGTATAGCATTAGGGTTAGGATTAGGGTTCGGGTGTGGGTTAGGATTAGTGTTAAGGTGAGGGTGAGTTTTAGGGTTAGCATTAGGTTTAGGGTTAGGATTAGTGTGAGGGTGAGGGTGAGGGTTAGGGTTAGGATTAGGTTTAGTGTTAGGGTGAGGCTGCGGTTGAGGATAAGGTTGAAGGTGAGGGTTAGGGTTTGGCTTAGGCTTAGGGTTAGGGTGAGGGCTAGGGTGAGGGCGAGGGTGCGGTTTTCTGTTAGGAAGGGTTAGGGTTAGGT
Source organism: Dipodomys merriami (assembly GCF_024711535.1). Lineage (NCBI taxonomy): Eukaryota > Metazoa > Chordata > Mammalia > Rodentia > Heteromyidae > Dipodomys > Dipodomys merriami. Next base: position 327,760 of record NW_027206542.1, on the reverse strand, counting down.
TTAGGGAGAGGATTAGGCTGAGGGTGAGGTTGAAGGTGAGGTTTAGGGTTAAGGTGGGGGTTAGGGTTAACGTTAGGCTGAGCGTTAGGGTTTGGGTGATGATTAGGGTGATGTTTAGGGTGAGGGTGAGGTTGAAGGTGAGGGTTAGGGTGTAGGTGAGGGTTAGGGTGAGGGTGAGGGTTAGGGTGATGGTGAGGGTTAGGTTCAGGGTTAGTGTGAGGAAAAGGCTTAGGGTGAGGATTAGGATGAGATTAAGTGTTAGGGTTACATTTAGAGTTAGTTTTAGGGTGAGGTTCGGGTTAGGGTTCAGTTGAGGGTGAGGGTTAGAGTTCGGGTTAGGGTGAGGGTTAGGGTTGGGGTGAGGGTTAGGGTTACGTTTAGGGTGAGGGTGAGGGTGAGGGTTCAGGTGAGGGTTAGGGTGTGGGTTAGGATTAAGGTTATGGTGAGAGTAAAGGTTAGGGTGAGGTTTAGGGTGAGGGTTAGGGTTAGGGTTAGGGTTAGGATGAGCAATAGGCTGAGGGTTCGGTTTAGGTTTTGTGTGAGGGTTAGGGTTAAGGTTAATGTTAGGGTTAGGATTTGGTTAGGGTAAAGGTTAGTTTTAGGTTTAGGATAAGGTTTCGGCTGACGGTTAGGTTTAGAGTTAGTGTGAGGGTTATATTTAACGTTAAGGTTAGAGTGTGGGCTAGGGTGAGGGTGAGGGTTAGGTTGAGGTTTTAGTTTAGGTAAGAGTTAAGGTTAGGTTAGGGTGAGGATTAGGGTGAGATTGAGGGTTAAGTTGAGGGTTAGGGTTAGGGTGAGACGTAGGGTTACGATTAGGGTGAGGGTTAATGTTAGGGTGATGTTTAGGGTGAGGGTAAGGGTGAAGGTTCGGGTGAGGGGGAGGGTTAGGTTTAGGGTTAGTGTGAGGGTTAGGGTTAGGTTTAGGGTTAGAGTTAGGGTGAGCATGAGGGTTAGGGTGAGGGGTAGGGTTAGGGTTACGGTGAGGGTGAGGGTTAGGGTTAGGTTGAGAGTGAGAGTGAAGGTAGGTTTAGTGTGAGGGTCACGGTTAGGGTTAGGGTGAGGGTTAGGGTTAGGTTAAGGGTGAGGATGAGGATGAAGGTGATGGTTAGCGCTACGTTTAGGGTTAGGGTGAGGCTTAAGTTTAGGATGAGGGTTAGGATAAGGGTGAGTGTGAGGGTTATGGTTAGGATTAATTTTAGGGTGAGGGTGAGGGTTAAGTTTAGGATTAGGGTTAGGGTCAAGGTGAGGGTGAGGGTTAGGGATAGGGTGAGGGTTAGGATTTTGGTTAGGGTTAGGGTGAGGGTTAGGGTTAGGGTAAGGTTTAGGAGGAACGTTAGGCTGAGGATTAGGGTTAGGGTTAGTATGAGGTTAGTTTTAGGGTTGGGTTAGGGTGAGGGTGAGGGTTTACCTTAGGTAAGGGTTAGGGTAAGTTTAGGGTGAGGATTAGGATGAGGTTGAGGGCTGAGGTGAGGGTTAGGGTTAGGGTGAGTGTTAGGGTTAGGATTAAGGTGATGGTTATTGTTAGGGTGAGGGTGAGGGTGAAGTTTCAGGTTAGGGGAGGGGTTAGGTTTAGGGTTAGCGTGAGGTTTATGGTTAGGGTTAGGGTTAGGGTGATGGTGAGGGTTAGGGTGAGTGTGAGGTTGATGGTGAGTGTGAGGTTTAAGGTTAGGATGAGGGTTAGGGATAGGGTTAGGGTTAGGGTGAGGGTCAGCATTAGGGTGAGAGTGAGAGTTCTGGTGAGGGGGAAGGGGAGGGGGAGGTTTATGGTTAGTGTTCGGGATAGAGTTAGGGTGAGTGTGTGGGTGAGGTTTAGGTTTAGGATTAGGGTTAGGGTTAGGTTTAGGCTGAGGGTGAGTGTGAGGGTGAGGGTGAGGGTTAGGGTTAGTGTGAGAGTTAGGCTTAATGTTAGGGTTAGGGTGAGGGTGAGGGATAGGGTTAGGATTAGTTTAGGATGAGGGTTAGTGTTAGGGTGAGGGTTAGGGTTAGTGTGAGATTTAGGGTTAAGATTTGGGTCAGGGTTAGTATTAGGGTGAGGGTAAGGGTTAGTGTGAGGGTTAGGATGAGGGTGAGATTTATGGTTAGGGATATGGTTAGGCTAGGGTTAGTGTGAGGTTTAGGATTAGGGTCAGGGATAGAGTTATGGTAAGGGTTAGGTTGATTGTGAGGTTGAGGGTGAGGGTGAGGGTGAGGGTCTCGCTTACGTAAGTGTTAGGGTTACGTTTAGGTTGATACTGAGGGTTAGGGTTAGCGTTAGGGTTAGGGTGAAGGTTAGGATGGGGGTTAGGGTTCGGGTTAGGGTTCGGTTTAGGGTTGGGTGAGGGTAAGGGTGAGCATAAGGTTTAGGGTGAGGGTTAGGTTGAAGGTGAGGGATAGGTTTATCGTGAGGGTAAGGGTTAGGGTTAGGTTGAGAGTGAGAGTGAAGGTAAGGGTAAGTGTTAGGGTCAGAATTAGGGTGAGGGTGAGGGTTAGGGTTTCCATTAGGGTTAGGTTTAGGATTAGGTTGAGTGTTAGGGTTAGGGTTAGGGTTAGGGTGAGGGTGAGGGTTAGTTTTAGGATTAGGGTTAGGGTTAGGCTTAAGGTGAGGGTCAGGTTGAGAGTTAGGGAGAGGATTAGGGTTAGGGTTACGGTTAGGGTGAGAGTGAGGGTTAGGTTGAGATGAGGGTTCATGTATGGGTGAGGGTTAGGGTGATGGTGGGGGTTAGGGTGAGGGTGAGGTTTAGGTTTAGTGTTAGCTTTAGGGTGAGTGTTAGGATCAGGGTTAGGATTAGGGTAGGGGTGAGGGCTAGGTTGAGGGTAAGGAGTAGGGTGAGGGGTAGGGTTAAGGTTAGGGTGAGGGTGAGGGTTAGGTTTAGTGTGAGGGTTAGGGTTAGTGTGAGTTTGAGGGTGAGGGTGAGGGTTAGGGTTAGGGTGAGGGTTAGGGTTAGGGGTAGGGGTAGGGTGAGGGTTAGCGTTACGTTTAGATTGAGGGTTAGGGTGAGGGTAAGGTTACGGTAAGGGTGAGGGTGAGGCTTAGGTTTAGTGTGAGGGTTAGGGTTAGTGTAAGGTTAAGGGTTAGGGTGAGGTTTAGGGTAACAGTGAGGCTTAGTGTTAGCGTGAGTTTGAGGGTGAGGGTGAGGTTTAGGGTTAGGTTGAGGGTTAGGTTTAGGGTTAAGGTGAGGGTGAGCCGTAGGGTGAGAGTGAGGGTTCGGGTGAGGGTTTGGGTGAAGGGGGAGGTTTATGGTTAGGGTTGGGTTTAGAGTTAGGGTGAGGCTGTGGGTGAGGGTTAGGTTTAGGATTAGGGTTAGTGTTAGGATTAGGCTGAGGGTGAGTGTGAGGGTGAGGGTAAGGGTTAGGTTTTGGGTGAGGGTTCGGGTTAATGTTAGGGTTAGGGTTAGGTTGAGGGATAGGATTAGGGTTAGTATTAGGATGAGTGATAGGCTGTGGGGTAGGGTTAGGTTTAGGGTGAGGGTTAGGGTTAGTGTGAGTTTTAGGGTTAAGGTTAGGGTCAGGGAGAGGATTAGGTTAGGGGTAAGGGTTAGGGTGAGGGTTAGGATGAGGGTGAGGTTTAAGTTTAGGGATAGGGTTAGGATGAGGTTAGGGTGAGGGCTAGGGTGAGTGTGTGGGTTAGGTTTAGGGTTAGGGATAGGGTCAGGATTAGGTTTAGGTTTAGGGTTAGGGTTAGGGTCAGTCTTAGGCTGAGGTGAAGGGTTAGGGATAGGGTGAGGGTTAGGTTTAGTGTGAGGATTAGGGTTTGGGGTAGCGTTAGGGTGACGGCTAGGGTGAGTGTGAGGGTTAAAGTTTTATTTAGGGATAGGGTAAGGATTAGCGTTAGGGTTAGTGTTAGGGTGAGGTTTAGGCTGATGTGTAGGGTTACAGTTAGGGAGAGGGTTAGGTTTAGTGGGAGTGTTAGGATTAGGTTTAGGGTTAGGGTTAGGGTGAGGGTTCGGGTGAGTGTTTGGGTTAATGTGTGGGTGAGGGTTAGGGTTAGTGTGAGGACTAGGTTTAGGGTTAGGGTTACTGTTAGTGTTAGGGTTAGGGTGAGGGTAAGGGTTAGGGTTAGTGGTATGGTTAGGGTGAGGGTTCGGGTTAGTGTGAGGGTTAGGGTTAAGGTTAGGTAAAAGAGAGGTTAAGGGTTAGGGTGAGGGTTAGTGTGAGGGTGAGGGTTAGGATTAGAGTTAGGGTTGGGATTAGGGTTAGGGTGAGGGTGAGGTTGAGGTTCAGTGTTAGTGTGAGGGTTAGGGTTATTGTTAGTGTTAGGTTGCGGGTGAGGGTGAGGGTTAGTGTTAGGGTAGGGTTAGGTTTGGCTGAGTGTGAGGGTGAGAGTGAGGGTGAGGGTTAAGGTTAGGGTTAGTTTTAGGGTGAGGGCTAGGGTGAGGGTGATATTTTTGGTTAGGAAAGGTTTATTGTTAGGTTTAGGGTGAGGATTTGGGTGAGGGTGAGATTTAAGATGAGGGTTAGGGTTAGGGTGAGGGTTAGGGTTAGGGTTAGCGTGAGGTTTAGGGTTAGGGTGATGTTTAGGGTGAGGGTGAAGGTGAGAGTGAGGGTTCAGGTGAGGGTTAGGGTGAGGGTGAGGGTTAGGGTTAGGGTTAGGGTGAGGATAAGGGTTAGGATGACAGTTAGGGTGAGGGTGAGGGGTAGGGTTAGGTTTGGGTTAGGGTGATGTTTATGGTGAGGGTGAGGGTGAGAGTGAGGATTCGGTTGAGGGTGTGGCTTAGGGTGTTGGTGAGGGTTATTTTGAGATTGAGGGTTCGGGTGAGGGTGAGAGTTAGTGTGTTGGTGAGGGTTAGGGTGATGGTGAATGTTAGGGTTAAGGGTAGGATTAGGATGAGGGTTAGGGTTAGGGTTAGGGTGAGGGTTAGGGTGAGGGTTATGGTTAGGGATAGTGTGAGGATTAGGGTTAGTGTGAGGGTTAGGTTAGGGTTGGTGTAAGGATAAGGTTTAGGTTGAGGATTAGGGTGAGAGTGAGGGTTAGGGTTAGATTAAGTGTTAGGATGAGGGTTAGGGTAAGGGTTAGGGTTGGGGTTAGGGTGAGTGTGAGGGTTAAAGTTAAGGTTAGGGTGAGGGTTAGGGTTGGGGTGAGGGTTAGGGTTAGGGGTTGGGTGAGGGTTAGGTTGAGTATGAGTGTTAGGGTGTGGGTGACGGTTAGGGTTAGGTTGAGGGATAAGGTGACGGTGAGGGTTTGGGTGAGGGTTAGGTTTAGGGTGAGGGTAGGGTTAGGTTTAGGCTGAGGGTTAGGGTTAGGTTGATATTTATGGTGAAGGTGAGTGTTAGGGTGAGGGTTAGGGTGAAGGTTAGGTTAAGGGTTAGGGTTAAGTTTAGGGTGAGCGTGAGGATGAGGGTTAGGTTTAGGATTAGGGTTAGGGTTTTGCTTAGTGTGAATGTTAGGGTCAGGATGTGGGTTCGGGTGATGGTGAGGGTTAAGGTGTGTGTGAGGGTTAGGGTTAGGCTGAGGATTAGGTTTAGGGTTAGGATTAAGGTGAAGGTTAGGGTGAGAGGTAGGCTTAAGGTTAGGATGAGGGTTAGGCTTACTGTGAGGGTTACGGTGAAGATGATGGTTAGGGTTAGCATTAGAGGTAGGATGATGGTTAGGGTGAGGGTTAGGATTAGGGTTAGGGTTAGGGTGAGTTTGAAGGTGAGGGTGAGATTTAGTGTTAGGATTAGTGTTAGGGTTATTGTTAGAGTGAGGTTGAGGGTTTTGGTTAGGGTGAGGGTTAGGGTTAGGGTGAGGGTTATGGTTAGGGTGAAGTTTAGCGTTAGGGTGATGTTTATTGTGAGGGTGAGTGTTAGGGTGAGGGTGAGTTTCAGGGTGACGGTGAGGGTTTGGTTGATCGTGAGGATTAAGCTGTGGTTGAGAGTTAGGGTTAGAGTGAGGGTAGGGTGACTGTGAGTGTTAGGGTGCGGGTTAGATTTAGTGTTAGGGTTAGTGTGATGCTGAGGGTGAGCGTGAGGGTGACGGTTAGGGTGAGTGTGATTGTAAGGGTTAGGTTTAGGATTAGGGTTAGGGTGAGTTTTATGGTTACGGTTAGGGTTAGGGTGTGGGTGAGGCATTATGGTTAGGGTTAGGGTTATTATTAGGGTTAGAGTTAGGGTTAGGGTGAGGGTGAGGGTGAGGTTGAGCATTAGCGTTAGTGTTAGGGTTACGGTGAGGATGGGGGTGAGGGTTAGGGTTAGGATTAGGGTTAGGGTTAGGGTTAGGCTGAGTGGGAGGGGGAGATTTAAGGTGAGGGTTAGGGTTATGGTTAGGTTAAAGCCTAGGGTGAGGTTGAGGGTTAGGCTGAGGGTGAGGGTAAGAGTTTCGGTTAGGTAAGGTTTAGGGTTAATTTTAGGGTAAGGATTAGGTTGAGCTTGAGGGTTAGTGTGAATGTTAGTGTTAGGTTGAGGGTTAGGGTTAGGATTTGGGTGAGTGTTGGTGTTAGGGTTATGTTTAGAGTGAGGTTTAGAGTTAGAGTGGGGTTAGGGGTCCGGTGAGGGTGAGGGTTAGGGTGTGGGTGAGGGTTAGGTTTAAGTTGAGTGTTAAGGTGACGGTGAGGGTTAGGTTGAATGTGAGGGTTAGGGTTAGGTTGAGGGTGAGGTTTAGGGTTAGGGTTAGGGTTAGGGTGAGGGTTAGTGTGAGGGGGTAGGGTTAGGGTTAGGGTGAGGGTTAGGATTAGTGTGAGGGTTAGGGTTATGGTGAGGGTAAGTGTTAGGTTGAGGGGTACGGTTACGGATAGGGTGAGGGCTAGGGTGAGGGTGAGGTTTAGGTTGAGTGTGAGGGTGAGTGTTTCGGTAGGCAAGCGATAGGGTTAGGGTTAGGGTGAGGATTAAGGGAGGGGGAGGGTTAGGTAGAGGGTTAGTGTCAGGGTGAGTGTCAGGGTTAGGGTTAGGGGGAGGGGTAGGGTTAGGGTTAGGGTGAGGTTTAGGTTTAGTGTGAGGGTTAGGTTTAGCGTTAGGGTTAGGGTTAGTATGAGGATAAGGGTTAGGATGAGGGTTAGGTTGTGGGTGAGGTTTAGGCTTATCGTTTGTTTTAGGTTGGGTTAGGGTGAGGTTTAGGGTCAGGGTTAGGGTAAGGGTTAGGGTTAGGGTTAGGGTTAGTGTGAGGGTTAGTTTTAGGGTTAGGGTTTGTGTGAGGATAAGGGTTAGGGTGAGGGTTAGGGTGAGAATGAGGGGTAGGGCTAGCGTTAGGTTTATGGTAATGGTCAGGGTAATGGTTAGGGTTAGGGTTAGGGTTAGGGTGAGGGTATGGGTTAGAGTTAGGGTTAGGGTTGGGTGAGGGTTCGGGTTAGGCTTAGGGTGAGAGTGAGGGTTCGGGTGAGGGTGAGGGTGAGTGTGTGGGTGACGGTTAGGTTTAGGGTTTAAGTGATGGTAAGGTTTAGGATGAGGGTGAGGATTAGTGTTAGGGTGACTGTGAGGGTGCCGGTTAGTGTTAGGGTTAGTGTTAGATTTAAGGTTAGGGTTAGGGTTATTGTTATGGGGATGGTAAGTGCTAGGGTAAGGTTTAGGGTGAGTGTGAGTGTTAGTGTTAGTGTTAGGGTGAGGGTGAGGGTAAGGTTTAGGGTTAGGGTTAGTGTGAGTGTTAGGATTAGGGTGAGGGTTAGGGATAGGGTTAGGGTTAGGGTGAGATTTAGGGCTTAACTTAGGTTTAGAGTCAGGGTATGGGTAAGGCTTATTGTGAGGGTTAAGTTCAGGTTGAGGGTTAAGGTTAGGTTGAGGGTGAGGGTAAGTTTTAGGGTGAGGGCTAGGGTTAGGTTTAGGGTTAGAGAGTTAGGGTTATGGTGAGGGTGAGGGTGATGGTTAGGTTTAGGATTAGGGTTAGGGTTAGGGTGAGGTTTAGGGATAGGCTTAGGGTTAGGGTTAGGGTTAGATTTAGAGTTAGGGTGAGGTTCAGTGTGAGGGTTAGTGTTTGGATTAGAGTTAGAGATAGGGTTAAGGTGAGGCTTAGACTGAGGGGTAGGATTAGTGTTAGAGTGAGGGAAAGGGGGATGGTAAAGGTTTTGGTGAGGGTTAGGGTGAGGGAGAGGTTTAGGGATAGCATTAGGTTTAGTGTTAGGGTTAAGGTGAGGGTTAGTGTTAGAGTTAGGTTGAGGGTGACATTTAGAGTTAGCATTAGGGTTACGGTTAGGTTTAGTTAGAGGGTTAGGATTAGGGTAGGGTTAGGATTATGGTTAAGGTTAGGGTTAGGCTGATTATGGGGATGAGGGTGAGGGTTAGGGTTAGGATTAGGTTTATGGTGTGGGCTAGGGTGAGGGTTAGGGTGAGGGTGAGGTTTTAGGTTAGGAAAGGCTTAGGGTTCGGTTTACGGTGAGGATTAGGGTGAGGGTGAGGTTTAAGGCGAGGATTAGGGTTAGGGTGAGGATTAGGGTTAGGTTTAGGGTGAGGTTTAGGTTTAGGGTGATGTTTAGTGTGAGGGTGAGGTTGTTGGTGAGGATTAGGGTTAGGGTTAGGGTTAGGGGACAGTGAGGTTTAAGGTGAAGGTGAGGATTACGGTTAGGTTTAGGGTGAGGGTTAGGGAAAGAATTAGGGTGAGAGGGAGGGTTAGGGTTAGGGTGAGGGTTAGGTTTAATGTGACGTTAGGGTTAGGGTTAGGGTTAGTGTGAGGATAAGGGTTCGGGTGAGGGTTAGGGTGAGACTGAAGGTTAGGGTTAGCGTTACGGTTAAGGTGAGATTTAGGGTGAGGGTTAGGATGAAGGTTAGGGTGAGGGTGAGGGTGAGGGTGAGGGTATGTTTTACAATGTGGGTGAAGTTTAGGGTTAGGGTGATCGTTAAGGTGATGTTGAGTGTTAGGTTGAGAGTGAGTGTTAGGTTTAGGTTTAGGGTCAGGCGAAATGTGAGGATTAGGGTTAGAGTTAGGGTTATGGTGAGGGTACGGGTTAGGGTGAGGTTTATGGTGAGGGTTAGGGTTAGGGTGAGGGTGCCTGTTAGGGTTAGGGTTAGGGTGAGGTTTAGGGTTAGGGTGAGATCTAGGGATAAGGTTAGGGTTTGGGTGAGGGTCAGAGTTAGGGGTCGGGTTAGAGTTAGGGAGAGGGTGAGGGTTAGAGTTAGGTTTAGGATTAGGTATATGGTTAGGCTGAGGGTGAGGGTTAGGTTTAGCGTGAGGGTTAGGGTGAGGTTTAGGGTTAGGGTTATGTTGATTGTTAGGGTTAGGTTTAGGATGAGGGTTTGGCTGAGGGTTAGGTTTAGGGTTAGGGTGAGGCTTAGTGTTAGTGTGATGGTTAGGGTTAGGGTTTTGTTTACGGTGAGAGTGAGGGTTAGGGTTAGGTTTAGGGTTAGGGGAGGGATTGGTTGAGGGTTTGGGTTAGGTTTAGTATTAGGATGATGGTTATGGTGAGGGTTAGTGTTAGGGTTAGGGTTTGGGTGAGGGTTAGGGTGAGGGTTAGAGTTAGGATGAGGGTGAGGTTGAGGGTTAGCGTTTGAATTAGGGTTAGGTTTAGGGTTATGCTGAGGGTGAGGTTGAGGGTGAGGGTGAGTTTTAGGGTTTGGGTGAGGGTTAGGGTTATGGTTAGGGTTAAGGTGAGGGTGAGGGTTAGGGTTAGGGTTAGGGTTAGGATGAGGGGTAGGCTGAGTGTTAGTTTTAGGCTTAGGGTGAGGGTAAGGGTTAGCGTGATGGTGAGGGATAGGTTTAGGCTTCAGTTTAGGGTTAGTGTGATGGTTAGGGTTAGGTTTATGCTGAGGGTGAAGGTTAAGGTGGGGGGTAGGGTTAGGGTTAATGTTAGGGTGAGGATTAGGGTTAGGGTGAGGGTAAGGGTGAGGGGTAGGTTTAGGTTTAGGGTTAGTGGGAGGGTAAGGGTTAGGGAGAAGGTTAAGGTGAGGGTGAGGATGAGGGTGTGGGTTAGTGTGAGGGTGATGGTTAGGGTTAGGTATAGAGTTAAGATGAGAGTGAGGGTGAGTATTAGGTTTTGGATTAGGGTTAGGTTTAGGTTTACTCTGAGGATGAGGATAAGGGTGAGGGTGAGTTTGAGAGTTAGGGGTAGGGTTAGGGTTAATGTTAGGGTGAGGGATAGGGTTAGGGTTAGGGTTTGGATCAGGATTAGGCTGAGGGTTAGGATTAGTGTTAGGGTGAGGATAAGGGTTAGGGTGAGGGTTATGGTGAGGGTGAGGGTTAGGGTTAGCTTAGGGATAGGGTGAGGGTTAGGGTTAGGGATAGGGTTGGGTGAGGGAAAGTGTTAGGGTGAGGGTTAGTGTGGGGATGAAGGATATGGTTATGGTGAGGGTAAGGGATAGGGCTAGGGTTAGGGTGAGGGTTTTGGTTAGGGTTAGGTTTAGAGTGAGAGTGAGGGTGAGGGTAAGGGATAGGTTTTGTATTAGGGTTAGGTTTAGGGTTAGGCTGAGGGTGAGGTTGAGGTTTAGGTTTAGGGTTCGGTAAGGGTAAGGGTTAGGGTGAGAGTGAGGGTTAGGCTTAGGCTTAGGGTGAGGGTGCCGGTTAGGGTGAGGTTTAGTTTTAGTGTTAGGGTTAGGGTTAGAGTGAGGGTTAGGGTGACGGTAAGGGTTAGAGTTAGGGTTAGGTTGTTTGTGATGGATAATATTAAAGTGAGGGTAAGGGTTAGGGCGAGGTTTAGGGTGAGGCTGAGGGTTAATGTTAACATTAGGGGTATGGTGAGGGTGAGGGTTAGGGTGAGGGTTAGAGTTAGGGTTAGGGATAGGGTGAAGATTAAGGTTAGGGATAGGTTTAGAGTGAGAGTTAGGCTGAGGGGTAGGGTTAGGGTTAGTGTTAGGGTGAGTGTTAGGGAGTGGGTTAATGTTAGGGTTAGGGTTAGGGTGTGGTTCAGGGTGAGGGTTAGGGTTAATGTGAGGGTTATTGAGAGGTTGAGGTTTAGGGTTAGCATTAGGTTTAGGCTTAGGGTTACGGTTAGGGTGAGGGTGAGGGCTAGTGTTAGTATTAGGGTTAGGGTTTGGGTTAGGGTGAGGATGAGGTTTAGAGTGAGGGTAAGGGTTAGGGCGAGGTTTAGCGTGAGGTTGTGGAATAATGTTAGCATTAGGGTTACTGGGAGGGTGAGGGTTAGGGTGAGTGTTATGGTTATGCTTAGGGATACAGTTTGGATTAGGGTTAGGGTTAGGTTTAGGGTGAGGGTAAGGCTCAGGTCTAGGGTTAGGTTTAGCGTTACGGTGAGGGTTAGGGTTAGTGTGAGGGTTAGGATTAGGGTTAGGTTCAGGTTGAGGTTGATAGTGAGGGTTTAGGGTTAGAGTGAGGTTGAGGTTTAGGGTTAGCATCAGGGTTAGGGTGAGGGTTAGGGTTAGGCTTACGGTTAGGGTAAGGGTTAGGGTTAGGGTGAGGGTTAGGGTTAGGGTGATTTTTAGGGTGACGGTGAGGGTTAGGGTGAGGGTGAGGTTGAGCATGAGGGTTAGGTTGAGGGTGAGGGTGAGTGTGAGGGTGACGGTGAGGGTTACCGCTAGGGTTAGGTTTAGGGTGAGGGTAAGGGTTAGGGTTAGCTGAGGGTTAGTGTAAGTGTTAGGCTGAGGGTGAGGGTGAGGGTGAGGGTTAGGGTTAGGTTTAGGGTGAGGGTTAGGGGTAGTGTGAGGGTTAGGGTGAGGTTGAGGGTCAGCGTGAGGTTGAGAATGACGTTGAGGGTGAGGGTTAGGGTTACGGTTATATTTAGAGTGAGGTGAGGGTGAGGGTTAGGGTTAGGGTGAGGGTTAGGGTGAGGTTTAGGGTTAATGTTTCGGTTAGGGTAAGGGTGAGGGTAAGGATTACAGTGAGAGTTATTTTGAGGGTGAGTGTTAGGGTTAGGGTGAGGGTAAGGGTTAGGGTGAGGGTTATTGTGAGGGTTTGGGTTCGGGTTAGCATTAGGGTTAGTTTGAGGGTGAGGGTTTTGGTGAGGGTTAGGGTTACGGTTAGGGATAGGTGGAGGTTTAGGGTTAGTGTGAGGTTTAGGGTCTGGGTAAGGGTTAGGGTTAGATTTAGGGTGAGGGTGAGGGTGAGCATTAGAATTAAGAATGGGGTTAGGGTTAGAGTAAGGTGAGATTCAGGGTGAGGGTTAGGGTTTGGGATAGAATTAGGGTGAGGGTGAGCGTGAGGTTTAGGTTTAAGATTAGGGTTAGGGTTATGGTGAGGGTTACGGTGAGGGTGAGAGTGAGGCTTAGGCTTAGAGTTAGGATGAAGGTTAGGTTTACGGTGAGGGCTACAGTGCGGGTGAGTTTTAGGGTGAGTGTGCGGGTGAGGTTGAGGGTTTTGGTTAGGTAAGGGTTATGTTTAGGGTTAGGGTGAGGATTAGGGTGAGGGTGAGTGTTAGGGTGAGGCTCAGGGTTGGGTGAGAGTTAGGGTTACGGTGAGGGTTACGGTTAGGGTTAGGTTGAGGCTGAGGGTTAGGTATAGGGTAAGGGTTAGGGTTAGTTTGAGGCTGAGGGTTAGGTATAGTGTAAGGGTTATGGTTAGTTTGAGGCTGAGGGTTAGGTATAGGGTAAGGGTTAGGGTTATGGTGAGGGTTAGGGTTAGGGTAAGTGTTAGGGTGAGGGTGAGGTTTAGGGTTAGGGTTAGGGTTAGTGTAAGGGTTGGTGTTACGGTGAAGGTTAGGGTTAGATTTAGGATTAGGGTTAGGGTGAGGGTTAGGGTTAGGGTTAGGGTTAGGGTTAGGGTGAGGTTGAGGGTGAGGATTAGGGTGATGGTGAGGGTTATGGTTAGGGTCAGGTTTAGGATGAGGTTAAGTGTTAGGGTGAGGGTGAGTGTGAGTGTGAGTGTGAGGGTGAAGGTGATGGTTTCGGTTAGGTAAGGTTTAGGGTTATGGTTATGGTGAGGATTAGGGTGAGAGTGAGGTTTAGGGTGAGGTTAGTTGAGGCTGAGGGTTAGGGTGTGGGTGAGGATTCAGGTGAGGGTGAGGGTTCGGGTGAGGGTGAGAGTTAAAGTTAGGTTTAGGGTGAGGGTTAGGGTTGAGGTGAGGGTTAGGGTTAGGGTTAGGGTGAGGATGAGGATTCGGGTTCAGGTGAGTGTGAATGTTAGGGTGTTGGTGACGTTTAGGGTTAGGGTGAGGGTGATGCTGAGGGTTAGGGTTAGGGTTAGTTTGAGGATAAGGGTTAGGTTGAGGATTAGGGTGAGTGTGAGGGTTAGGGTTAGCATAAGGTTTAGGGTGAGGGTTAGGGTTAGGGTAAGGATTAGGGTTAGGTAAGGGTTAGGGTTAGGGTTAGGGTTAGTGTTAGGTTGAGTGTTAGTCTTAGAGTTAGGGTTAGGGTTAAGTTTAGGGTAAGGGTAAGGTTAGGGTTAGCATGAGGTTTAGGGTTAGGGTGATGTTTAGGGTGACGGTGAGGGTTAGGGTGATGTTGAGGTTGAGCTTGAGGGTTAGGGTGAGGGTGAGGGTTAGGTTTATGGTGAGGGTAAGATTTAGGGTTAGGATTAGGGTTAGGGAAAGGGTTAAGCTGAGGGTGAGGGTGAGGTTAGGTAAGTGTTAGGGTTAGGTTTAGGGTGAGGATTAGGGTGAGGGTGAGGGTTAGTGTTACGTTGAGGGTTAGGGTTAGGGTTAGGGTAAGGGTTATGGTGAGAGTTAGGGTTAAGGTTAGGATGAGGTTTAGGCTTAGTGTGAGTGTTCTGGTTAGGTTTAGGGTTAGTGTGAAGATAAGGGTTAGGGTGAGTGTTAGGTTGAGACTGATTGTTAGGGTTAGCGTTAGGGTTAGTTTGAAGGTTAGAGTGGGGATTAGGGTGAGGGTTAGGTTTCGGGTTAGGGTTGGGTGAGGTTTAGGATGAGGGTAAGGGTTAGGGTTAGGGTGAGAGTGAGTGTGAGGGTAAGGGTTAGGGTTAGGGTCAGGGTTAGGGTGAGGGTGAGGTTTAGAGTTTGCATTAGGGTTAGGGTTAGGGTTAGGTTGAGTGTTAAGTTTAGGGTTAGGGTGCAGGTTAAGGTTAGGGTTAGAGTGAGGGTGAGGGTCAGGGTTAGGGTTTGGATTAGGTTTAGTGTTAGGGTGAGGCTGAAAGTGAGGCTGAGGGTGAGGGTGATGGTGAGGGTTAAGTTTAGGGTTAGATTTTGGGTGAGGGCTAGGGTGAGGGTGATGTTTTTGTTTAGGATAGGTCTAGGGTTAGGTTTAGCGTGAGGATTAGTGTGGGGGTGAGGTTTAAGGTGAGGGTTAGGTTTAGGGTTAGGGTGAGGGTTAGGGTTTGGGTGAGGGTTAGGGTTAGGGTGATGTTTAGGTTGAGGGTGAAGGTGAGAGTGAGGGTTCGGGTGAGGGTTAGGGTTAGGGTGATGGTTAGTGTTAGGGTAACGGTTAGGTTTAGGGGAAGTGTAAGTGTTAGGATGACAGTTAGTGTGAGGTTGAGGGTTAAGTTTAGGTTTAGGATTAGGGTGAGTGTTAGGGTGAGGGTTAGTTTTAGGGTTAGGGTGAGGGTTAGGGTGAAGGTTAGGGTGAAGGTTAGGTTTAGGGTTTGGGTTAGGGTGAGGGTTAGGTGAGAAGGAGTAGGGTGACGGTTAGGGAGAAGGTGAGGCATAGGGTTATGGTGAGGGTAAGATTTAGGCTGAGGCTTAGGTTGAGAATGAGCATTTGTGTTAGCATCAGGGTTGGGTTGAGGGTGAGGGTTACTGTTAGGCTGAGGGGTAGTTTTAGGGTTAAGGTGAGGGTTAGGGTTAGGGTTAGGGTGAGGTTAAGGGTTAGGGTGTGGGTGAGGGTGAGGTTAAGGCTAGACTTAGGGTGAGGATGAGGGTTAGGTTTAGGGTTAGGGTGAGTGTGAGTGTGAGGGTTAAGTTTAGGTTTAGGGTTAGGGTTAAGGTTAGGCTGAGGTTGAGGTTATGAGTGAGGGTGAGGTCTAGGGTTAGGGGTAGAGGTAAAGTTAGGGTTAGATTTAGGGTTAGGATTAGGGTTAGGGTTAGGATTAGGCTGAGGTTGAGGGTGAGGGTGAGGGTGAATGTGAGGTTTAGGGTTAGGGTTATGGGTAGAGTTAGGGTTAGGTTGAGCGGTAGGATGACGGTGAGGGTTAGGGTTAGCGTTAGTTTTAGGGTGAGGTTTAGGGTGAGAGTTGAGTGTTAGGGTTAGGGTTAGGGTGAGCGTGTGGGTTAGGGTTAGTGTGAGGTTGAGGATCTGTGTTAGGGTTAGGGTTAGGCTTAGATTTTGGATGAGGGTGATGGTGAGGGTTAGAATTAGGATTAGGGTTAGGGTTAGAGTTAGGTGAGAGTGAGGATGAGGGTTAGTTAGGGTTTGGGTTAGAATTAGGGTGAGGGTGAGCATAAGGGTTAGGGTTAGGATTAGTGTTAGAATTATGGTTAGGGTTAGGGTGAGAGTGAGGGTGAGGCTTAGGGTTAGGATTAGGGTTAGGTTTAGTGTGAGGATCAGGGTTAGGGTGAGAATTAGGGTGAGGGTGAGAAGGAGGTTGAGGGTTAGGGTGAGCTTTAAGGTTAGGGTTAGGGTGAGGGTTAGGGTGAGTTTTAGGGTTACGGTGAGGGTTAGGGTTAGGGTTAGGTTGAGGCTAAGGTTTAGGCTGAGGGTTAGGGTAGGTTTAGGGTGAGTTTTAGGTTTAGGGTGAGGGCTTTGGTGAGGGTGAGTATTAAGGTGAGTCTGAGGGTGAGGTTGAGGGTTTTGGTTAGGTAAGGGTTACGGTTAGGGTTAGGGTGAGGATTAGGGTGAGGATGAGGTTTAGGTTGAGTGTTAAGTTGAGGGTGAGGGTTAGGGTGAGGGTGAGGGTGAGGGAGAGCATGAGGGTTCGGGTGAGCGTGAGAGTTCGGGTGAGGTTGAGGGTTGGGGTGTGGGTCAGGTTTAGGTTTAGGGTGAGGGTTAGGGTGACGGTGAGGGTTATGATGAGGGTGAGGTTTAGGATTGGGGTTAGGGTGAGGGATAGGTTTAGGATGAGTGTTAGGGTGAGGGGTAGGGTTAGGGTTAGGAAGAGGGTTAGGGTTAGGGTGAAGGTTAGGGTTAGTTTGAGGGTTAGGGTGAAGGTGAGTTTGAGGTTGAGGGTTAGGGTGAGGGTGATAGTGACGGTGAGGGTTAGGGTTAGGATTCGGGTTAGGGTTAGGTTGAGAGTTAGGCTTAGGGTTAGGTTTAGGATGAGGGTGAGGGTGAGGGTGAGGGTTAGGGTTAGGGTTAGGTTTAGGATTAGGTTTACGTTTAGGGTAAGGGTTATGGTCAGGGTTAGGGTGAGGGTTAGGTTTAGGGTTAGGGTGAGGGTTAGGGTTAGGGTTATGTTTAGAGTGAGGGTTAGGCTTAGGATTAGGACGAGGGTGAGGGTTAGGTTGAGGGGTAGGGTTAGGGATAGGGTAAGGGTTAGGGTTAGGGTGAGGGTTAGGTTTAGGGTTAGGGTGAGGGTTAGGATGAGGGTGAGGGTTAGGGTGAGGTTTAGGGTAAGGGTTAGGTTTAGGGTGAGGATTAGTTTTAGGTTTAGGTTTAGGGTGAGGGTGATGCTGAGGGTTAGGGTTAGGGTTAGTGTGAGGATAAGGGTTAGGGTGAGGATTAGGGTGAGGGTGAGGGTTAGGATTAGCATAAGGTTTAGGGTGAGGGTTAGGGTTAGTGTTAGGGTTAGGGTTAGGGTAAGGGTTAGTGTTAGGCTTAGGGTTAGGGTTATGGTTAGGGTTAGGGTCAGGGTTAGGCTTAGGGTTAGGGTTAGGGTGAGGGTTAGGGTTAAGTTTAGGGTTAGGGTAAGGTTAGGGTTAGTGTTAGGGTTAGTGTTAGGGTGATGTTTAGGATGATGTTGAGGGTTAGGGTGAGGGTGAGGTTGAGCGTGAGAGTTAGGGTGAGAGTGAGTTGGAGGGTGACAGTGAGGTTTAGGGTTAGGTTTAGGGTGAGAATAAGAGTTATTATTAGGATTAGGTTTAGGGTAAGGGTTAGGCTGAGGGTAGGGTGAGGGTGAGGTTTTCGGTTAGGGAACGGTTAGGGTTAGGTTTAGGGTGTGTATTAGGGTCAGGGTGAGGGTTAGGGTTAGAGTTAGGGTTAGGGTGAGGGTTAAGCTTAGGGTTAGGATGAGGGTTAGGCTTACTGTGAGAGTTATGGTTAGGGTTAGGGTTGGTGTGAGGGTAAGTGTTAGGATGAGTGTTAGGTTGAGACTGAGGGTTAGGGTTAGAGTTAGGGTTAGGGTGAAGGTTAAGTTGGGGGTTAGGGTTCTGGTTAGGTTTGGGTGAGGGTTAGGGTGAGCGTAAGGGTTAGTGTGAGGGTTAGGTTGAGGGTGAGGGATATGTTTATGGTGAGGGTAAGGGTTAGGGTTAGGGTGAGAGTGAGGGTGGTGGTAAGGTAAGGGTTACGGTCAGGGATAGGGTTAGGCTGAGGCTTATGTTGCGAATGAGCATTTGTATTAGCATCAGTGTTGGGGTGAGGGTGAGGGTTAGGGTTAGGCTGAGGGGTAGTTTTAGGGCTGGGTGAGGGTTAGGGTTAGGGTTAGGGTTAGGGTGAGATTAATGGTTAGGGTGTGGGTGAGTGTGAGCGTTAGGGTTAGCCTTAGGGTGAGTGTGAGGTTTAGGGTTAGGGTTAGAGTGAGTGTGAGTGTGAAGGTTAGGTTTAGGATTAGGGTTAGGGTTAGGATTAGGCTGAGGTTGAGGGTGAGGGTGAGGGTGAAGTTGAGGTTTAGGGTTAGGGTTAGGGTTAGAGTTAGATTTAGGTTGTGCGCTAGGATGAGGATGAGGGTTAGGGTTAGTTTTAGGGTGAGGTTTTTGGTGAGGGTTGAGAGTTAGGGTTAGGGTTAGGGTGAGGGTGAGGGTTAGGGTTAGGGTGAGGGTGAGGATTAGTAATAGGGTGGGGGTTAGAGTTACAGTGAGGGTGAGGGTGAGGGTGAAATTTATGATTATGTTTAGGGTTAGGGATAGGGTGAGGGTGAGGGTTAGAGTGTTTTTGAGGGTTAGGATTAGTTTTAAGGTGAGGGTTAGGGTTAGGATTAGGGTTAGGATGAGGGTTAGGGTAAGGGATAGGGTTAGTGTTAGGCTGAATGTTAGGATTAGGGTGAGGGTTAGGGTAAGGGTAAGGGTTAGGGTTAGGGTGAGGTTAAGAATTAAGGAGAGGGTGAGGGTTAGCGTTAGGTTTAGGTTGAGGGTTAGGATGTGGCTTAGGGTTATGGTTAGGGTTAGGGTGAGGGTTAGGGTTAGGGTTAGTGTGAGGTTTAGGTTAAGGGTGAGGGTGAGGGTGAGGGTAAAATTTAGGTTGTGGGTTAGGGTTTGGTTTAGGGTGAGGGTTAGTGTTAAGGTGAGGGTTAGTGTGAGGGTGAGATTTAGGTTATGGTTTAGGGTGAAGGTTAGGGTTAGGGTGAGGGTTATGGTGAGGGGTAGGGTTAGGTTTAGGGAGAGGGTTAGGGTTTGTTTGAGGGTTAGGGTTACGGTTAGAGTTAGGTTTAGTATGAGGATAAAATTTAGGGTGAGGTTTAGGGTTAGGGTTAGGGTTAGGGTTAAGGTTAGGGTTAGGGTTAGGTTTAGGGTAAGTGTTAGGGTTAGGGTGAATGTGAGGTTTAGGGTGAGGGATAGGGTTAGGGTTAGGGTAAGGGTTAGGTTTAGGGTGAGTATTAGGTTTAGGGTTAGGGTTAGGGTGAGGGTGAGGATTAGGGTTAGGGTGAGGGTGAGGGTGAGTTTTAGGGTTAGGGTTACAGTTAGGGTGAGGATTAGGTTTAGGTTTATAGTTGGGGTAAGATTTAGGATTAGGTTGAGGGTTAGGTTTAGGGTTACGGTTAGGGTGAGGGTGAGTCTGGGGGTTAGGGTTAGTGTGAGGATAAGGGTTAGGGTGAGGATTAGGGTGAGGTTGAGGGTTAGGGTTAGCATTAGGGTTAGGGTGAAGGTTAGGGTTAGTTTTAGTTTGAGGGTTAGGATTAGGGTTAGGGTAAGGGTTAGGTTTAGGCTTAGGGTTAGGGTTAGCATTAGGGTGAGGGTGAGGCTTAGTGATAGTGTTAGGTGAGGGTTAGGGTTAGGCTTAGGGTTAGGGTAAGGGTTAGGGTTAGGGTGAGGGTGATTTTTAGGGTGACGGTGAGGGTTAAGGTGAGGGTGAGCTTGAGCATGAGGGTTAGGTGGAGTGTGAGTGTGAGTGTGAGTGTGATGATGAGGGTTATGTTTAAGGTTAGGTTTAGGGTGAGGGTAAGATTTAGGGTTAGGATTAGGGTTAGTGTAAGGGTTAGGCTGAGGGTGAGGGTTAGGGTTAGGGTGATTTTTAGGTTGACGGTGAGGGTTAGGGTGAGGGAGAGCTTGAGCATGAGGGTTAGGTTGACTGTGAGTGTGAGTGTGAGGGTGACGATGAGGGTTATGGTTAAGGTTAGGTTTAGGGTGAGGGTAAGGGTTAGGGTTAGGATTAGGGTTAGTGTAAGGGTTAGACTGAGGGTGAGGCTGAGGGTTAGGGTTAGGGTTAGGGTGAGGGTTAGGGGTAGTGTGAGGGTTAGGTTGAGGGTGAGGTTGAGGGTCAGGGTGAGGTTGAGGGTGACGTTGAGGGTGAGGGATAGGGTTAGGGTTATGGTTAGGGTGAGGGTGAGGGTGAGGTTTAGGGTTAGGGTTAGTGTTATTGTTATGGTTAGGGTTTTAGGGTTAGGATTAGTGTGAGAGCGAGGGTGAGGGTTAAGTTTAGAGTTACGGTTAGGGTGAGGGTGAGGGTGAGTGTTAGGGTTAGGGTTATGGTGAGGGATAGGGTGAGGGGTAGGATTAGGGTTAGGGTGAGGGTTAGCATTAATGTGAGGATTAGGGTTAGGGTTATGGTTAGTGTGAGGATAAGGGTTAGGGTGAGGTTTAGGGTGGGAGTGAGAGTTAGGGTTAGCTTTAGGGTTAGGGTGAGGGTTAGGGTGAGGTTTAAGGTGAGGGTTTGGGTTAATATGGGGGTGAGGTTTATAGTTCGGATTAGGGTGAAGGTTAGGGTTAGGGTGAGGTTTAGGGTATGGTTAAGGTGAGGGTTCGGGTTCAGGAGAGGTTGAGTTTTAGGGTGAGAGTGATGGTTCGGGTTCGGGTGAGGGTTAAGGTGACAGTGATGGTTAGGGTGATGTTCAGGCTTAGGGTTACTGTGAGGATTAGGGTGAGTGTTATTGTTAGGGTTAGGGTGAGTGTAAGTTTTAGGGTGAGGGTTAGGCTGAGGTTGTGGTTTATGTTTAGTTTGAGGGTTAGGTTGAGCGTTAGCGTGAGGGTTAGGTTTAGGTTTAGGGATAGGGTGAGGGTTAGGTTGAGGTTTAGTGTTAGTGTTAGGGTTAGGGTTAGGGTTATGGTAAGGGTTACAGTGCGGTTTAAGGTGAGAGTGAGGGTTACATATAGTATTAGGGTTAAGGTTAGGTTTAGGGTGAGGCTTAAGGTTAGGGTTATGTTGAGGGTGAGTGTTAGGGTTAGCATTAGAGATAAGGTTAATGTGAGGGTGAGGGTTAGGGTTAGGGTTAGGGTTAGGATTAGGTGAGGGCTAGGATTATGGTTAGGGTAAGCTTTAGGTTTAGGGTGAGGGTAAGGGTGAGGGTTAGGTGTAGGATTAGGCTTAGGTATAGGGTTAGGCTTAGGGTGACGGTGAGGGTGAATGTCAGAGGTAGGTTTAGGGTGAGGGTTAGGGTTATGGTTAGGGTTAGGGTGAGGGTGAGGGTGAAGGTTAGGGTGAGGTTGAGGGTGAGGTTGAGGCTGAGGGTTCGGGTTAGGGTTTGGGTGACAGTTAGGGTTAGGTTTAATGTTAGGGTGAGGGTTAGGGTTAGGGTTAGGTTTAGGAGGAGGGTTAGGCTGAGGGTTAGGGTTAGGGTTAGAGTGAGCATAAGGTTTATGATGATGGTGAGGCTTAGCTTTAGGATTAGGTTTAGGGTTAGCATGAGGGTTAGGGATAGGGTTAGGATTAGGGTGAGGGTTTTGGTTAGGGTTAGGTTTAGAGCTAAGAAGAGGTTGAGGGTGAGGGTTAGGGTTTAAATTAGGGTTAGGGATAAGGTTAGGCTGAGGGTGAGGTTGAGGGTGAGGGTGAGGTTTAGGGTTAATATGAGGGTTAGGTTTATGGTTAGTGTTAAGGTTAGGGTGAGGGGTAGGGTTAGGGTTAGAGTTAGGATGAGGGTTAGGCTGAGAGTTAGGGTTCGTGTGAGGGTAAGAGTTAGGGTGAGGGTTAAGGTGAGGGTTAGGATTATTGTTATTGTTAGGTTTAGTGTTATGTTGAGTGTGAGAGTGCGGGTGAGGGTTAGGGTTAGGTTTAGGGTGAGGTTTAGGGTTAGGGTTAGAGTTAGGGTAAGGGTGAGGGTGAGGTTTAGGGTTAGAGTTAGGGTTAGTGTTAGGTTTAGGCTTAGCGTTAGGCTAAGGATGAAGGTGGGGGTGAGGATTAGGGTTAGGTTTAGGGTTAGGATTAGAGTTAGGGTTAGGGTTAGGGTTAGGGTTAGGGTTATTGTTAGTGTTATGGTTAGGGTTAAGTTTGCGGTGAGGGTGACGCTGAGGATGGTTTATGGTTAGGGTTAGGTTTAGGGTTAGGGTTAGGGTTAGTGTTATGGTTAGGGTTAGGTTTAGAGTTACAGTGAGGGTGAGGGTGAGTGTTAGGTTTAGGGTGGGGTTTACAGTGAGGTTTAGGTTTAGGCTTAGGTTGAGGTTGAGGTTGAGGTTTAGGGTTAGAGTAAGGGTTAGTGGGAGGGTTAGGGTGAGGGTTAGGTTTAGGGTTAGTGTTAGACTTAGGGTGAGGTTGAGGTTAGGTTGGGGTTTAGGGATAGATTTAGGGTTAGGCTTAGGCTTCGGGTTAGGCTGAGGGTGAGTGTGGGGGTGAGGGTTAGTGTTACAGTGAGGGTGAGGATTAGGATTAGGGTTAGGGTTAGGATGAGGGTTAGGTATAGGGTTAGGTTTAGGGTTTGGTTTAGGGTGAGGGTTAGGGTAAGTGTGAGGGTTAATGTTAGGATTAGGGTGAGAGTTAGGGTTTGGTTTAGATTTAGGGTTGGGGTGAGGGCTAGGGTGAGGCTGTGGGTGAGGGTTAGGGTTAGGGATAGGGTTAGGTTTAGGATTAGGTTTCGGGTGAGGGTGAGTTTGAGTGTTAGGTTTTGGGTTAGGGTTAGGCTTATGGTTAGGGTGAGGGTTAGGGTTAGTATTTGTGTTAGGGTGAGGGTGCGGCTGAGGATTAGGGTTAGGTTTAGAGTTAGGGTTAGGGTTAGGGTTAAAGTGAGGATTAGGGTTAGGTTAAAAATGAGGTTTATGCTTAGGGTTAGGGTGAGGGTTAGGGTTAGGATTAGGGTTACAGTTATATTGAGGGTGAGGGTGAGGGTTAGGGTTAGAATGAGGTTTAGTTTTAGGGTTAGGTTTAGAGTTAGGTTTTGGATGAGGGTGAGATTTAGGGTTAGAGTTAGGGTTAGTGTTAGGGTTAGGCTTAGGTTGAGGGTTAATGTTAGGGTTAGGCTTAGGCCGAGCATGAGGGTGAGGGTTAGGCTTCGGGTTATGGTGAGGGTTGGAGTTAGGTTTAGGGTGAGGTTTAGGATGAGATTTAGGGTTTGGATTATGGTAAGGGTGAGGGCTAGGGTGAGGGTTATGGTGAGGCTAGGGATAGGGGTAGGGTTAGGTTTAGGTATAGGGTTAGGGTGAGTGTGAGTGTGAGAGTTAGGGTTAGGTTTAGGATTAGGCTTAGAGTTAGGGTGAGGGTTAGGGTTAGGGTTAGGGTTAGGGTGAGGGTGAGGCTGAGGATTAGGTTAGGTTTAGGGTTACGTTTAGGGTTATGTTGAGGTTTTGGGTTAGTGTTAGTGTTAGGGTTAGGGTTACGGTGAGGGTTAGGGGTAGGGGTAGGGTAAGGGTTAGAATTAGGCTTAGGTTTAGGCTGAGGGTGAGGGTGAGGGTAAGGGTTAGGGTTAGGTTTATTGTGAGGGTTAGGTTTAGGTTTAGGGTTAGGGTGAGGTTAGGATTAGGGTTAGGGTTAGGGTGAGGTTTAGGGTTTGGGTTAGGGTTAGAGTTAGGTTTAGGGTGAGCGGGAGGTTTAGGGTTAGGGTTAGGGTTAGGGTTAGAGTCACAGTTAGGTTGAGGGTTAGGTTTAGTGCTATGGTTAGGGTTACAGTGAGAGGTGGAGGGTTAGGGTTTGGGTTAGGTTTAGGTTTAGGATTAGTTTTAGGGTGAGGGTTCCTGTGTGTGTTAGGGTTAGGTTTACGTTTCAGCTTATGGTTAAGCTGAGGGTGAGGTTGAGGTTGAGGGTTAGGTTTAGGGTGAGGGGTAGGGTTTGGGTTGATTTTAGGGATGGGGTGATGGTTAGGGTAAGGGTTATGGTGAAGTTGAGGGTTAGGGTAAATTTGATGGTTAGTGTTAGAATTAGGGTGATGGTGAGGGTGAGGTTTAGCGTTAGGTTAAGAGTGAGGGTTAGGATGATTGTTAGGGTTAGGATTAGGTTATGGTGAGGGCTATAGTGAGGGTGAGGTTTAGGGTTAGGGTTAGGGTGAGGTTTAGGTTTAGGGTTAGGGTTAGGGTGAGGGTGAGGTTTAAGGTTAGAATTAGGGTTAGGGTGAGGCTGAGGGTGAGGGTTAGGATTAGGGTAAGGGTTAGGGTGAGTGTGAAGGTTATGTTTAGGATTAGGGTTAGGCTAGTTTTAGACTGAGGGTGAGGGTGAGGGTGAGGGTTAGGGTTAGCGAGAGTGTTAGGTTTAGTGTTAGGGTGAGACTTAGGGTTTGGGTTAAGTTAAGGGTTAGGGTGAGGATTAGGGTTAATAATAGGGTTAGGGTGAGGGTTAAGGTTTGGCTTAGTGTGAGGGTTAGGATGCGGATTAGGGTTAGGATTAGGGTTAGAGTGAGGGCTAGTGTGAGGGTGAGGGTGAGGGTTAGTGTTAGGATGGGGTTTAGGTTTAGGGTTAGGGTTAGGGTGAGGGTTAGGATGAGAGTTAGGGTTACGGTGATGTGAGTGTTAGGGTGAGGGTGAGGTTTAGGGTTAGTGTTAAGGTTAGGTTGATGGTGAGTGTTACGATTAAGGTTAGGGTTAGGGTTAGGTTTAGGGTTAGGATTAGTGTTATTTTTAGGTTTATGGTTAGAGTAACAGTGAGGGTGAGGGTGAGGGTGAGGGTGTGGGTTAGGGTGAGGGTTAGGGTGAGGTTTATGGTTAGGGTTAGGATTAGGGTTAGGGTGAGGCCTAGGGTGAGGGTGAGGATTAGGGTTAGTGTGAGGGTTCGTGTTAGGGTTAGGGTTAGTGTTATGGTGACGGTAAGTGGTAGGGTGAGGGTTAGGGTTAGGGTGAGGGTTATGGTTAGGGTGAGGGTGAGGGTTTGGTTGAGGGTGAGGGTGAGTGTGAGAGTTAGGTTTAAGGTTAGGCTTAGGGTTATGGTGAGGGTTAGGGTTAGGATTTGGTTTAGGGTAGGGTTCTGCTTAGGGTTCGCGTAAGGGTGAAGGTTAGATTGAGTGTTAGGGTTAGGGTAAGGGTGAGGGCTTGGGTTAGGGATAGGTTTAGGTTTAGGATTAGGGTTAGGGTGAGGGTGTCGGTAAGGTTAAAGGTGAGGGTTTGCCTGAGCTTGAGGGTTAAGGTAAGGGTGAGGGTTAGGCTTAGGGTGAGGGTTAGGTTTAGGGTTGTGGTGAGAGTTAGGGTTCGGGTTCAATTTAGGGTTAGGTTGAGCGTTAGGGTAAGGGTTACGGTGACGGTGAGGGTTAGGGTTAGGTTCAGGGTTAGTGTTAGGATTAGGGTTAGTGTGAGGTGAATTTTAAGGTTAGTGTTAGGGTGAGGGTTAGGATGAGGGTTAGGGATAGGATTAGGGTTAGGGTGAGGGCTAGTTTGAGGTTGAGGTTTAGGGTTAGCGTTAGGGTGAGGTTTAGGGTTAGGGTTAGGGTTCGGGTTAGGATGAGGTTGAGGTTTACGGTTAGAGTTATGGTTAGGGTGAGGCTGAAATTGAGGGTTAGGGTTAGGATTAGTGTTAGAGTTAGGGTTAGGTTGAGGGTTAGGTTGAGGCTGAGGGTTAGGCTAAAGGTTAGGATTAGGATTAGCATAAGGGTTAGGGTGAGTGTGAGGGTTAGGGTTAGGGTTAGGCTTAGGGTTAGGCTGAGGGTGAGATTGAGAGTGAGAGTTAGGGTTAGGTTTACGGTGAGAGTTAGGGTTCGGGTAAATTTAGGGTTAGGGTGAGGGTTAGGGTTAGGTTTATGGTGAGCTTGAGTTTTAGGGTAAGGTTGAGGCTTAGGGTTAGGATTATGGTTAAGGTAAGGGTTAAGGTTAGGGTTAGGGTAAAGTTAAGAATGAAGATTAGGGATAGGTTGAGGGCTAGGTTGAGGGTGAGGTTTAGTGTTAGTGTTAGATTAAGGTTTAGGGTTAGAGTTAGGCTTAGGGTGAGGGTTAGGTTGAGGGTTAGGTTTATGGTGAGGGTGAGGGTTAGGATTAGGGTGAGGGTTAGGGTGAGGATGATGGTAAGGGTAAAGTTGAGGTTTAGGCTGAGTTTGAGTGTTAGGGTGAGGGTTAGGGTTAGGTTTAGGGTTAGGGTAAGGGTTAGGGTTAGGTTCAGGGTGAGTGTTAGATTGAGGATTAGGGTTAGGGTTAGTGTGAGGTTTAGGGTGAGGATGAGGGTTAGTTTGAAGGTGAGGGTTAAAATTAGGGTTATGGTGAGGGCTAGGGTGAGGGTGAGTGTTAGGGTTCGGGATAGGGTTATGGTGAGGTTTAGGATTAGGTTGAGGGTTAGGGTTAGTGTGAGGGTTAGTTCTCGGCTTAGGGTCAGTGTTAGGGTGAGGGTAAGTGTTAGGGTGAGTGTTAGGTTTTGAGTGAGGGTTATGGTTGGGTGAGGGTTAGGGTTAGGGTTATTGTTAGGGTTAGGTTTAGAGATACGTTTACGGTGAGTGTGAGGATGAGAGTTAGGGTTAGGTTTATGGTGAAGTTTAGTGTTAGTGTTAGGGTTAGGGTTAGGGTTAAGGTGAGGGTGAGGTTTAGGAGTAGAGTTAGGTTTAGGGTGAGAGTTAGGGTCAAGGTTAGGGTTAGGGTGCGGGTTAGGGTGGGGTTGAGGGTAAGGGTAAATTTGAGGGTTTGGCTGAGGGTGAGGGTTACAGTAATGGTGAGGGTTAGGGTTAGGGTGAGGGTTAGTGTTAGGATTAGGATGAGGATGAGGGTAAGATTGAGGATTAGTGTTAGGGTTAGTGTGAGTTTTAGGGTGAGCTTGAGGGTTAGGGTTAGTGTTAGGATGAGGTTTACTGTTAGGGTGATGCTTAGGGTTAGTGTGAGCGTTAGTGTTAGCGTTAGGGTTTATGTTAAGGTGAAGGTAAGTGTTTGGGTGAGGGTTAGATTTAGGGTGGGAGTTATGGTTAGGGTGAGTGTGAGGGTTAGGGTTAGGTTTATTGTTAGGGTTAGGTTTAGGGTTATGGTTAGTGTTAGTGTTAGGGTTAGGGTTATGGTTAGGATGAGGTTTAGTTTTAGTCTTAGGATTAGAGTTAAGCTTAGGGTGAAGGTGAGATTTAGGGATAGAGTTAGCTTTAGTGTTAGTGTTAGTGTTAGTGTGAGGGTTAAGGTTAGGTTTAGGCTTAGGCTTAGGCTTAGGCATGGGCTTAGGCCGAGCATGAGGGTGAGGGTTAGGGTTCGGGTTAGGGTTCGGGTTAGTGTGAAGTTTAAATTGAGGTTTAGGGTTAGGATTAGGGTAAGGGTGAGGGCTAGGGTTAGGGTTAGGGTATGGGCTAGGGTTAGGGATAGGGTTAGGTTTAGGATTAGGGTTAGGGTGAGGGTGAGTGTGAAGTTTATGGTTAGGGTTAGGCTTAGAATTAGGGTGAGGGTTACGGTTAGGGTTTGGATTAGTGTGAGGGTGAGGTGAGGATTAGGGTTAGTTTTAGGGTTAGGTTTAGGGTTAGAGTTATGGTTAGGCTTAGGCTTAGGATGAGGGTGAGGGTGGGGTTGAGGATTAGAGTTAGGGTTTGGGTTAGGCTTAGTGTTAGGTTTATTGTTATTGTTATGATTAGGGTTAAGTTTGAGGTGAGCATGAGGCTGAATGTGAGGGTTATGGGTAGGGTTAGGGTTAGGGGGAGGAATAGGAGGAGGTTTAGGGTTAGGGTTAGTGTTAGGGTAAGTGTGAGGGTGAGGGTTAGGTTGAGGTTTAGGGATAGGGTTAGGTTTAGGATTAGGGTTAGGGTGAGACTGAGTGTGAGGTTTAGGGTGAGGATTAGGCTTAGGCTTATGGTTAGGCTAAGAATGAGGGTGGCGGTGAGGATTAGGGTTAGGACTAGGCTTGGGCTTATGGTTAGGCTGAGTGTGAGGATGGAGGTGAGGATTAGGGTTAGTGTGATCGTTTGGATTAGGGTAAGGGTGAGGGCTCGGGTGAGGGTAAGGGTTAGGGTAAGGCTTAGGCTTAGGCTTCCAGTTAGGCTGAGGGTGAGTTTGAGGGTGAGGGTTAGGGTTAGCGTGATGGCTAGGTTTATTGTTAGGGTGAGGGTTAGGATGAGGTTTAGGGTTCGGGTGAGGTTAGGGTGAGGATGATGGTAAGGGTAAAGGTGAGGTTTATGCTGAGGGTAAGGGTTAAGATGAGGGTGAGGGTTAAGGTGAGGGTGAGGGTTAAGTTAAGGGTGAGGGTTAGGTTTAGGGTGAGGCTGAGTGTGAGGTTTAGGCTGAGGATTAGGCTTAGGCTTACAGTTAGGCTAAGGGTGAGGGTGGGGGTGAGGGTGGGGGTGAGGATTAGGGTTAGGGTGATGGTTAGGGGTAGTGTTATTGTTAGGGTTTGGGTTAGAGTTACGATGAGTGTGAGGGTGCGGGTGAGGGTTAGGGTTAGGGTTAGGGTGGGGTTTAGGGTTGGGATAGGATTATGGTTAGGGTGAGGGTGAGGTTTAGGGTTAGATACAGTGTTAGGGGGATGGTTAGGGTGAGGGTCATGGATAGGGTTATTGTTAGGGTTAGGGTGAGGGTGAGGGTTAGGTTGAGGTTTAGGGTTAGGGTTAGGATTACGGTTAGTGTGAGGGTTAATGTTATGGTTAGGGTTAGTTTTAGGGTGAGGGTTGTTAGGGTTTGGGTTATTGTGAGGGTTATCGTTGGGATGAGGGTTAGGATAAGGGTTAGGGTTATTGTTAGGGTTAGGTTTAGTGTTTCGGTTACGGTGAGAGTGAGGGTTAGGGTTAGGGTTAGAGAGAGGTTTAGGGTTTGGTTTAGGGTTAGAGTGAGGGTTAGGGTGAGTGTGAGGATTAGGGTTAGAGTTAGGGTTAGGGTGAAGGTTACTTTGACGTTTAGGGTTAGGGTTAGTGTTATGGTTAGGGTTAGGCTGAGAGTTAGGGGGAGGGTTGGGATTACAGTTAGGGTTAGGTTTATAGTTAGGGTTAGCCTTAGTGTTAGGGTGAGGGTGAGGTTTAGAGTTAGAATTAGGGTTAGGGTGAGGCTGAGGGTGAGAGTGAGGTTTAGGATTATTGTTAGCATTAGGATTAGGGTTTGGGTTAGGGTGAGATTGAGGGTTAGGGTTAGGGTTAGGGTTAGCCTTAGGTTTAGGCTGAGGGTGAGGGTGAGGGTGAGGGTTAGGGTTAGTTTAAGGGTTAGGGTTAGGGTTAGGGTGAGGTTTAGTGCTAGGGTTAATGTTAGAGTTAGGGTTAGAGTGAGGGTGAGGTTTAGGGGTAGAGTTAGGGTTAGGGTGAGGGTTAGGTTGAGAGTTCGGGTTAGGGTTAGGGTTGTTGTGAAGGTAAGGGTAAAAGTGACAGTTAGGCTGAGTGTGAGGGTTATGGCAAGGGTGAGAATTAGGGTTAGGGTGAGAGTTAGGGTTAGGGTTAGTGTGAGAGTTAGGATTCGGGTTAAGTTTAGGGTTAGGGTTAGTGTTAGGCTAAGAGTTTCGGTGAGGGTAAGGGTTAGTGTGAGTTTGCGAGTTAGGGTTAGGATTAGGGATAGGGTGAGGGTTAGTGTTAGGGTTAGTGTTAGGGTGAGGGTTAGGATGAGGGTTAGGGTGTGGGCTTGTGGCAGGTGAGGTTTACGGTGAGGGTTAGGGTGAGGTTTACGGTTAGGTTAGGGTTAAGGTTAGGGGGAAGTTGAGTTTAGGGTTAGAGTTAGGGTTAGGGTGAGGCTGAGGTTGAGGGTTAGGGTTAGGGTGAGGTTTAAGTTTAGGGTTAGGGTTAGGGTTAGGCTAAGAGTTTCGGTGAGTGTGAGGGTTAGTGTGAGTTTGAGAGTTAGGGTTAGGATTAGGAATAGGGTGAGGGTTAGTGTTAGGGTTAGTGTTAGGGTGAGAGTTAGGATGAGGTTTAGGGTTAGGATTAGGGTTAGGGTGTGGGCTAGTGGCAGGTGAGGTTTACGGTGGGGGTTAGGGTGAGGTTTACGGTTAGGTTAGGGTTAAGGTTAGGGGGAAATTGAGTTTAGGGTTAGAGTTAGGGTTAGGGTGAGGCTGAGGTTGAGGGTTAGGGTTAGGGTGAGGTTTAGTGTTAGGATTAGTGTTAGAGTTAGGGTTAGAGCAAGGGTTAGGTTGTGGGTGAAGGTTAGGCTTAGCATTAGGATTAGGTTTAGGCTGAGGGTGAGTGTCAGTTTGAGGGTTAGGGTTAGGTTGAGTGTTAGGGTTAGGTTGAGGGTTAGGTTTAGGATTAGGGTTAGGGTGAGGGTTAAGTTTAGGGTTAGGGTGAGGGTAAGGATGAGGATAAGGGTTAGGATTAGGGTTATGGTGAGGGCTAGTATGAGGGTGAGGGTTAGGGTTAGTGTTAGATTAAGGTTTAGGGTTAGGGATAGCTTTAGGTTGAGGGTTAGGTTGAGGTTAGGGTTACAGTGAGTGTGAGGGTTAATGTTAGGGTGAGGGTTAG
This sequence comes from Dipodomys merriami, assembly GCF_024711535.1. Lineage (NCBI taxonomy): Eukaryota > Metazoa > Chordata > Mammalia > Rodentia > Heteromyidae > Dipodomys > Dipodomys merriami. The sequence goes on along the minus strand of NW_027206542.1, from coordinate 298,365 downwards.
GGTTAGGATTAGGGTTAGGGTGAGAGTGAGTGTTAGGATTAGGGTTCGGTTTAGGGTTAGGTTTAGGTTTAGGTTTAGGGTGAGGGTTAGGGTGAGGATGATGGTAAGGGTAAAGGTGAGGTTTAGGGTGAGGGTGAGGGTTAAGATAAGGGTGAGGGTTAGGTTTAGGCTGAGGTTTAGAGTAAGGGGTAGTATTAGGGTCAGGGGGATTGTTAGGTTGAGGATGAGGGTTAGCGTTATTGTGAGGTTTAGAGTGAGGATGAGGGTTAGGGTTAAGGTGAGGGTGAAGGTTAGAATTAGGGTTAGGGTGAGGGCTAGGGTGAAGGTGAGGGTGAGGGTAAGGGTTAGGCTTAGGCTTAGGATTAGGCTGAGAGTGAGATTGAGGGTGAGTGTTAAGGTTAGGGTGATGTTTAGGTTTACAGTTAGGGTGAGGGTTAGGATGAGGTTTAGGGTTAGGGTGAGGGTTAGGTTGAGGTTTAGAGTTAGGGTTAGGGTTAGACTTAGGGTTATGGTGAGGATGAGGTTCAGGGGTACAGTTAGGGTTAGGATGAGGTTTAGGGTTAGGTTGCAGGTTAGCCTAGGGGTGACGGTAAGGGTAAAGGTGAGGGTTAGGCTGAGGGTGAGGGTTCCGGTAAGGGTGAAGGTTAAGGTTAGAGTGAGGGTTAGTGTTAACATTAGGGTGAGGGTGAGGGTTAGATTGAGGATTAGTGTTAGGGTTAGTGTGAGATTTAGGGTGAGGATGAGGGTTAGGGTTAGGGTGAAGGCTAGGGTGAGTGTGAGGTTTAGGGTTAGGTTTAGGGTGAGGGTAAGTGTTAGGGTGAGGGTTAAGGTTAGGGTGAGGGTTATGCTTAGGGTGAGGGTTAGGGTTAGGGTTAGGTTTATTGTTAGGTTTCGGGGTAGGGTTACGGTTGCTGTGAGGGTGAGGGTGAGGATTAGGGTTAGGGTTAGGATGAGGTTTAGGTTTAGGTTTAGGTTTAGAGTCAGGGTTAGGGTGAGGGTTAGGCTTAGGCTTAGGCTTAGGCTCAGGCTTTGGCCGAGCATGAGGTTGAAGGTTCGGGTTCGGGTTCGGGTGAGGGTTAGGGTTAGGTTTAGGGTTAGGTTGAGAATTAGGTTGAGGTTTAGGGTTAGGATAAGTTTAAGGGTGAGGGGTAGGCTGAGGTTTAGGGTGAGGGTTAGGATTAGGGATAGGGTTAGGTTTAGGATTAGGGTTAGGGTGAGGGTGAGTGTGAGGGTTAGGATTAGGGTTAGGGTTAGGTTTAGAGTTAGGATGAGTGTTAGGGTTAGGGTTTGGGTTAGGGTGATATTGAGGCTGAGGATTAGTGTTAGGTTTAGTGTTAGGTTTAGGTTGAGGATGAGGTTTAGATGTAGGGTTAGGGGGTGGGTTAGGGTGAGGGTTAGGGTTAGGGGTAGTGTTAGGTTTAGGTTGAGGGTGAGGTTTATGTTGAGGTTTAGGGTTAGGGTTAGGGTTAGGGTCATTGTGAGGGTTAGTGTTAGTGTTAGTGTTAGTGTTAGGGAGAGGGTAAGTTTTCGGGTGAGGTTATAGGTTAGGGTGACGGTTATGGATAGGGTTAGGGTTAGGGTTAGGGTTAGGGTTATTGTTAGGTTTAGGTTTACGGTTACGGTGAGGGTGAGTGTGAGGGTTAGGGTTAGGGTTAGCTTGAGGTTTAGTGTTTGGGTTAGGGTTATAGTTAGGGTTAGGGTGAGGGTGAGGTTTAGGGTGAGAGTTAAGTTTATGGTGATGGTTAGGGTTAGGTAGGGAGAGAGTTAAGTTGAGGGTAAGGCTTAGTGTTATGGTTAGAGATAGGATTACGTTTAGGGTTAGTGTGAGGGTCCGTGTGTTTGTTAGGGTTAGTTCTGGGGTTAGGCTTAGGTTTAGGCTGAAGGTGAGGGTGATGGTTAGGGTTAGGGTTAGGGTTAGTGTTAGGTTTAGGGGGAGTGTTAGGATGACGGTTAAGGTTAGGATTAGGGTTAGGGTAATGGCTAGGGTGAGGTTGAGGTTTAGGGTTAGAGTTAGGGTGAGGTTTATGGTTAGGGTAAGGATTAAGGTGAGGGTGAGGTTTAGGGTTAGAGTTAGGGTTAGGGTGAGGCTGAGGGTGAGGGTTAGGGTTAGGGTTAGGGTTAGGTTTATGGTTAGGGTTAGGGTTAGGGTGAGGGTTAGGCTTAGGTTTAGGGTTAGGTTTAGGCTGAGGGTGAGGGTGAGGGTGAGGGTTAGGGTGAGGATGAGGGTTAGGGTTAGGGTGAGGGCTAGGGTTGGGTGAGGGTTAAGGATAGGGTTATCGTAAGTTTTAGGGTTAGGGTGATGTTTAGGGTTAGTGTGAGGGTTAGTGTTAGGTTTAGGGTTATTGTTAGGGTTGGGGTAAGTGTTAGGGTGAGGTTTAGGGTTAGGGTGAGGGTTATAGTTAGGGTGAGGGTTAGGGTTATGGTTAAGGTTATTGTTAGGGTTAGGCTTAGGGTTATGGTGAGGGTGAGGATGAGGGTTACGGTTAGGGTTAGGATGAGGTTTAGGTTTAGGGTTAAGGATAGAATTAGGGTTCGGGTGACAATGAGGTTTAGGGTTAGAGTTAGGGTTTGTGATAGGGTTAGGGTTAGGGTGAGGGTTAGGGTTAGTCTTATGCTTAGGCTTAGGCTGAGCATGAGGGTGAGGGTTAGGGTTAGGGTGATGCTTCTGGTTAGGATTAGTGTTATTGTTAGGGTTAGGGTTAGAGTTACAGTGAGGGTGAGGGTGCAGGTGAGAGTTAGGGTTAGGGTTAGGGTGGGGTTTACCGTTAGAGTTAGGGTTAGTGTTAGGTTGAGGGTGAGGTTTAGGGTTAGATTTAGGGTTAGTTTTAGGGTGAAGTTTAGTGTTAGAGTTAGGGTTAGGGTGCGGCTGAGGGTGAGGGTTATGGTTCGGATTAGGGGTTGGGTGAGGGTGACGGTGAGGGTTAAGTTTAGTGTTAGGGTGAGGGTTAGGATAAGGGTTAGGGTTAGGATTAGTGTTAGGGTGAGGGCTAGGGTGAGGGTGAGGTTTAGGGTTAGAGCTATGGTGAGGTTTAGGGTTAGGGTTAGTGTTAGGGTTAGGGTGAGTGTAAGGTTTAGGGTTAGTGTTAGGGTTAGGGGGAGGCTGAGTTTGAGGGTTAGGGTTAGTGTTAGTGTTAGATATAGGGTTAGGGTGAGGGTTAAGTTGAGTGTGAGGGTTAGGCTTAGGGTTAGGTTTAGGTTTAGTGTAAGGGTTAGGGTGAGTGTGAGCGATATGGTTAGGGTAAGGGTTAGGCTTAGGGTTAGACTGAGAGTGAGGGCTGGGGTGAGGGTTAGGTTAAGGGTGAGTGTGAGGGTTAGGGTTAGGGTGAGGGTTAGGGTTAGGGTTACAGTGAGCGTGAGGGTTAGGGTTAGGTTGATAGTTAGGGTTAGTCTTACGGTTAGGGTGAGGGTTAAGGTTAGCGTTAGGGTGAGGGTAAGGATGAGGATTAAGGTTAGGATGAGGGTTAGGGTGAGGGCTAGGGTGAGGTTGAGGGTTAGGGTTCGTGTAAGATTAAGGTTTAGGGTTAGGATTAGGGTTAGGGTGAGGATTAGTTTGAGGATTAGGGTTACAGTGAGGGTGAGGATTAGGGTTAGGGTTAGGGTTATGATTAAGGTTAGCTTGAGGGTGAGTAAGCATTAGTTTTAGGGTGAGGGTTAGGTTTAGGTTTAGGGTTAGGATTAGTATTGTTAGGGTTAGGGTTAGAGTTATTGTGAGTGTGAGGGAGAGGGTGAGGGTTAGGGTTAGGGTTAGATTTATTGTTAGGTTTAGGGGTAGGGTTACAGTTACTGTGAGGGTGAGGGTGAGGATTAGGGTTAGGGTTAGGATGAGGTTTAGGTTTAGGGTTAGGGTTATAGTTAGGGTTAGAGTCAGGGTTAGGGTTAGTGTTAGGCTTAGGCTGAGGGTTAGGGTTAGGGTTAGGGTTAGGGTTAGGCCGAGCATGAGGGTGAGGTTTAGGGTTAGGGTGATGGTTCTGGTTAGGATTAGTGTTATTGTTAGGGTTAGGTTTAGAGTTACAGTGAGGTTGAGGGTACAGGTGAGGGTTAGGGTTAGGCTTAGGGTTAGGCTGAGGGTGAGGTTGAGGGTGAGGGTTAGGGTTAGGGTTAGGGTTAGGATTAGGTTTAGGGGGAGGGCTAGGATGAGGGTTAAGTTTAGGATTAGGGTTAGGGTGAGGGCTAGGGTGAGGGTAAGGTTTAGGGTTAGGGTAAGGGTGAGGGTTAGGCTTTTGTTTAGGGTGAGCGTTTAGGTTTGGGTTAAGTATAGGGTTAGGGTGAGCGTTATGGTAAGGGTTACACTGAGGGTGAGGTTTAGGATTAGGTTGAGGGTTAGGGTTAGGATTAGGGTTAGTGTGAGGGTGTGGATGAGGGTTAGGGTTAGGTTTAGGGTGATGGTTAGGATGAGGTTTAGGGTTAAGATTAGGGTTAGGGTTAGGGCTAGGTTGAGGGTGAGGGTTAGGGTAAGTGTAAGGTTTAGTCTTAGTGTTAGGCTGAGTGTGAGGTTGAGGGTGAGGGTTAGGGTTAAGGTGATGGTTAGGTTTACAGTTAGTGTTAGAGTTAGTATGAGGTTTAGTGTTTGGAGGATTTTTAGGGTGAGGATGATGGTAAGGGTAATGGTGAGTTTTAGGCTGAGGGTGAGGGTTAAGATAAGGGTGAGCGTTAGGGTTAGGTTTAGGGTTAGATTAAGGGCTAGAGTTAGGGTTAGGGTGAGGGTTAGATTGAGGATTAGGGTTAGGATTAGTGTGAGGTTTAGAGTGAGGATGAGGGTTAGGGTGAGGGTGAGGGTTAGTGTGAGAGTTATTGTTAGGTTGAGGGTTAGGGTTAGCGTTAGGGTGAGGTTCAGTGTTAGGGTTAGGGTTAGAGTTAGGGTTAAGGTGAGGTTGAGGTTTAGGGTGGAGTTAGGGTTAGGGTGAGGGTTAGGATGAGGGTTAGTGTTAGTGTTAGGGTTAGGGTGAGAGTTAGGGGGAGGGTTAGGGTTAGGGTTAAGTTTAAGATTAGGGTTAGGATGAGGGTGAGTGTGTGTGTTAGGGTTTGGTTTAGGGTTAGGCGTAGGGTTAGGCTGAGGGTGAGGTTGAGGGTGAGGGTTAATGTTAGGATTAGGGTTAGGGGGAGGGTTAAGATGAGGGTTAAGTTTAGGATTAGGTTTAGGGTGAAGGCTATGGTGAGGGTAAGGTTTAGGGTTAGGGTTAGGGTGAGGGTTAGGGTTTTGTTTAGGGTGAGTGTTAGGGTTCGGGTTACGTTTAGGGTTAGGGTGAGCGTTAGGGTAAAGGTTACAGTGAGGGTGAGGTTTAGGGTTAAGTTGAGGGTTAGGGTTAGGATTAGGGTTAGTGTGAGGTTGTGGGTGAGGGTTAGTGTTAGGGTTAGGGTGAGGGTTTGGATGAGGGTTAGGGTTAAGATTAGGGTTTGGGGGAGGGCTAGGGTGAGGGTGAGGGTTAGGGTAAGTGTAAGGCTTAGTCTTAGTGTTAGGCTGAGTGTGAGGTTGAGGGTGAGTGTTAGGGTTAGGGTGATGGTTAGGTTTACAAGTAGTGGTAGAGTTAGTATGAGGTTTAGGGTTAGGGGGATTTTTAGAGTGAGGATGATGGTAAGTGTAATGGTGAAATTTAGGCTGAGGGTGAGGGTTAAGATAAGGGTGAGCGTTAGGGTTAGGTTTAGGGTTTGATTAAGGGCTAGAGTTAGGGTTAGGGTGAGGGTTAGATTGAGGATTAGGGTTAGGGTTAGTGTGAGGTTTAGAGTGAGGATGAGGGTTAGGGTGAGGGTTAGGGTTAGGGTGAGAGTTATTGTTAGGTTGAGGGTTAGGGTTAGGGTTAAGTTGAGGTTCAGTATTTGGGTTAGGGTTAGAGTTAGGGTTAGGGTGAGGGTGAGGTTTAGGGTGGAGTTAGGGTTAGGGTGAGGGTTAGGATGAGGGTTAGTGTTAGAGTTAGGGTTACCGTGAGGTTTAGGGTTAGGGTTAGTGTTAGTGATAGGTTGAGAGTTAGGGGGAGGTTAGAGTTAGGGTTAGGGTTAGGGTTAGGTTTAGGTTTTCGGTGAGGGTGAGGGTGAGGGTTAGGATTAGGGTTAGGGTGAAGATGAGGTTTAGGGTTAGAATTAGGGTTAGGGTGAGGCTGAGGGTGAGGGTGAGGGTTAGGGTTAGGGTTAGGATTAGGATTAGGGTTAGGGTTAGGGTGAGGGTGAGGGTTAAGTTTAGGGTTAGGGTTAGCATTAGGTTTAGGCTGAGGGTTTGGTTGAGGGTGAAGGTTAGGGTTAGTTTGAGGGTTAGAGTTAGGGTTAAGGTGAGGTTTAGTGTTATGGTTAGGGTTAGAGTTATGGTTTGGGTGAGGGTGAGGTTTAGGCGTAGAGTTAGTTTTAGGGTGAGGGTTAGGGTGAGTGTTTGGGTTAGGGTGAGGGTTAGGGTAGGGGTGACGGTAAGGGTAAAAGTGAGGGTTTGGCTGAAGGTGAGGGTTACGGTAAGGTTGAAGGTTAGGGTTAGGGTGTGGGTTAATGTTAGGGTTAGGGTTAGGGTTAGAGTTAAGGTTCGGGTTAAGCTTAGGGTTAGGGTGAGGGTTAGAGTAAGGGTTACGGTGAGGTTGACGGTTAGGTTTAGGTTGACGGTTAGGGTTAGGATTATGGTTAGGGTGATGGTGAGGTTTAGGGTTAGTGTTAGGGTGAGGGCTAGGAAGAGGTTTAGGGTTAGGATTAGGGTTAAGGTGAGGGCTAGGGTGAGGGTGAGGTTTAGGGTTAGGATTAGCGTGAGGTTTAGGGTTAGGGTTAGGGTTAGGGTGAGGGTGAGGTTTAGGGTTAGATTTAGAGTTAGTGTTAGGCTGACGTTGAGGGTTAGAGTTAGGGTTAGTGTTAGAATTAGGGTTAGTGTGAGGGTTAGGATGAGTTTTAGGGTTAGGATTAGGGTAAGGGTGAGGGCTAGGGTGAGGGTTAGGGAGAGGGCTAGGGTTATGGATAGGGTTAGTTTTAGGATTAGGGTTATGGTGAGGGTGAGTGTGAGGGTTAGGTTTAGGCTTAGGTTTAGGCTTAGAGTTAGGGTGAGGGTTAGGGTTAGGGTTTGGTATATGGTGAGGCTGAGGCTGAGGATTATGGTTAGGTTTAGGGTTAGGGTTAGTGTTAGGGTTAGGGTTAGGGTTAGGGTGAGGGTTACGATTAGGGTGAGGGTTAGGGTTAGGATTAGGATTAGGGTTAGGTTTAGGCTGAGGGTGAGAGTGAGGCTGAGGGTTAGGGTGAGGATGAGGGTTAGGGTTAGAGTGAGGGCTAGGGTGCGGTTGAGGGTTAGGGATAGGGTTAGCTTGAGGTTTGGCGTTAGGGTGATGATTAGGGTTAGTGTGAGTGTTAGTGTTAGGGTTAGGGTTAGTGTTAGGGTTAGGGTAAGTTTTAGGGTGAGGGTTAGGTTTAGGGTGAGTGTTAGGGTTAGGATGAGGGTTAGGGTTAGGGTGAGGGTGAGGTTTAGATATAGGGTTAGGTGGAGGGTTAGAGTGACGGTTAGGTTTAGGGGTAGTGTTAGGGTTAGTTTGAGGGTGAGGGTTATGTTGAGGTATAGTGTTAGTGTTAGGGTTAGTGTGAGGGTTAGGGTTAGTGTTAGGGTGAGAGTAAGTGTTAGGGTGCGAGAATGGGTTAGGGTGCGAGTTATGTTTAGGGTGAGGGTTAGGGTTAGGAATAGGGTTAATGTTAGGTTTAGGTTTAGGGTTACGGTTACGGTAAGGGTGAGGTTGAGGGTTAGGCTTAGGGTTAGGTTGAGGTTTAGGGTTTGGGTTAGGGTTAGAGTTAGGGTTAGGCTGAGGGTGAGGTTTAGGGTTAGAGTTAGGGTTAGGGTGAGGGATTGGGTTAGTGTTAGTTTGAGTGTTAGGGGGAAGGTTATGGTTATGATTAGGTTTAGGGATAGGATTAGGGTTAGTGTGAAGTTGAGTGTGTGTGTTAGGGTTAGGTCTAGGGTTATGCTTAGGGTTAGGCAGAGGGTGAAGTTGAGTGTGAGGTTTAGGGTTAGGATGAGGGTTAGGGTTAGGATGAGGGATAGGGTTAGCATTAGGGTTAGGGCAAGTGCTAGGTTGAGGGTGAGTTTTAGGGTGAGGGTTAGGGTGAGGTTTATGGTTACGGTTAGGGTGAGAGTGAAGTTTAGTGTTAGATTTAGGGTTAGGGTGAGGCTGAGCTTGAGGGTTATTGTTAGGGTTAGTGTTAGGTTTAGGGTTAGGGTTAGGGTGAGGGTTAGGTATAGGGTTAGTGTTACGTTAAGGGTTACTGTTAAGGTGAGGGTTAAGGTTAGGGTGAGGATTATGCTTAGGATTAGGATTAGGGTTAAGGTTAGGCTGAGGGTGAGGGTGAGGGTGAGAGTGAGGGTTAGGGTGAGGTTGAGGGTTAGGGTGAGGGTGAGGGCTGAGGTGAGGGTGAGGTTTAGGGATATGGTTAGCGTGAGGTTTGGGTTTAGGGTGATGGTTAGGGTTAGTGTGAGGTTTAGTGTTAGGGTTAGGGTAGTGTTAGGGTTAGGGTAAGTGTTAGGGTGAGGGTTAGGGTTTGGTTTATGGTTAGGGTTAGGGTTAGGGTTTAGGTTTTAGTTAGGATGAGGGTGAAGTTTATGGTTAGTTTTAGGATGAGGTTTAGGTTTAGGTTTATGGTTAGAATTAAGGTTAGGTTGATAGTGATGTTTAGGGTTAGAGGTAGGGTTTGTGATAGGGTTAGGGTTAGGGTGGGGTTTACAGTTAGGGTTAGGATTAGGGTTAGGTTGAGGGAGAGGTTTAGGGTTAGATTTAAGGTTTGTGTTAGGTGAGGGTTAGTGTTAGGGTTAGGGTTAGTGTTAGGGTTAGGTTAAGAGTTAGGGTGAGGGTTTGGGTTTGGGTGAGGGTTATGGTTAGGGTGAGGGTTAGGATGAAGGTTAGGGTTATTGTTAGGGTTCGGGTTAAGTTTAAGTTTACTGTGAGGGTGAGGATGAGGATTAGGTTTAGGGTGAGGTTTAGGGTGAGTTTGAGGTTTAGGGTTAGTGTTAGGTTTAGGGTGAGGGTTAGGTTGAGGGTTAGGGTTAGGGTTAGGGTTAGGGTGATAGTTAGGGGGAGGGTTAGGGTTAAGGTTAGGGTTAGGGTTAGGGTGAGGGTGAAGGTGAGTGTGTGTGTTATGTTTAGGTTTAAGTTTAGGCTTAGGGTTAGGCTGAGGGTGAGGTTTAGGGTGAGGGTTAGTGTTAGGGTGAGGGTTAGGTTTAGGGTTAGGGTTAGGGTGAGGGTTAAGTTTAGGATTAGGGTTAGGGTGAGGGTTAGAGTGAGGGTGAGGGTAAGGGTTAGGGTTAGGGTGAGGGTTAGGGTTAGATTTAGGGTGACAGTTAGGGTTCGGGTTAGGTTTAGGTTTAGGGTGAGGGTTAGGGTAAGGGTTATGGTGAGGGTGAGGTTTAGGGTTAGGTTGAGATTTAGGGTTAGGATTAGGGTTAGGGTGAGTGAGTGTGAGGATTAGGTTTAGGGTTAGGGTGAGGGCTAAGGTGAGGGTGAAGGTTAGAGTAAGGGTTAGGCTTAGTCTTAGGTTTAGGCTGAGTGTGAGGTTGAGGGTGAGGGTTAGGGTTAGGGTGATGGTTAGCATTACGGTTTGGGTTAGGATGATGTTTACGTTTAGGGGGAGGTTTAGGGTGAGGATGATTGTAAGGGTAATGGTGAGGTTTAGGCTTAGGGTGATGTTTAAGATAAGGGTGAGACTTAGCTTTAGGTTTAGCGTTAGGGTAAGGGTTAGGGTTAGGGTTAGGGTTAGTGTTAGATTGAGGATTAGGGTTAGGGTGAGGGTTAGGGTTAGGGTGAGGGTTATGGCTATGGTGAGGGTTAGCGTTTGTGTTAGGGTGAGGTTTAGGGTTAGGGTTACGTTTTTAGGGTGGGGTTGATTATAAGTGTAAACGTGAGGGTTAGGCTGAAGGTGAGTGTTATGGTGGGGTGAGGGTTAGGGTTAGGGTGAGGTTAGGGTTAGGGGAAGGGTGTGGGTGAGGTTTAGATTGAGGATTAGTTTTAGGGTTAGTTTGGGGTTTAGGGTGAGAATGAGGGTTATGGTTAGTGTGAGGGTTAGGGTGAGGGTGAGGGTTAGGTTTAGGTTTAGGGTGAGGTTTAGGGTTAGGGTGATGGTTAGGGTTAGTGTGAGGGTTAGTGTTAGGGTGAGGGTAAATGTTAGGGTGAGGGTTAGGGTTAGGGTTAGGGTTAGGGTTATGGTTAGGTTGAGGGTTAGGGTTAGGTTTAGGATTATTGTTAGGGTTAGTTAGGTTTACGGTTACGGTTATGGTGAGGGTGAGGGTGAGGGTTAGTGTTAGGGTTAGGGTTAGTGTTAGGGTGAGGGTAAATGTTAGGGTGAGGTTTAAGGTTATGGTGAGGGTTATGATTAGGTTTAGGGTTAGGTTTAGGGTTAGGATGAGGTTTAGGTTTAGGGTTATGGTTAGAGTTAGGGCCAGGTTGAGAGTGAGGTTTATGGTTAGATTTAGGGTTAGTGTTAGGGTTAGGGTGAGAGTGAGGGTTAGGGTTAGGCTTAGGCTTAGGCTTAGGCCGAGCATGAGGGTGAGGGTTAGGGTTAGGGTTAGGTGAGGGTTAGGTTTAGCGTTAGGGTGAGTGTTAGGATGAGTTTTAGTGTTAGGATTAGGGTTAGGGTGAGGACTAGTGTGAGGGTTAGGGTGAGGGTTAGGTTTAGGGTTAGGTTTAGGATTAGGGTTAATGTGAGAGTGAGAGTAAGTTTTAGGGTTGGGGTTAGGCTTAGGGTTAGGGTGAGGGTTAGGGTTAGGGCTTGGTTTAGGGTCAGGGTGAGGAAGAGGATTAGTGTTAGCTTTAGGGTTAGGGTTAGGGTTAGGTTTAGGTTTAGGGTTAGGGTTAGGGTTACAGTGAGGGTTAGGGATAGGTTTAGGGTTAGGCTTAGTGTTAGGCTGAGGGTAAGGGTGGGGGTGCGGATTCGGGTTAGAGTTAAGTTTGCGGTGATGGTAGGGCTGAGGGTGAGGGTTATGGTTAGGGTTAAGATTAGGTTTAGGGATAGGGTTAGCGTTATTTTTATTGTTAGGGTTACAGATACAGTGAGGTTGAGGGTAAGGGTGAGGTTTAGGTTTAGGGTGAGGTTTACTGTGAGGTTTAGGGTTAGGGTTAGGGTTAGGGTGAGGGTGAGGTTTAGGGTTAGAGTTAGGATTAGAGGAAGGGTTAGGGTGAGGTTTCGGGTTAGGGTTAGTGTTAGGGTTAGGGTGAGGGTGAGGCTTAGGTAGAGGTTTAGGGATAGGGTTACGTTTAGGATTAGAGTTAGAGTGAGGGTGAGTATGAGTGTTAGGGTGAGGGTTAGGCTTAGGCTTAGGATTAGGCGGAGGGTGAGGGTAGGTGTGAGGATTAGGGTTAGGGAGATGGTTTGGTTTAGGGATAGTGTTATTTTTAGGGTTAGTTTTAGAGTTACGGTGAGTGTGAGGGAGATGCTTAGTGTTAGTGTTAGGGTGAGTGTTAGTTTTAGTGTTAAGGTTAGTGTTAGGGTGAGGTAAGTCTTAGGATGAGGGTTTTGGTTAGGATGAGGGTTATGGTTAGGGTGAGGGTTAGGATTAGGGTAAGGGTTATTTTTAGGTTTCGGTTTAAGGTTAAGTTTACGGTGAGGGTGAGGGTTAGGCATAGGGTTAGGGTGAGGTTTAGGGTGAGGGTGAGGTTTAGGGTTAGAAGTAGGGTTAGGGTGAGGGTTAGGTTGAGGTTTAGGGTTAGGGTTAGTGTTAGGGTTAGGGTTAGGGTGAGAGTTAGAGGGAGGGTTAGGATTAAGGTTAGGGTTAGGATTTGCGTTAGCATGAGGGTGAAGGTTAGGGTTAGCATTAGTACTAGGGGTAGGGTTAGGCTGAGTGTGAAGGTTAGGGTTAGGGTTAGGCTTAGTGTTAGGCTGAGGGTGAGGGTGAGGTTTAGGGTTAGGGTGAGGTTTAGGTCAAGAGTGAGGGTTAGGTTTAGGGTTAGGCGGAGGGTTAGGATGAGGGTTAGGGTTAGGATTAGGGTTAGGGTGAGGGCTATGGTGAGGGTGAGGCTTAGGGTTAGGGTTAGAGTGAGGTTTATGATTAGGGTTACTTTAGGGTTAGGGTGAAGGTGAGTTTTAGGGTTATAGTTAGGGTTAAGGTGAGGCTGAGGTTGAGGGTTAGGGTTAGGGTTAGGATTAGGATTAGGGTAAGGTTTCGGGTGAGTGTGAGTGTTAGGGATAGGGTTAGGTTTAGGCTTAGGGTTACACTGAGGGTGACGGTGAGGGTGAGGGTTAGGGTTATTCTTAGGGTTAGGGTGAGGATGAATGTGTGTGTTAGAATTAGGTTTAGGGTTAGGCTTAGGGTTAGGCTGAGGGTGAGGTTGAGGGTGAGGGTTAGGTTTAGGTTGAGGGTGAGGGTTATGGTTAGGTTTAGGGTGAGGGTTAGGGTTAGGATTCTGGTTAGTGTGAGGGCTAGTTTGAGGGCGAGGTTTAGGATTAGGTTTCAGGGTGAGGTTTAGTGTTAGAGTTAAGGTTAGGGTGAGGCTGAGGCTGAGGGTTAGGGTTAGGATTAATGTTAGGCTTTGGCTTAAGATGAGGGTTAGTTTGATGGTGAGGGTTAGGATTAGGATTAGGAGCAGGATTAGGGTTAGTGTGAGGGTGAGTGTTAGGATGAGGATTAGGGTTAGATTTAGGTTGAGTGTGAGGGTTCGGGTTATGGATTGGGTTAGGCTTAGGTTTAGGATGAGGGTGAGGGTGAGGGTTAGGGTTAAGGTGAGGGTTAGAGTTAGGGTTAGGGTGAGGGTTAGGGTTAGGGTTAGGGTGAGGGTTAGTATGAGGATTAGGGTTAGAATTAGGGTTAGGGTGAGAGCTAGGGTGAGGGTGACGGTTAGGGTTAGTGTTTGGGTGAGGTTTAGGGTTAGGGTTAGGGTTAGGGTGAGGGTTAGGATGAGGGTTAGAGTTACACTGAGGGTGAGGATTAAGTTTACCATGAGGGTTAGTGTTAGGATTAGGGTTAGGGTGAGCTTGAGTATTAGCATTAGTGTTAGGGTTATGGTTAGGTTTAGGTTGAGGGTTAGGATTACTGTTATTGTTAGGTTCAGGGTTAGAGTTATGATGAGGTTGAGGGTGAGGGTGAGTGTTACCGTTAGGGTGAGGTTTAGGGTCAGGGTTAGGATTAGGGTTAGTGTGAGGGTGAGGTTTATGGTTAGATTTAGTTTTAGTTGGAGGATTAGGTCGAGGGTTAGGGTTAGGGAAAGTGTTAGGATTAAGGTTGAGGGTTAGGTTGAGGTATAGGGTTATGCTTAGCATTAGGGTGAGGGTGAGTGTGAGGTTTAGGGTTAGGGTTAGGCTTAGGTTTAGGGTTAGGCTGAGGGTGAGGGTTGGGGTGAGGATTAGGGTTAGGGTGATTGTTAGGTTTAGGGTTATGGTGTGGGTTAGTGTTAGTGTTAGGGTTAGAGTTAGGCTTAGGGTGAGGGTGAGGTTTGGGGTAAAGTTAGGATTAGGGTGAGGGTTAGGGTTAGAGTGAGGGTTAGGGTTGGAGGGACGGTAAGGGTAAATGTCAGGTTTAGGCTGAGGGTGAGGGTTACAGTAAGGGTGAGCGTTAGGTTAGGGTGAGGGTTAGGGTTAGGGTTAGGGCGAGCGTGACGATTAGATTGAGGATTAGTGTTAGGTTTAGTGTGAAGTTTAGGGTGAGGATGAGCTTTGGGGTTTAGGGCGAGGTCTAGGGAGAGTTTGAGGTTTAGGGTTAGTATTAGGGTGAGGTTTATGGTTAGGGTGATTGTTAGGGTTAGTGTGAGGTTTAGTGTTAGTGTTAGGGTTAGTGTTAGGGTGAGGGTAAGGGTTAGGGTGAGGGTTAGGGTGAGGGTGAGGGTTATGTTTAGGGTGAAGTTTAGGGTTAGTGTTAGGGTTATTGTTAGTGTTAGGGTTAGGGTTAACGTTATGGTGAGGGTGAGGGTGAGGGTTAGGGTTAGGTCTAGGATGAGGTTTAGGGATAGGGTTAGGGTTAGGGTCAGGGTGAGGTTCAGTGTTAGAGTTAGTGTTAGGGTGAGGCTGAGGGTGAGGGTTAGGGTTAGGATTAATGTTAGTGTTAGGCTTAAGGTGAGGGTTAGTTTGAGGGTGAGGGTTAGGGTTAGGATTAGGAATAGGATTAGGGTTAATGTTAGGGTAAGCCTGGGTGTTAGGTTTAGGGACAGGCTTAGGGTTAAGCTGAGTTTGAGGGTCAGGGTTAGGGTTAGGGTGAGGTTTAGGGTTAGGGTTAGGGTGAGTGTGAGGGTTAGCGTTAGGGTTGGGCTTAGGATTAGGCTGATAGTTAGGGTGTGGATTAGGGTTAGGGTTAGTGTTAGGGTGAGGTTTAGGGTTTGGGTTAGGGTTAGAGTTAGGGTTAGGGTGAGGGTGAGTTTTAGGGTTAGAGTTAGGGTTAGGGTGAGGTTTAGGTTGAGGGTTATGGTAAGGGTTAGTTTTAGGGTTAGGGTTAGGGTGAGAGTTAAGGGAAGGGTTAGGGTTAGGGTTAGGGTTAGGGATAGGATTAGGGTTAGAGTGAGGGGGAGTTGTGTGTTAGGTTTTGGTTTAGGGATAGGCTTAGTGTTAGGCTGAGGGTGAGGTTGAGGGTGAGGGTTAGGGTTAGGGGGAGGGTTAGGATGAGGCTTAGGGTTAGGATTAGGGTTAGGGTAAGGTCTAGGGTGAGTGTGAGGGTGAAGTTTAAGGTTATGGTTAGGGTTAGGGTGAGGGTGAGGGTGAGGTTTAGGGTTAGATTTAGGGTTAGTGTGAGGCTGAGGGTAAGGGTTAGAGTTAGGGTTAGGATTAGGTTTAGGGTAAGGGTTAGGGTGAGTGTGAGGGTTACGGTTATGCTTTGGGTCAGGCTGAGGGTGAGGGTGATGGTGAGGTTTAGGGTTAGGGTTAGAGTGAGAGTTAGAGTTCGTTTATGTTTAGGGTTAGGGTGAGGGTTAGAGTTACGGGGAGCGTGAGGTTTAGGGTTTGGTTGAGGGATATTGTTAGGGGTAGGGTGAGGGTTAGGGTTAGAATTAGGGTTAGCAAGAAGGTGAGTGTTAGGATTACAGTTAGAGTTAGTGTTAGGGTTAGGTTTAGGTTTAGGATTAGTGTTATTGTTAGGGTTATGGTTAGAGTTATGGTGAGGGTGAGGTTGAGGGTGAGGCTGAGGTTTAGGGTTAGGGTTAGGATTAGGGTTAGGTTGAGATTGAGGTTTAGGGTTAGATTTAGGGTTAGTCGGAGGGTTAAGTCGAGGTTTATGGTTAGGGTTAGTTTTAGGCTTAAGGTTAGAATGAGGGTTAGGTTGAGGTTTAGGGTTAGGGTTAGGATTAGGGTTAGGATCAGGGTGAGGTTGAGGGTTAGGGTGAGGCTTAGGCTTAGGCTTAGGGTTAGACTGAGCATGAGGTTCAGGGTGAGGGTTAGTGTTAGGGTGATGGTTAGGTTTACGGTTAGGGTGAGTGTTAGGATGAGGTTTAGCGTTAGGGTGAGCATTAGGGTGATTATGATGGTAAGGGTAAAGATGAGGTTTAGGCTGAGGTTGAGGGTTAACATAAGGGTGAGGGTTAGGGTTAGGTTTAGGGTTATGGTAAGGATTAGGGTTAGGTTAGGGTTAGGGTGAGGGTTAGATTGAGGATTAGGGTTAGGGTTAGTGTGAGGTTTAGGATGAGGATGAGGGTTAGGGTTAGGGTTAGGGTGAGGGTAAGTTTTAGGGTGATGGTTAGGGTTAGGGTGAGGGTTATGGTTAGGGTGAGGGTAAGGGTTAGGATTAGGGTTAGAGTGAGGTTTAGTGTTAGGTTTAGGGTTAGAGTTAGGGTTAGGGACAGGGTGAGGTTTAGGGGTACATTTAGGGTTAGGGTGAGGGTTAGGGTTAGGGTGCGGGTTAGCGTGGGGGTGACGGTAAGGGTAAAGTTGAGGGTTAGGCTGAGGGTGAGGGTTAGGATTAGGGTTAGGAGTAGGATTAGGGTTAGGGTGATCATGAGTGTGAGGATGAGGATTAGGGTTAGATTTAGGATGAGTGTGAGGGTTCAGGTTAGGGTGTGGTTTAGACTTAGGGTTCGGTTGAGGGTGAGGGTGAGGGTTAGGGTTAAGGTGAGGGTTAGGGTTACCATTACCATGAGGCTTAGGTTTAGGATTAGGGTGAGGGTTAGGTTGAGGATTAGGGTTAGAATTAGGGTTAGGGTGAGGGCTAGGGTGAGGGTGATGGTTAGGGTTAGTGTTTGGGTGAGCTTTAGGGTTAGGGTTAGGGTGAGGGTGAGAGTTAGGATGAAGGTTAGGGTTAGGGTGAGGGTGAGGATTAGGGTTAGGGTGAGGGTTAGGGTTAGGATTAGGGTTACGGTGAGGTTGAGTGTTAGCATTAGTGTAAGGGTTATGGTTAGGGTTAGGTTGAGGGTTAGGATTACTGTTATTGTTAGGTTTAGGGTTAGAGTTATGGTGAGGGTGAGGGTGAGGGTGAGTGTTACGGTTAGGGTGAGGTTTAGGGTCAGGGTTAGGATTAGGGTTAGTGTGAGTGTGAGGTTTATGGTTAGATTTAGGTTTAGATGGAGGGTTAAGTCGAGGGTTAGGGTAAGGGTAAGTGTTAGGATTAAGGTTAGGTTGAGGGTTAGGTTGAGGTTTAGGGTTAGGATTAGCGTTAGGTTTAGGATTAGGGTGAGGGTGAGGGTGAATGTGAGTTTTAGGGGTAGGGTTAGGCTTATGCTTAGGGTTAGGCTGAGGGTGACGTTGGGGGTGAGGATTAGGGTTAGGGTGATGGTTAGGGTTAGGGTTATGGTGAGGGTTAGTGTTAGGGTTAGGGTTAGAGTTAGGGTTAGAGTGAGGGTGAGGTTTAAGGGTAGAGTTAGGGTTAGGGTGAGGAATAGGGTTAGAGTGAGGGTTAGGGTGGGGGTGACGGTAAGGGTAAAGGTCAGGGTTAGGCTGAGGGTAAGTGTTACAGTAAGGGTGCGGGTTAGGGTTAGGGTTAGGGTGAGGGTGAGAGTTAGATTGAGATTTAGCGTTAGGGTTAGTGTGAAGTTTAAGGTGAGGATGAGGGTTAGGGTTAGGGCGAGGTCTAGCGAGAGATTGAGGTTTAGGGTTAGATTTAGGGTGAGGTTTATGGTTAGGGTGATGGTTAGGTTTAATGTGAGGTTTAGTGTTAGGATTAGGGTTAGTGTTAGGGTGAGTGTAAGGGTTAGGGTGAGGGTTAGGGTTACGGTGAGGGTTATATTTAGGGTGAAGTTTAGGGTTAGTGTTAGGGTTATTGTTAGTGTTAAGGTTAGGGTTAAGGTTATGGTGAGGGTGAGGATGAGGGTTAGGTTTAGGTCTAGGATGAGGTTTAGGGATAGGGTTAGGGTTAGTGTGAGTTTTAGTGTTAGTGTTAGGGTTAGGTTGAGGCTGAGGGTGAGGGTTAGGGTTAGGATTAATGTTAGGGTTAGGCTTAAGGTGAGGGTTAGGTTGAGAGTGAGGGTAAGGGTTAGGATTAGGAGTAGGATTAGGTTTAGTGTTAGGGTGAGGTTTAGGATTAGGGTTAGGGTTAGGGTTAGGGACAGGCTTAGGGTCAAGCTGAGGTTGAGGGTGAGGGTTAGGGTTAGGGTGAGATTTAGGGTTAGATTTAGGGTGAGTGTGAGAGTTAGTGTTAGGGTTAGGCTTAGGATTAGGCTTAGTGTTAGGGTGTGGATTAGGGTTAGGCTTAGTGTTAGGGTGAGGTTTAGGGTTTGGATTAGGTTTAGAGTTAGGGTTAGGGTGAGGGTGAGGTTCAGGTTTAGAGTTAGGGTTAGGGTGAGGTTTAGGTTGAGGGTTATGGTAAGGGATAGTTTTAGGGTTAGGGTGAGAGTTAGGGGAAGGGTTAGGCTTAGGGTTAGGTTTAGGTATAGGATTAAGGTTAGAGTGAGGGGGAGTGTGTGTGTTATGTTTAGGTTTAGGGATAGGCTTAGGTTAGGTTGAGGGTGAGGTTGAGGGTGAGGGTTAGGGTTAGGGGGAGGGTTAGGATGAGGGTTAGGGTTAGGATTAGGATTAGGCTAAGGTCTAGGGTGAGTGTGAGAGTGAGGTTTAAGGTTATGGTTAGGGTTAGGGTTAGGGTGAGAGTGAGGTTTAGGTTAGAGTTAGGGTTTCGGTGAGCCTGAGGGTGAGGGTTAGAGTTAGGGTTAGGATTAGGTTTAGGGTAAGGGTTAGGGTGAGTGTGAGGGTTAAGGTTAGGGTTAGGGTCAGGCTGAGGGTGAGGGTGATGGTGAGGTTTAGGGTTAGTGTGAGGGTTAGTGTTAGGGTTAGGGTTAGTGTTAGGGTGAGGGTAAGTGTTAGGGTGATGGTTAGGGTTAGTGTGAGTGTTATGGTTAGGGTGAGGGTAAGGGTTAGGATTAGGGTTAGAGTGAGGTTTAGTGTTAGGGTTAGAGTTAGGGTTAGGGAGAGGGTGAGGTTTAGGGGTACATTTAGGGTTAGGGTGAGGGTTAGGGTTAGGGTGCGGGTTAATGTGGGGGTGATGGTAAGGGTAAAGATGTGGGTTAGGCTGAGGGTGAGGGTTAGGATTAGGGTTAGGAGTAGGATTAGGGTTAGGGTGAACGTGAGTGTGAGGATGAGGATTAGGGTTAGATTTAGGGTGAGTGTGAGGGTTCGGGTTAGGGTGTGGGTTAGGCTTAGGGTTAGGATGAGGGTGAGGGTGAGGGCTAGGGTTAAGGTGAGGGTTAGGGTTAGGATGACCATGAGGGTTAGATTTAGGGTTAGGGTGAGGGTTAGGTTGAGGATTAGGGTTAGAATTAGGGTTAGGGTGAGGGCTAGGGTGAAGGTGATGTTTAGGGTTAGTGTTTGGGTGAGCTTTAGGGTTAGGGTGAGGGTGAGGGTGAGGGTTAGGATGAAGGTTAGGTTTAAGATGAGGGTGAGGATTAGGGTTAGGGTGAGGATTAGGGTTAGGATTAGGGTTAGGGTGAGGTTGAGTGTTAGCATTAGTGTTAGGGTTATGGTTAGGGTTAGGTTGAGGGTTAGGATTACTGTTATTGTTAGGTTTAGGATTAGAGTTATGGTGAGGGTCAAGGTGAGGGTGAGTGTTACGGTTAGGGTGAGGGTTATGTTTAGGGTGAAGTTTAGGGTTAGCGTTAGGGTTATTGTTAGTGTTAGGGTTAGGGTTAAGGTTATGGTGAGGGTGAGGATGAGGGTTAGGTTTAGGTCTAGGATGAGGTTTAAGGATAGGGTTTTAGTTAAGCTTAGGGTTAGGGTGAGGTTTAGGGTTAGTGTTAGGGTTAGGGTGAGGCTGCGGGTGAGGTTTAGGATTAATGTTAGGGTTAGGCTTAAGGTGAGGGTTAGTTTGAGAATGAGGGTTAGGGTTAGGATTAGGAGTAGGATTAGGTTTAGTTTTAGGGTGACGGTTAGGGTTAGGCTTAGGCTTAGGCTTAGGGACAGGCTTAGGGTCAAGCTGAGGTTGAGGGTGAGGGTTAGGGTTAGGGTGAGGTTTAGGGTTAGGGTTAGGTTGAGTGTGAGGATTAGGGTTAGGGTTAGGCTTAGGATTAGGCTTAGTGTTAAGGTGTGGATTAGGGGTAGGCTTAGTGTTATGGTGAGGTTAACGGTTTGGATTAGGGTTAGAGTTAGGGTTAGGGTGAGGGTGAGTTTTAGGGTTAGAGTTAGGGTTAGGTTGAGGTTTAGGTTGAGGGTTATGGTAAGCGTTATTTTTAGGGTTAGGGTTAGGGTGAGAGTTAGGGGAAGGGTTAGGAATATTGTTAGGTTTAGGTATAGGATTAAGGTTAGAGTGAGGGGGAGTGTGTGTGTTAGGTTTAGGTTTAGGATAGGCTTAGTGTTAGGCTGAGGGTGAGGTTGAGGTTGATGGTTAGGTTTAGGGGGAGGGTTAGGATGAGGGTTAGCATTAAGAATAGGGTTAGGGTAAGGTCTAGGGTGAGTGTGAGAGTGAGGTTAAGGTTATGGTTAGGGTTAGGGTTAGGGTCAGGGTGAGGTTTAGGTTAGAGTTAGGGTTACAGTGAGGCTGAGGGTGAGGGTTAGAGTTAGGGTTAGGATTAGGTTTAGGGTAAGGGTTAGGGTGAGTGTGAGGGTTACAGTTACGCTTAGGGTCAGGCTGAGGGTGAGGGTGAGGGTGAGACTTAGGGTTAGGTGGAGGGTTAGGGTTAGGTTTAGGGTGAGAGTTAGGGTTCGTTTATGTTTAGGGTAAGGGTGAGGGTTAGAGTTACGGTGTGCGTGAGGTTTAGGGTTTGGTTGAGGGTCAGGGTTAGGATTAGGGTTAGGGTGAGGGTTAAGGTTAGGGTTAGGGTGAGGGTAAGGATGAGGATTAGGTTTAGCATTATGGTTAGGGTGAGGGCTAGGTTGAGCGTGAGGGTTAGGGTTAGTGTTAGGTTAAGGTTTAGGGGTAGGGTTCGGGTTAGGGTGAGGGTTAGGTTGAGGGTTAGGGTTACAGTGAGGGTGAGGATTAGGGTTAGCTTGAGGGTTTGGGTTAGGATTAGTGTAAACATGAGGGTGAGTGTTAGGATTACAGTTATGGTTAGGGTTAGGGTTAGGTTGAGGGTTAGGAGTAGTGTTATTGTTAGGGTTATGGTTAAAGATATGGTGAGGGTGAGGGTGAGGGTGAGGGTTAGGTTTACAGTTAGGGTGAGGTTTAGGGTTAGGGTTAGGTTTAGGGTTAGGGTGAGATTGAGGTTTAGGGTTAGACTTAGGGTTAGTTGGAGGGTTAGATCGAGGGATAGGTTTAGGATTAGTTTTAGGGTTTAGGTTAGAGTGAGGTTGAGGTTGAGATTTAGGGTTATGGTTAGGGTTAGTGTTAGGATTAGGGTGAGGGTGAGGGTGAGGTTGAGGGTTAGGCTTAGGCTTAGGCTTAGGCTTAGGGTTAGGCTGAGCGTGAGGTTGAGGGTGAGGGTTAGGGTTAGGGTGATGTTTAAGTTTACGGTTAGGGTGAGTGTTAGGATGAGGTTTAGCGTTAGGGTGAGGGTTAGGGTGATGATGATGGTAAGGGTAAAGATGAGGTTTAGGCTGAGGGGGAGGTTAAGATAAGGGTGAGGGTTAGGGTTAGGTTTAGGGTTAGGGTAAGGGTTAGGGTTACGGTTAGAGTTAGGGTGAGGTTTAGATTGAGGATTAGGGTTAGTGTGAGGTTTAGGGTGAGGATGAGGTTTAGGGTTAGGGTTAGGGTGAGGTTTAGGATTAGGGTTAGGGTGAGGGCTAGGGTGAGGGTTAGTGTTAGGTTATGGTTAGTGTTAGAGTGAGGTTAAATGTTAGGTTGAGTGTTAGAGTTAGGGTGAGGGTTATGGTTAGGGTGAGGGTGAGGGTTAGGATTAGGATTAGAGTGAGGTTTAGTGTTAGGGTTAGGGTAAATGTTAGGGTTAGGGAGAGGGTGAGGTATAGGGGTACATTTAGGGTTAGGGCGAGGGTTAGGGTTTGGGTACGGGTTAATGTGGGGGTGACGGTAAAGTAAAGGTGAGGTTTAGGCTGATGCTGAGGGTTACGGTAACGGTGAGTGTTAGGTTAGGGTGAGGGTCAGTGCTAGCGTTAGGGTGAGGTTGGGAGTTCGATTGAGGATTAGTGTTAGGGTTAGTGTGTGATTTATGGAGAGGATGAGGGTTGGGGTTACCCTGAAGTCTAGTGTGAGTGTGAGGGTTAGTTATAGTGTTAGGGTGAGGTTTAGGTTTAGGGTGATATTTAGGGTTAGTGTGAGAGTTAGTGTTAGAATTAGGGTTAGTGTTAGGGTGAGGGTAAGTGTTAGGGTGAGGTTTAGGGTTAGGGTAAGTTTTATTGTTAGGGTGAGTGTTAGGGTTAGTATAAGTTTAAGGGTGAGGACTAGGCTAAGGGTTAGGCTGATGGTTAGGGTTAGGGATAGGGATAGGTTTAGGATTAGGGTTAGGGTGAGGGTTAGGACTAGGGTTATGATTAGGCTTAGAGTTAGGATGAGGTTTAGGGTTAGGCTTAGAGTTAGGATGAGGTTTAGGGTTAGGGTTTGGGTTAGGGTGAGGGTGAGGCTGAGGATTCGGGTTAGGTTTAGGGTTAGGTTTGGGTTAGGTTTAGCGTCAGTGTTAGTGTTAGGGTTAGTGTTAGGGATCCAGTGAGGGTTGGGATTAGGGGTAGGATTAGGTTTAGGCTTAGAGTTAGGGTGAAGGTTAGAATGAAGATTAGGCTTACGATTAGGGTTAGGGTCAGGGTTAGGGTGAAGGTGAGGATTAGGGTTAGTGTTAGGGTAAGATTTAGGGTTAGTGTTAGAGTTAGGGTGAGGGTTAGGATGAGCGTTAGGGTTACAGTGAGGATGAGGGTTAGGGTGAGGTTGAGGATTAGGGTTAGGTTTAGGGTTATGGTGAGGTTGAGTGTTAGCATTAGGGTTAGGGTTATGGTTAGGGTTAGGTTTAGGGTTAGGATTACTGTTATTGTTAGGGTTAGGGTTAGAGTTCTGGTGAGGGTGAGGGTGAGTGTTAAGGTTAGGGTGAGGTTTAGAGTTAGGGTTAGGATTAGGGTTAGGGTGAGGGTGTTGTTTATGATTAGATTTAGGTTTAGTTGGAGGCTTAGGTGGAGAGTTAGTGTTATGGTAAGTGTTAGGGTTAAATTTAGGTTGAGGGTTAGGTTGAGGTTTAGGGTTAGGGTTAGAATTAAGTTTAGAATTAGGGTAAGGGTGAGGGTGAGGGTGAGGTTTAGCGTTAGGCTTAGGCTTAGGCTTAGGGTTAGGCTGAGGGTGAGGGTGGGGGTGAGGATTAGGGTTAGGGTGATGGTTAGTGTTAGGGTTAGGTTTAGAGTTAGGGTTAGGGTGAGGGTTAGGGTTAGGATTAGGTTTAGTGTGAGGTTGAGTGTTAGCATTAGGGTTACGGTTAGGGATAGGGTTAAGTTTAGGGTTAGGATTATTGTTATTGTTAGGGTTAGGGTTAGAGTTATGGTGAGGGTGAGGGTTGGGGTGAGGGTTAGGGTTAGGGTTAGGGTGAGGTTTAGGGTTAGGGTTAGGATTAGGGTGAGGGTGAGGGTGAGGATTAGGTTAGATTTAGGTTTAGTTGGAGGGTTAGGTCGAGGGTTAGGGTTAGGGTTAGTGTTAGGCTTAAAGTTAGGGTCAGGGTGAGGTTGAGGTTTAGGGTTAGGGTTAGGTTTAAGGTTAGGATTAGGGTTAGGGTGAGGTTGAGTGTGAGGTTTAGGGTTAGGGTTAGGCTTAGGCTTATGGTTAGGCTGAGGGTGAGGGTTGGGGTGAGGATTATGGTTAGGGTGATGGTTAGGGTTAGGGTTATGGTGAGGGTTAGTGTTAGGGTTAGGATTAGAGTTAGTTTTAGGGTGTGGGTGAGGTTTAGGGGTAGAGTTAGGGTTAGGGTGAGGGTTAGCGTTAGAGTGAGGGTTAGGGTGGGGGTGACGGTAAGGGTAAAGGTGAGTTTCAGGCTGAGGGTGAGGGGTACAGTAAGGGTGAGGGTGAGGGTTAGGGTGAGCGTTAGGGTGAGGGTTAGGGTGAGGGTGAGGGTTAGATTGAGGATTACTGTTACGGCTAGTGTGAAGTTTAGGGTGAGTATGAGGGTGAGGGCTAGCGAGAGGGTGAGGTTTAGGGTTAAGGTTAGAGTGAGGTTTAGGGTTAGGTTGATGGTTAGGGTTAGTGTTAGGGTTAGGGCTAGTGTAAGGTTGAGGGTAAGTCTTAGGGTGAGGGTTAGCGTTAGGGTGAAGGTAAAAGTTAGGGTGAGGGTTAGGGTTAGGGTGAGGGTTATGCTTAGGGTGAGGGTTAGGGTTAGGGTTAGGATTATTGATAGCATTAGGGTTAGGGTTAAGATTATGGTGAGGGTGAGGGTGAAGGTTAGGTTTAGGGCTAGGAAGAAGTTTAGGGATAGGGTTCTGGTTAGGGTTAGGGTCAGGGTGAGGTTTAGTGTTAGATTTAGGGGTAGGGTGAGGCTGAGGGTGAGGGTTAGGGTTAGGATTAATGTTAGGGTTAGGCTTAAGGTGAGGGTTAGGTTGAGGGTGAGGGTTAGGGTTAGGGTGAGGAGTAGGATTGGGGTTAGGGTTAGGGTGAGTGTGAGGGTTAGGGTTAGGTTTAGGGATAGGCTTAGGTTCAGGCTAAGGTTGAGGTTTAGGTTTAGGGTTAGGGTGAGTTTTAGGGTTAGGGTTAGGGTGAGTGAGAGGGTTAGGGTTAGGCTTAGGTTTAGGATTAGCCTGAGGGTGAGGGTGTGGGTTAGGGTGAGGGTTAGTTTGACAGTTAGGGTTAGGGTTAAGGTGAGGTTTAGGGTTAGGTTTAGGATTAAGGTTAGGGTGAGGGTGAGGTTTATGATTAGATTTAGGTTTAGTTGGAGGCCTAGGTCGAGGGTTAGGGTTAGGGTTAATGTTAGGGTGAGGTTTATGGTTTGGATTAGGGTTAGAGTTAGGGTTAGGGTGAGGGTGAGGTTTAGGTTTAGAGTTAGTGTTAGGGTGAGGTTTACGTAGAGGGTTATGATAAGTGTTAGTTTTAGGGTTAGTGTTACGGTAAGAGTTAGGGGGACGGTTAGGATTAGGGTTAGGTTTAGGGATAGGATTAGAGCTAGAGTGATGGGGAGGGTGTGTGTTAGGTTTAGGTTTAGGGTTGGGCTTAGGATTAGGCAGAGGTTGAGGTTGAAGCTGAGCCTTAGGGTTATGGGGAGGGTTAGGATGAGGGTTAGGGTTAGGATTAGGGTTAGGATAAGGGCTAGGGTGAATGTTAGGGTGAGGTTTAGGTTAGGATTAGGATTAGGGTTAGGGTGAGGGTGAAGTTTAGGTTAGATTTAGGGTTAGTTGCAGGGTGAGGTTGAGGGTTAGGGTTAGGGTTAGTTTTAGGGTTAAGGTTAGGGTGAGAGTTAGGTTGAGGTTTAGGGTTATGGTTAGGGTTAGGGGTAAGAGTAGGGTGAGGGTGAAAGTGAAGTTGAGTGTGTGGGTTAGGCTTAAGCTTAGGCTTAGGGTTAGGCTGAGGGTGACAGTGGGGTTGAAGATTAGGTTTAGGGTGATGGTTAGGGTTGGGGCTAGGGTGAGGGTTAGGATGAGGGTTAGGTTTAGGATTAGTGTTAGGGAGAGGGCTAGGTTGAGGGTCAGGGTTAGGGTAAGGATTAGGCTTAGTTTTAGGGTTAGGCTGAGCATGAGGTTGAGGTGAGTGTTATGGTTAGGGTGATGGTTAGGTTTACAGTTAGGGTGAGGATTAGGATGAGGTTTAGGGTTAGGGTGAGTTTTAGGGTGAGGATGTTGGTAAGGGTAAAGGTTAGGTTTAGGCTGAAGGTGAGGGTTAAGATAAGGGTGAGGGTTAGGGTTAGGGTTAGGGTTAGGGTAAGTGTTAGGGTTAGGGTTAGGGTGAGCGTGAGGGTTAGATTGAGGATTAGGGTTAGGGTTAGTTTGAGGCTTTGGGTGAGGATGAGGGTTAGGGTTAGGGTGAGGGTTAGGATGAGGTTTAGGGTTAGGATTAGGGTTAGGGTGAGGGCTAGGGTGAGGGTGAGGTTTAGGGTTAGGGTTAGGATTAGGTTTAGGGTGAGGGTGAGGTTTATGGTTACATTCAGGTTTAGTTGGAAAGTTAAGTCGAGGGTTAGGGTTAGGGTAAGTGTTAGGGTTAAGGTTAGGTTGAGGGTTAGGTTGAGGTTTAGGGTTAGGTTTAGGGTTAGGATTAGGGTTAGGGTGAGGGTGAGTGTGAGGTTTAGTGTTAGGGTTAGGCTTAGGCTTAGGCTTAGGCTGAGGGTGAGAGTGGGGGTGAGGATAAGGGTTACCGTGATGGTTTGGGTTAGGGTTAGGGTGAGGGATAGTGTTAGGGTTAGGTTTAGAGTT
This sequence comes from Dipodomys merriami, assembly GCF_024711535.1. NCBI lineage: Eukaryota > Metazoa > Chordata > Mammalia > Rodentia > Heteromyidae > Dipodomys > Dipodomys merriami. The sequence goes on along the minus strand of NW_027206542.1, from coordinate 272,850 downwards.
AGGGTTAGTGTGAGGGTGAGGTTTAGGCGTAGAGTTAGGGTTAAGTTGAGGGTTAGGGTTAGAGTGAGGGTTAGGGTGGGGGTGACCGTAAGGTTAAATGTGAGGGTTAGGCTGAGTGTGAGGGTTACGGTGAGAGTGAGGGTTAGGGTTAGGGTTAGGGTTAGGGTCAGGGTGAGGTTTAGTGTTAGAGTTAGGGTTAGGGTGCGGCTGAAGGTGAGGTTTAGAGTTAGGATTAATGTTAGGGTTAGGCTTAAGGTGAGGGTTAGTTTGAGGGTGAGGGTTAGGGTAAGGGTTAGGAGTTGGATTAGGGTTAGTGTTAGGGTGAGTGTACGAGTTATTGTTAGGGTTAGGGATAGGCTTAGTGTTAGGCTGATGTTGATGGTGAGGGTTAGGGTTAGGGTGAGATTGAGGGTTAGGGTTAGGGTGAGTGTGAGGTTTAGGGTTAGGGTTATCCTTAGGATTAGGCTGAGGGTGAGGGTGTGGTTTAAGTTTACGGTGACGGTTAGGGTTATGGGGAGGGTTAGGATGAAGGTTCGCGTTAGGATTAGGGTTAGGGTGAGGGTGAGTGTGTGTGTTATGGTTATGTTTAGGGTTAGGCTTAGGTTTAGGCTGAGGGAGAGTTTGAGGATGAGGGCTAGGGTGAGGGTGAGGTTTAGTGTTAGGGTTAGGGTGAGGGTTAGAGTTAGGTTAAGGGTGAGAGTTAGGGTTCGGTTTAAGTTTAGGGTTAGGTTGAGGGTTTGGGTTCAGATTAGGGTTAGGGTGCGGGTGAGGGTGTTGGTTAGGTTTAGTGTTAGGGTGAGTTTTAGGGTTAGGATTAGGGTTAGGGTTGGGGCTATTGTGAGGGTGGTTTAGAGTTAGGGTTAGGGTTGGGGTTAGTGTTAGATTTAGGGTTAAGTTGAGGGTGAGGGTTAGGCTTAGTGTTAGGATTAGTTTTAGGGTAAGGGTTAGGGTGGGTGTGAGCGTTAGGATTAGGGTTAGGCTTAGTGTTAGGCTGAGCTTGAGGTTTAGGGTTAGGTTGAGAATTAGAGTTAGGGTTAGGGTTTGGGTGAGGTTTAAGGTTAGGGTTAGGGTGAGGGTAAGGATGATGATTAGGGTTAGGATTACTGTTAGGGTGAGGGCTAGGGTGAGGCTGAGGGTTAGGGTTAGTGTTAGATTAAGGTTTAGGGTTAGGGTTAGTGTTAGGGTGAGGGTTAGGTTGAGGGTTAGGGTTACAGTGAGGGTGAGGATTAGGGTTAGTGTGAGGGTTAGGGTTAGGATTACGGTTAGCATGAGGGTGTGTGCTAGGATTAGGGTTAGGGTTAGGGTTAGGTTTCCGGTTAGGGTTAGTGTTATTGTTAGGGGTATGGTTAGAGTTATGGTGAGGGTGAGGGTGAGGGTTAGGGTTAGGATTAGGGTGAGGTTTAGAGTTAGGGTTAGGATTAGGGTTAGGGTGTGGGTGAGGATTAGGGTTAGATTCAGGTTAGTTGTATGGTTAGGTCGAGGGTTAGGGTTAGGGTTAGTTTTAGGGTTAAGGATAGGGTGAGGGTTAGGGTGAGGTTTAGGGTTATGGTTAGGATTACTGTTAGGATTGGGGTGAGGGTGAGTTTGAGGGTTATGGTTGGGATTAGGGTTAGCATGAGGGTGTGTGCTAGGATTAGGGGTAGGGTTAGGGTTAGGTTTCGGGTTAGAGTTAGTGTTATTGTTAGTGGTATGGTTAGAGTTATGGTGAGGGTGAGGGTGAGGGTTAGGGTTAGGATTAGGGTGAGGTTTAGGGTTAGGGTTAGGATTAGGGTTAGGGTGTGGGTGAGAATTAGGGTTAGATTTAGATTAGTTGGATGGTTAGGTCGAGGGTTAGGGTTAGGGTTAGTTTTAGGGTTAAGGATAGGGTGAGGTTTAGGGTGAGGTTTAGGGTTATGGTTAGGATTAGGGTTAGGATTGGGGTGAGGGTGAGTTTGAGGGTTATGGTTATGGTTAGGTTTAGGTATAGGGTAAGGCTGAGGGTGAGGGTGGGGGTGAGGTTTACGTTTAAGGTGATGGTTAGGGTTAGGGTTAGTTTGAGTTTAGGATGAGGTTTAGGATTTGGATTAGGGTTAGGGTGAGGGCTAGGGTGAGGGTGAGGTTTAGGGTTAGGGTGATGGTTAGGTTTACGGTTGGGGTGAGGGTTAGGATGAGGTTTAGGGTTAGGGTGAGGGTTAGGGTGAGGATGATGGTAAGGGTAATGGTGAGGTTTCGGCTGAGGGTGAGGGTTAAGGTAAGGGTGAGTGTTAGGGTTAGGTATAGGGTTAGGGTAAAGGTTAGGGTTAGGATTAGTGTGAGGGTTAGATTGAGGATTAGGGTTAGGGTTAGTCTGAGGTATATGGTGAGGATGAGGGTTAGGATTAGGGTAAGTGTGAGGGTTAGGATGAGGGTGAGGATTAGGGTTAGGGTTAGGTTTTGGTTGACTTTTAGGATTAGTGTGAGGATTAGGGTTATTTTGAGGGTTAGGGTTAGGGTTAGGGTTAGTGTTAGGGTGAGGGTAAGTGTTAGGGTGAGGGTTAGGTTTGGGGTGAGTGTTATGTTTAGGGTGAGGGTTTGGGTTAGGTTGAGGGTTACTGTTAGGTTTAGGGTTAGGGTTACGGTTACGGTGAGGGTGAGCGTTAGGTTTAGGGTTACAGTGAGGTTTAGTGTTAGGGTTAGGGTAAGAGTAAGGGTTAGGGTGAGGGTGAGGTTTAGGGTTAGAGTTAGGGTTAAGTTCAGGCTGAGGGAGCGGGGTAGGGTTAGGGTTAGTTAAAGGATTAGGGTAAGGGATAGGGTGAGTGTGAGGGTTAAGTTTAGGGTTAGGGTTAGGCTTAGGGTTATGCTGAGGTTGAGGGTGAATGTGAGGGTTAGGGTTAGGGTGAGGGTGAGGGTTAGGTTTAGGGTTAGGGTGAGTGCTAGGATGAGGTTTAAGGTTAGGATTAGGTTTAGGGTGAGGGTTAGTCTGAGGGTTATGGTGAGTTTTAAGTTTAGGCATAGGGTTAGGTTTAGGATTAGCGTTAGGTTGAGGGTGAGTGTGAGAGTTAGGGTTAGGGTTAGGCTTAGGGATAGGGTTAGGTTTAGGATTAGGGTTAGGGTTACAGTGACGGTGAGGGTTATGGTTAGGATTAGGGCTAAGCTTATTGTTAGTGTGATGGTTAGGGTTAAGTTTGTGGTGAGGGTAAGTCTTAGGGTGAGGGTAAGAGTTATGTTTAGGGTTAGGGTTAGGGTTAGAGTTACAGTGAGGTTGAGGGTGAGGGTGAGGTTTAGGGTTAGTGTGACCTTTAGGTTGAGGTTTAGGGTTAGGGGTAGGGGTAGGTTGAGGGTGAGGTTTAGGGTTAGAGTTAGGTTAGGGGGAATGTTAGGGTGAGGTTTAGGGTTAGGGTTAGTGTTAGGGTGAGGGTGAGGGTTAGGTTGAGGTTTAGGGATAGGGTTAGTTTTATGATTAGGTTTAGGGTGAGGGTGAGTGTGAGGTTTAGGGTGAGGGTTTGGTTTAGGGTGCGGGTTATTTTTAGGGTGAGGGTTTGGATTAGGGTTAGGGTGAATTTTAGGATTTGAGTAAGTGTTAGAGTGAGGGTGAGGGTTAGGGTGAGGTTTAGGGTTAGAGTTAGGGTTCTGGTGAGGGTTAGGTTGAGGTTTAGAGTTAGTTTTAGGGTTAGGGATTATGGTGAGAGTTAGGGGGTGGGTTAGGGTTATGGTTAGGCTTAGCGTTAGGGTTAGGGTGAGGGTGAAGTTTAGGTTTAGAATTAGGGTTAGGGTGAGGCTGAGGGTGAAGGTGAGAATTCGGGTTAGGGTTAGGATTTGGATAAGGGTTAGGGTTAGGGTGAGTGTGAGGGTTAGGGTTAGGGTTAGGTTTAGCCTTAGGTTTAGGCTGAGGGTGAGGGTGAGGTTTAGGGTTAGTTTGAGGGTTAGGGTTATGGTTAGGGTGTGGTTTAGTGTTAGGGTTATTGTTAGGGTTAGGGTTATGGTGAGGGTGAGGTTTAGATTGAGGATTAGTGTTAGGGTTAGTGTGAGGTTTAGGGTGAGGATGAGAGTTAGGTTTAGGGTGAGGGCTAGGGTGAACGTAAGGTTTAGGGTTAGTGTTAGGTTGGGGTTTAGGGTTAAGGTGATGATTAGGGTTAGTGTGAGGGTTAGTGTTAGCATGAGGGTAAGTGTTAGGGTGAGGGTTAGGGTTAGCGTTATTGTTAGCGTTAGGGTTAAGGTTACGGTTACTGTGAGGGTGTGGGTGACAGTTAGGGTTATGGTTCAGATGAGGTTTAGGGATAGGGTTAGGGTTAGGTTTAGGGTGAGTTTTAGGGTTAGAGTTAGGGTTAGGGTGAGGCAGAAGTTGAGGGTTAGGGTAGGATTAGTGTTCGGGTTAGGCTTAAGGTGAGGGTTAGGTTGAGGGTGAGGGTTAGGTTTAGGGTTAGGATTAGGATTAGGGTTAGTGTTAGCATGAGTGTGAGGGTTAGAGTTAGGTTTAGGGTGAGGGTTAAGGTTAGGATTAGGGTGAGTTTTAGTGTTTGGGTTAGGGTTAGAGTTAGGGTTAGGGTGAGCATGAGGTTCAGGGGTAGATTTAGGGTTGGGGTTAGGGTTATTTTTAGGTTTAGAGTTAGGGTTAGTGTTAGGGTTAGGGGTAGGGTGAGGGTTAGGTTTAGCAATAGGCTTAGGCTTAGGCTTAGGCCAAGCATGAGGGTGAAGGTTAGGTTTAGGGTTAGTGTGAGAGTTAGGATGAGGTTTAGGGTTAGGATTAGGGTTAGGTTGAGGGCTAGGGTGAGGGTTATGGTGAGGGTTAGGTTTAGGCACAGGGTTAGGTTTAGGATTAGGGTTAGGGTTAGGGTTGTGGTGAGGTTTAGGGTTAGGGTTAGGGTTAGGGTTACATTTAGTCTTCGGGTTAGGTTGATGGTGAGGGTGGGGGTGAGGTTAGAGTTACTATTAGGGTTAGGGTTAGGGTTATTTTTAGTGTTATGGTTAGGGTTAAATTTGAAATGAGGGGGAGGCTGTGGGTGAGGTTTATGGTTAGAGTTATGGTCAGGTTTAGGGTTAGTGTTATTCTTAGGGGTAGGTTTAGATTTAAGGTGAGGGTGAGGGTTAGGGTTGGGGTGAGGTTTAGGGTTAGGGTTAGGGTGAGATTTAGGGTTCGGTTAAGTTTAGGGTTAGCGTGAGGGTTAGGGTTAGGGTTAAGGTAAGCATGAGGGTTAGGATTATGGTTAGGATTAGTGTTATTGTTACTGTTAGGGTTAGAGTTATGGTGAGGGTGAGGGTGAGGGTTAGGCTTAGATTTCGGGTGAGGTTTAGGGTTAGGGTTAGGATTAGGGTTAGGCTGAGGGTGAGGTTTAGAGTTAGATTTAGGGTTAGTTGGAGGATTAGGTCGAGGGTTAGGGTTAGGGTTTGTGTTTGGGATAAGGTTAGGGTGAGGGTTAGGTTGAGGTTTAGTGTTAGGGTTAGGTTTAGGATTAGGGTTAGCGTGAGGGTGAGTGTGAGGGTTAGGTTTAGGCTTACGCTTAGGGTTGAGGGTGAGGGTGGGGGTAAGGATTAGGGTTAGGATGATCATTAGGGTTAGGGTTAGGGTGAGGGTTAGAGTTAGGATTAGGATTAGGGTGAGTGCTAGGGTGAGGGTGAGGGTTACGGTAAGGGTTAGGCTTAGGCTTAGCGTTAGGCTGAGCGTGAGGTTGAGGGTGAGGGTTATGGTTAGGGTTAGGGTGAGGTTTAGTGTTAGGGTTAGTGTGGAAGAGATGGTAAGGGTAAAGGTGATGGTTAGGCGGAGGGTGAGGGTTACGGTAAGGGTGAGGGTTAATGTTAGGGTGAGGGTTAGGGTGAGGGTTATTGTGAGGGTGAGGGTTAGATTGAGATTTAGTGTTAGGGTTAGTGTGAGGTTTAGGGTGAGGATGAGAGTTAGGGTTAGGGTGAGGGCTAGGGTGAGGGTAAGGTTTACGGTAAGTGTTAGGGTGAGGTTTAAGGTTAAGATGATGATTAGAGTTAGTGTGAGTGTTAGTGTTAGGGTTAGGGTTACTGTTAGGGTGAGGGTAAATGTTAGGGTGAGGGTTAGGGTTAGGGTTAGGCTTATTGTTAGCATTAGGGTTAGGGTTAAGGTTACTGTGAGGGTGAGGGTGAGGGTTAGGGTTATGGTTCGGATGAGGTTTAGGGATAGGGTTAGGGTTAGGGTTAGGGTTAGGGTGAGGTTTAGGGTTAGATTTAGAGTTAGGGTGAGGCAGAAGTTGAGGGTTATGGTTAGGATTAATGTTAGGGTTAGGCTTAAGTTGAGGGTTAGGTTGAGGGTGAGGGTTAAGTTTAGGGTTAGGATTAGGATTAGGGTTAGGGTTATTGTTAGTGTGAGGGTTAGGGTTAGTGTTAGGCTTAGGGATAGGCTGAGGGTGAGGGTGAGGGTGAACGTTAGGGTGAGTGTTATGGTTAGGGTTATGGGGAGGGTTAGGATTAGGTTTAGGTTTAGGATTAGGGTTAGGGTGAGGGCTAGGGTGAGGGTGAGTTTTAGGGTTAGGGTTAGGGTGAGGTTTAGGTTTAGTTTTAGGGTTAGGGTGAGGGTGAGGTTTAGGGTTAGAGTTAGGGTTAAGTTGAGGCTGAGGGAGCAGGGTAGGGTTAGGATTAGTTTTAGGATTAGGGTAAGGGATAGGGTGAGTGTGAGGGTTAAGTTTAGGGTTAGGGTTAGGCTTAGGGTTATGCTGAGGTTGAGGGTGAATGTGAGGGTTAGGGTTAGGGTGAGGGTGAGGGTTAGGTTTAGGGTTAGCGTGAGTGCTAGGATGAGGTTTAATGTTAAGATTAGGTTTAGGGTGAGGGTTAGTCTGAGGGTTATGGTGAGTTTTAGGTTTAGGCATAGGGTTAGGTTTAGGATTAGCGTTAGGTTGAGGGTGAGTGTGAGAGTTAGGGTTAGGGTTAGGCTTAGAGATAGGGTTAGGTTTAGGATTAGGGTTACGGTGAGTGTTACAGTTAGGGTTAGGGCTAGGGTTATTGTTAGTGTGATGGTTAGGGTTAAGTTTGTGGTGAGGGTAAGTCTTAGGGTGAGGGTAAGATTTATGTTTAGGGTTAGGGTTAGGGTTAGGTTTAGTGTTATTGTTAGGTTTAGGGTTAGAGTTACAGTGAGTTTGAAGGTGACGGTGAGGGTTAGGGTTAGTGTGACCTTTAGGTTGAGGTTTAGGGTTAGGGTTAGGGGTAGGTTGAGGGTGAGGTTTAGCGTTAGAGTTAGGGTTAGGGGGAGTATTAGGGTGAGGTTTAGGGTTAGGGTTAGTGTTAGGGTGAGGGTGAGTGTTAGATTGAGGTTTTGGGATAGGGTTAGGTTTAGGATTATGTTTAGGGTGAGGTGTGAGATTTAGGGTGAGGGTTAGGGTGATGGTAAGTGTTAGGCTGAGGGTTTGGTTTAAGGTGAGGGTTATGGTTAGGGTGAGGGTTTGGATTAGGGTTAGGGTGAGTTTTAGGATTTGAGTGTTAGAGTGAGGGTGAGGGTGAGGGTGAGGTTTAGGGTTAGAGTTAGGGTTCTGGTGAGGGTTAGGTTGAGGTTCAGGGTTAGTGTTAGGGTTAGGGTCACGGTGAGAGTTAGGGGGAGGGTTAGGTTTATGGTTAGTGTTAGCGTTAGGGTTAGGGTGAGGGTGAAGTTTAGGTTTAGAATTAGGGTTAAGGTGAGGCTGAGGGTGAAGGTGAGGATTAGGGTTAGGGTTAGGATTTGCATTAGGGTTAGGGTTAGGGTGAGTATGAGGGTTAGTTTTAGGGTTAGGTTTAGGCTGAGGGTGAGAGTGGGGGTTAGGGTTAGTTTGACGGTTAGGGTTAGGGTTAGGGTGAGGTTTAGTGTTAGGGTTAGGGTTAGGGTTATGGTGAGGTTGAGGTTTAGATTGAGGATTAATGTTAGGGTTAGTGTGAGGCTTAGGGTGCGGATGAGATTTAGGCTTATGGTAAGGGCTAGGGTGAGGGTAAGTTTTAGGGTTAGTGTTAGGGTGAGGTTTAGGGTTAAGGTGATGATTAGGGTTAGTGTGAGGGTTAGTGTTAGGGTGAGGGTAAGTGTTAGGGTGAGGGTTAGGGTTAGGGTTATTGATAGCTTTAGGGTTAGGGTTACAGTTACTGTGAGGGTGAGGCTCACCCTCACGGTTAGGGTTATGGTTTGCATGAGGTTTAGGGATAGGTTAAGGGTTAGGGTTAGGGTGAGGTTTAGGTTTAGTGTTAATGTTAGGGTGAGGGTGAGGTTTAGGGTTAGAGTTAGGGTTAAGTTGAGGCTGAGTGTGCCGGGTAGTGTTAGTGTTAGTTTTAGGATTAGGGTAAGGGATAGGGTGAGTGTGAGGGTTAAGTTTAGGGTTAGGGTTAGGTTTAGGGTTATGCAGAGGTTGAGGGTGAATGTGAGGGTTAGGGTTAGGGTGAGGGTGAGGGTTAGGTTTAGGGTTAGCGTGAGTGCTAGGATGAGGTTTAGTGTTAGGATTAGGTTTAGGGTGAGGGTTAGTCTGAGGGTTATGGTGAGTTTTAGGTTTAGGTATGGGGTTAGGTTTAGGATTAGCGTTAGGTTGAGGGTGAATGTGAGAGTTAGGGTTAGGATTAGGCTTAGGGATAGGGTTAGGTTTTGGATTAGGGTTAGGGTTGGGTTTCGGTAAGGGTTACAGTTAGGGTTAGGGCTAGGGTTATTGTTAGTGTTATGGTTAGGGTTAAATTTGTGGTGAGGATGAGGCTTAGGGTGAGGTTAAGGGTTATGTTTAGGGTTAGGGTTAGGCTTAGGTATAGTGTTATTGTTAGGTTTAGGGTTAGAGTTACAGTGAGTTTGAGGGTGACGGTGAGGGTTAGGGTTTGTGTGACCTTTAGGTTGAGGTGTAGTGTTAGGGTTAGGGTAAGTTGAGGGTGAGGTTTAGGGTTAGGGGGAGTGTTAGGGTGAGGTTTAGGGTTAGGGTTAGTGTTAGAGTGAGGGTGAGGGTTAGGTTGAGCTTGGGGATAGGGTTAGATTTAGGATTAGGGTTAGGGTGAGGGTGAGTGTGAGGTTTAGGGTGAGGGTTAGGGTGATGGTAAGTGTTAGGGTGAGGGTTTGGTTTAGGGTGAGGGTTATGGTTAGGGTGAGGTTTTGGATTAGGGTTAGGTTGAGTTTTAGGATTTGAGTAAGTGTTAGAGTGAGGGTGAGGGTGAGGGTGAGGTTTAGGGTTAGAGTTAGGGTTCTGGTGAGGGTTAGGTTGAGATTTAGGGTTAGTGTTAGGGTTAGGGTTACAGTGAGAGTTTGAGGGAGGGTAAGGGTTAGGGTTAGGGTTATGGTTAGTGTTAGGGTTAGGGTTAGGGTGAGGGTGAAGTTTAGGTTTAGAATTAGGGTTAGGGTGAGGCTGAGGGTGAAGGTGAGGATTAGGGATAGGGTTAGGATTTGGATTATGGTTATGGTTAGAGTGAGTGTGAGGGTTAGGGTTAGGGTTAGGGTTAGCCTTAGGTTTAGGTTGAGGGTGAGGGTGAGGGTGAGGGTTAGGGTCACTTTGAGGGTTAGGGTTAGGGTTAGGGTGAGGTTTAGTGTTAGGGTTAGGGTTAGGGTTAGGGTTATGGTGAGAGTGAGGATTAGATTGAGGATTGTTAGGGTTAGTGTGAGGTTTAGGGTGAGGATGAGAGTTAGGGTTAGGGTGAGGGCTAGGGTGAAGGTAAGGTTTAGGGATAGTGTGAGGTTTAGGGTTAAGGTGATGATTAAGGTTAGTGTGAGGGTTAGTGTTTGGGTGAGGGTAAGTGTTATAATGAGGGTAAGAGTTAGGGTAAGGGTTAGTGTTAGGGTTTCGGTTACTGTGAGGGTGAGGGTTAGGGTTATGGTTCGGATGAGGTTTAGGGATAGTGTTAGGGTTAGGTTTAGGGTGTGGTTTAGGGTTAGGGTTAGGGTTAGGGTTAGGGTGAGGGTGAAGTTTAGGTTTAGAATTAGGGTTAGGGTGAGGCTGAGTGTGAAGGTGAGGATTAGGGTTAGGGTTAGGGTTAGGATTTGGATTAGGGTTAGGGTTAGGGTGAGTGTGAGGGTTAGTTTTAGGGTAAGGTTTAGCCTTAGGTTTAGGCTGAGTATGAGAGTGAGGGTTAGGGTGAGTTTGAGGGTTAGGGTTAGGGTGAGGTTTAGTGTTAGGGTTAGGGTTCGGGTTATGGTGAGGGTGAGGTTTAGATTGAGGGTTAGTGTTAGGGTTAGTGTGAGGCTTAGGATGAGGATGAGAGTTAGGGTTAGGGTGAGGGCTAGGGTGAGGGTAAGTTTTAGGGTTAGTGTTAGGGTGAGGTTTAGTGTTAAGGTGATGATTAGGGTTAGTGTGAGGGTTAGTGTTAGGCTGAGGGTAAGTGTTAGGGTGAGGGTTAGGGTTAGGGCTATTGTTAGCGTTAGGGTTGGGGTTACAGTTACTGTGAGGGTGAATGTGAGGGTTAGGGTTATGGTTTGGATGAAGTTTAGGGATAGGGTTAGGGTTAGGTTTATGGTGAGGTTTAGGGTTAGGGTTAGGGTTAGGGTGAGGCAGAAGTTGAGGGTTAGGGTTAGGATTAATGTTAGGGTTAGGCTTAAGGTGAGGGTTAGGTTGAGGGTGAGGATTAGGTTTAGGTTAGGATTAGGATTAGGGTTAGGGTTAGGGTGAGTGTGAGGGTTAGGGTTAGGGTTAGGCTTAGGGTTAGGCTGAGGGTGAGGGTTCGGGTTCGGGTTCGGGTTCGGGCGAGTGTTAGGGTTAGGGTTATGTGGAGACTTAGGATTAGGTTTAGGGTTATGATTAGGGTTAGGGTCAGGGCTAGGGTGAGGGTGAGGTTTAGGGTTAGGGTTAGGGTGAGGTTTAGGTTTAGTGTTAATGTTAGGGTGAGGGTGAGGTTTAGGGTTAGAGTTAGGGTTAAGTTGAGGCTGAGGGTGCGGGGTAGGGTTAGTTTTAGTTTTAGGATTAGGGTAAGGGATATGGTGAGTGTGAGGGTTAAGTTTAGGGTTAGAGTTACGCTTAGGGTTATGCTGAAGTTGAGGGTGAATGTGAGGGTTAGGGTTAGGGTGAGGGTGAGGGTTAGGTTTAGGGTTAGGGTGAGTGCTAGGATGAGGTTTAGGGTTAGGATTAGGTTTAGGGTGAGGGTTAGTCTGAGGGTTATGGGGAGTTTTAGGTTAAGGCCTAGGGTTAGGTTTAGGATTAGCGTTAGGTTGAGGGTGAGTGTGAGAGTTAGGGTTAGGATTAGGCTTAGGGATAGGTTTAGGTTTAGGATTAGGATTAGGGTTAGAGTTATGGTGAGGGTTATGTTTAGGTTTAGGGCTAGGGTTATTGTTAGTGTTATGGTTATGGTTAAGTTTGTGGTGAGGATGAGCCTTAGGTTGAGGGTAAGGTTTATGCTTAAGGTTAGGGTTAGGGTTAGGTTTAGTGTTATTGTCAGGTTTAGGGTCAGAGTTACAGTGAGTTTGAGGGTGTCGGTGAGGGTTAGGGTTAGTGTGACCTTTAGGTTGAGGTGTAGGGTTAGGGTTAGGGGTAGGTTGAGGGTGAGGTTTAGGTTTAGAGTTAGGGTTAGGGGGAGTGTTAGGGTGAGGTTTAGGGTTAGGGTTAGTGTTAGGGGGAGGGTGAGGGTGAAGTTGAGGTTTAGGGATAGGGTTAGATTTAGGATTAGGTTTAGGGTGAGGGTGAGTGTGAGGTTTAGGGTGAGGGTTATTGTGATGGTAAGTGTTAGGATGAGGGTTTGGTTTAGGGTGAGGGTTATGTTTAGGGTGAGGGTTTGGATTAGGGTTAGGGTGAGTTTTAGGATTTGGGTAAGTGTTAGAGTGAGGATGAGGGTGAGGGTGAGGTTTAGGGTTAGAGTTAGGGTTCTGGTGAGGGTTAGGTTGAGGTTTAGGGTTAGTGTTAGGGTTAGGGTTACAGTGAGAGTTAGAGGGAGGTTAAGGGTTAGGGTTAGGGTTATGGTTAGTGTTAGCGTTAGGGTTAGGGGGAGGGTGAAATTTTGGTTTAGAATTAGGTTTAGGGTGAGGCTGAGGGTGAAGGTGAGGATTAGGGTTAGGGTTAGGATTTGGATTAGGATTAGGGTTAGGGTGAGTGTGAGGGTCAGGGTTAGGGTTAAGGTTAGCCTTAGGTTTAGGCTGAGGGTGAGGGTGAGGGTGAAGTTTAGGGTTAATTTGAGGGTTAGGGTTAGGGTTAGGGTGAGGTTTAGTGTTAGGGTTAGGGTTAGGTTTAGGGTTATGGTGAGGGTGAGGATTAGATTGAGGATTATTGTTGGGTTAGTGTGACGTTTAGGGTGAGGAAGAGAGTTAGGGTTAGGGTGAGGCCTAGAGTGAGGGTAAGGTTTAGGGATAGTGTTAGGGTGAGGTTTAGGGTTAAGGTGATGATTAGCGTTAGTGTGAGGGTTAGTGTTAGGGTGAGGGTAAGTATTATGATGAGGGTACCTTTTAGGGTGAGGGTTTGGGTTAGGGTTACGGTTACTGTGAGGGTGAGGTGAGGGTTAGTGTTATGGGTCGGATGAGGTTTAGGGATAGGGTTAGGGTTAGGGTTAGGGTTAGGTTTCGGGTTAGAGTTAGGGTTAGAGTGAGGCAGAAGTTGAGGGTTAGGGTTAGGATTAAGGTGAGCATTAGGTTGAGGGTGAGGGTTAGGTTTAGGGTTAGGATTAGGATTAGCGTTAGGGATAGGGTGAGTGTGAACGTTAGGGTTACGGTTAGGCTGAGGGTGAGGGTGAGGGTGAGGATGAGGGTGAGGATGAGGATTAGGTGAGGTTTTGGGTTAGGGTTATGGGGAGGGTTAGGTTTAGGTTTATGGTTTGTATTAGGGTTAGGGTGAGGGCTAGGGTGAGGGTGAGTTTTACTGTTAGCGTTAGGGTGAGGTTTAGGTTTAGTGTTAGGGTTAGGGTGAGGGTGAGTTTTTGGGTTAGAGTTAGGGTTAAGTTGAGGCTGAGGGTGCAGGGTAGGGTTAGGGTTAGGTTTAGGATTAGGGTAAAGCATAGGGTGATTGTGAGGGTTAAGTTTAGGTTTAGGGTTAGGTTTAGGGTTATGTTGAGGTTGAGGGTGAGGCTGAGGTTTAGGGTTAGGGTGAGGTTGAGGATTAGGTTTAGGGTTAGGGTAAGTGCTAGGATGAGTTTTAAGGTTAGGATTAGGGTTAGGGTGAGGGCTAGTGTGAGGGTTATGGTGAGCGTTAGGTTTAGGCTAGCGTTAGGTTTAGGATTAGGGTTAGGTTGTGGGTGAGTGTGAGGGTTAGGGTTAGGGTTAGGCTTAGGGATAGGGTTAGGTTTAGGATTAGGTTTAGGGTTAGGGTTATGGTGAGGGTTATGGTTACGGTTAGGGCTAGTGTTATTGTTAGTGTTATGGTTAGGGTTAAGTTTGTGATGAGGGTAAGGCTTAGGGTGAGTTTTATGGTTATGTTTACAGTTAGTTTTAGGGTTAGAGTTACAGTGAGTTTGAGGGTGAAGTTGAGGTTTAGAGTTAGTGTGACCTTTAGGTTGAGGTTTAGGTTTAGGGTTAGGGGTAGGTTGAGGGTGAGGTTTAGGGTTAGGGGGAGTATTAGGGTGAGGTTTAGGGTTAGGGTTAGTGTTAGGGTGAGGGTGAAGGTTAGGTTGAAGTTTAAGGTGAGGGTTAGGGTGATGGTAATTGTTAGGGTGAGGGTTTGGTTTAGGGTGAGGGTTATGGTTAGGGTGATGGTTTGGATTAGGGTTAGGGTGATTTTTACGATTTGGGTAAGTGTTAGAGTGAGGGTTAGGGTGAGGGTGAGGTTTAGGGTTAGAGTTAGGGTTCTGGTGAGGGTTAGGTTGAGGTTTAGGGTTAGTGTTAGTGTTAGTGTTACGGTGAGAGTTAGGGGGAGGGTTAGGGTTAGGGTTATGGTTAGTGTTAGCGTTAGGGTTAGGGTGAGGGTGACGTTTCGGTTTAGAATTAGGGTTAGGGTGAGGCTGAGGGTGAAGGTGAAGAATAGGTTTCGGGATAGGATTTGGATTAGGGTTAGGGTTAGGGTGAGTGTGAGGGTTAGGGTTAGGGTTAGGGCTAGCCTTAGGTTTAGGCTGAGGGTGAGGGTGAGGGTGAGTGTTAGGGTTCGTTTGAGGATTAGGGTTAGGGTTAGGGTGAGGTTTAGTGTTAGGGTTAGGGTTAGATTTAGCGTTAGGGTGAGGCTGAGGTTTAGGTGTAGAGTTAGGGTTAGGCTGAGGATTAGGGTGAGTGTTAGGGTTACGGTGAGGGTGAGGGTTAGGTTTAGGGTGGGAGTTAGGGTTCGGTTAAGTTTAGGGTTAGAGTGAGGGTTAGGGTAAGTGTTACGGTGAGCGTGAGGGTTATTGTTAGGTTGAGGGTTAGGGTTAGGTTTAGGGTGAGGGTTAGTGTTAGGGTTAATGTTAGAGTTAGGGTTAGGTAGAGTGTTAGGTTGATGTTGAGGGTTAGGCTTATGATTACGATTAGGAGTAGGGTAAGGGTTAGGGTGAGTGTGACGGTTAGGGTTACGGTTAGGGTTAGTCTTAGGCTTAGGCTGTGGGTGTGGGTGAGGGTGAGGGTTAGGGTTAGTGTGAGGGTTATGGTTAGTGTTAGGGTGAGTGTTAGGGTTCGGTTAAGTTTAGGGTTAGAGTGAGGGTTAGGGTTAGGGTTAGGGTTAGGGTGATGTTTAGGATTAGGGTTAGAATTAGTGTTCTTATTGAGGTTAGGGTTAGGGTTATGGAGAGGGTGAGGGTGAGGGTGAAGTTGAGGGTTAGGGTTACGGTTAGGGTGAGTTTAGGGTTAGGATTAGGGTTATGGTGAGGGTGAGGTTTAAAGATAGATTTAGGGTTACTTGGAGTGTTAGGTCGAGGGTTAGGGTTAGGGTTATTGTTAGGGATAAGTTTTGGGTGACGGTTAGGTTGAGGTTTAGTGTTAGGGTTAGGGTTAGGTTTAGGATTAGGTTTAGGCTGAGCGTGAGGGTGGGGGTGAGGATTAAGGTTAGGGTGATGGTTAGGGTTAGGGTTAAGGTGAGGGTTAGGATTAGGATTAGAGTTAGGGTGATTGCTAGGGTGAGGGTCAGTGTTAGGTTAAGTGTTAAGCTTAGGGATAGGTTTAGGCTGAGCGTGAGTTTGAGGTTGAGGGTTAGGGTTAGGTTGATGGTTAGGTATATGGTTCGGGTGAGGGTTAGGATGAGGTTTAGGGTTAGGGTGAGGATGATGGTAAGAGTAAAGTTGAGGGTTAAGCTGAGCGTGACGTTTAAGATAAGGGTGAGATTTAGGGTTAGGTTTAGGGTTAGGGTGAGGGTTAGATAGGGGATTAGGGTTAGAGTTAGAGTTAGTGTGAGGTTTAGGGTGAGGATAAGTGTTAGGGTTAGGGTGAGGGTCAAGGGTTAGAATTAGGTTAACGGTGAGGTCTAGGGTGAGGGTCAGGGTTAGAGTTAGGGTTTGGGTTAGGATGAGGTTTAGCATTAGGGTGATGGTTAGGTTTAGTGTTAGGGTTAGTGTTAGGGTTAGGGTTAGTGTTATGGTTAGGGTAAGTGTTAGGGTGAGGGTTATGGTTAGTGTGAGTGTTAGATTGGGGATTAGGCTTAGAGATAGTGTTAGTATGAGTTTTATGGTGAGGATGAGTGTTAGGTTTATGGTGAGGGTTAGGGTTAGGGTTAGGGTTAGGGTTAAGGTTAGGGTGAGGTTTAGGTTGAGGTTTAGGGTTAGGGTTAGGGTTAGGGTTAGGATTAGGGTTAGGGTGAGGGTGAGTGTGAGGGTTAGGGTTAGGGTTTGGCTTAGGCTTAGGGTTAGGCTGAGGGTGAAGTTGAGTGTGAGGGTTAGGGACAGGGTTAGGGTGAGGTTTAGTGTTATGGTAAGGGTTAGAGTTAGGGTTAGGTTGAGGATGAGGTTTAGGGGTAGATTTAGGGTTAGGGTGAGGGTGAGGGTTAGGGTAAGGGTTGTGGTGCGGGTAACAGTAAGGGTAAAGATGAGGGTTAAGCTGAGGGTGAGAGTTACGGTAAGGGTGAGGTTTAGGGTTAGGGTTAGGGTTTGAGTTAGGGTTAGGGTGAGGGTGAGGGTTAGATTGAGGGTTAGTGTTAGGGTTAGTGTGAGGTTTAGGGTGAGGATGAGGGTTAGGTTTAGGGTGAGGGCTAGAGTGAGGGTGAGGGTTAGGGTTAGTGTTAGGGTGAGTTTAAGGGTTAGGGTGATGGTTAGGGTTAGTGTGAGCGTTAGTGTTAGCGTTAGGGTTAGTGTTAGGGTGAGGGTATATGTTAGGGTGAAGGTTAGTTTTAGGGTTAGGTTTAGGTTTAGGGTCAGAGTTAGAGTTGGGCTTAGTGTGAGGGTGACATTTAGGGTTAGAGTTAGGGTTAGTGTTAGGGTTAGGGATAGGGTGAAGTTTAGGGTTAGGGTTAGGCTTAGGTTTAGGCTTAAGCTTAGGTGGAGCATGAGGAAGAGGGTCAGGGTTCGGGTTAGGGTGAGGGTTAGGGTTAGGTTTAGGGTGACGGCTAGTATGAGGGTTAGGTTGAGGGTTAGGGTTAGTGATACGGTTAGGTTTAGGATTTGGGTTAGGGTGAGAGTGAGTGTGAGGGTTAGGGTTAAGGATAGGTTCAGGCTTATGGTTAGGGTGAGGATTAGGGTTAGGGTTTGGGTTAGGCTTAGGTTTAGGGTCAGGGTTAGTGTTAGTTTTAGTGTTACTGTTAGGTTTACAGGGCGGGTTAGGGTTAGGGTTAGGCTTAGGGTTAGGCTGAGGGTTAGGGTGGGGGTGAGGATTAGGGATAGGGTTACTGTTAGGGTGAGGATTATTTTTAGTGTTATGGTTAGGGTTAAGTTTGCAGTGAGGGTGAGGCTGAGAGTGAGGGTTAGGGTTAGGATTAGAGTTAGTGTTATTGTTAAGGATAGGGTTAGAGTTACGGTGAAGTTGAGGATGAGCGTGAGGGTTAGGGTTAGGGTGAGGTTTAGGGTAGGTTTAGGGTTAGGGTTAGGGTGAGTGTGAGGTTTAGGGTTAGAGTTATGGTTTTCGGGAGGGTTAGGGTGAGGTTTAGGGTTTGGGTTAGTGTTAGGGATAGGGTGAGGGTGAGGGTTTGGTTGAGGTTTAGGGATAGGGTTATGTTTAAAATTAGGATTAGGGTGAGCGTGAGTGTGAGGGTTAGGGTGAGAGTTAGGTTTAGGCTTAGCATTAGGCTGAGGGTGAGGGTGGGGGTGAGGATTAGTGTTATTGTTATTGTTAGGGTTAGGGTTAGAGTTACGGTGAGGGTAAGGGTGCGGGTGAGGGTTAGGGTAGGGTTAGGGTGGGGTTTAGTGTTAGGGTTAGGGTTAGGGTTAGGGTGAGGGTGAGGTTTAGGGTTAGATATAGGCTTAGGGTTAGGGTGAGGGTTAGGGTTAGGATTTGGTTTAGGGTGAGGTTGAGGCTGAGGATTAGGGTTAGGTTTAGGGTTAGGGTTAGGGTTAGGGTTAGGGTTAAGGTTAGGGTGAGGTTTAGGGTTAGGGTTAGGGTTACGTTTAGGCTTCGGGTTAGGCTGAATGTGAGGGTGTGGGTGAGGTTAGAGTTAGGATTAGGGTTAGGGTTAGGGTTATTTTTTGTGTTATGTTTAGGGTTAAATTTACAGTGAGGGTGAGGCTGTGGGTGAGGGTTAATGTTATGGTTATGGTTAGGTTTAGGGTTAGTGTTATTCTTAGGGTTAGGGTTAGAGTTACAGTGAGATTGAGGGTGAGGGTGAGGGTTAGGTTTAGGTTTAGGGTGAGGTTTAGGATTAGGTTTAGGGTTAGGTTTAGGGTGAGGATGAGGTTTAGGCTTAGAGTTAGGGTTTGGGTGAGGGTTAGGTTCAGTTTTAGGTTTAGTGTTAGGGTTAGGGTTATGGTGAGAATTAGGGGGAGGGCTGGTATAGGGTTAGGGTTATGGTTAGTGTTAGTGTTAGGGTTAGTGTGAGGGTGAAGTTCAGCGTTAGAATTAGGGATAGGGTGAGGCTGAGGGTGAGGGTTAGGATTTCATTAGTGTTAGGGTTAGGGTGAGTGTGAGGGTTAGGTTAGGGTTAGGGTTAGCCTTTGGTTTAGGCTGAGGGTGAGGGTGAGCGTGAGGGTTAGGGTTAGTTTGAGGGTTAGGGTTAAGGTTAGGATGAGGTTTAGTGTTAGGGTTAGTGTTAGATTTAGGGTTAGGGTGAGGGTGAGGTTTAGGGGTAGAGTTAGGGTTAAGATGAGGGTTAGGGTGAGTGTTAGGGTTAGGGTTAGGTTTAGATTTAGCGTTAGAGTTAGAGTGAGGGTGAAGTTTAGGTTTAGAATTAGGTTTAGGGTGAGGCTGAGGGTGAAGGTGAGGATTAGGTTTAGGGTTATTATTGGGATTAGGTTTAGGGTTAGGGTGAGTGTGAGGGTTAGGTTTAGGGTTAGTGTTAGCCTTAGGTTTAGGCTGAGGGTGAGGGTGAGAGTGAGGGTTAGGGTTAGTTTGAGGGTTAGGGTATAGGGTTAGGGTGAGAGTTAGTGTTAGGGTTAGGGTTAGGTTGTGTGTTAGGTTGAGGTTGAGGGTTAGGCTTAGTTTTACTATTAGGATTAGGGTAAGTTTTAGTGTGAGTGTGATGGTTAGGGTTAGGGTTATGGTGAGGTTTAGGTTTAGGGTTATGGTTAGGGTGAGGGTAAGGTTTAGGGTTAGAGTTAGGGTTAAGTTGAGGCTGAGGGTGCAGGGTAGGGTTAGGGTTAGCATTAGGATTAGGGTAAAGTATAGGGTGAGTGTGAGGTTTAGCGTGACGGTTAGGGTGATAGGGTTTTGCTGATGTTTAGGGTGAGGGTGAGGGTTAGGATTAGGGTGAGGGTGAGGGTTTGTATTAGGGTTAGGTTGAGTGCTAGGATGAGGTTACGGTTAGGATTAGTGTTAGGGTTAGGGTGAGGTCTAGTGTGAGGGTTATGATGAGAATTAGGTTTAGGCATTGGGTTAGGTTTCGGATTAGGGTTAGGTTGAGGGTGAGTGGGAGGGTTAGGGTTAGGGTTAGGCTTAGGGAAAGGGTTAGGTTAAGGATCAGGGTTAGGGTTAGGGTTACTTTGAGGGTTACTGTTATGGTTAGGGCTAAGGTTATTGTTAGTGTTATAGTTAGGGTTAAGTTTGTGGTGAGGGTGAGGCTTAGGGTGAGGGTTATGGTTATGTTTAGGGTTAGGGTTAGGGTTAGAGTAACAGTGAGGTTGAGGGTGAGGGTGAGGTTTAGGGTTAGTGTGACCTTTTGGTTGCGATTTATGGTTAGGTTGAGGGGGAGGTTGAGGGGGAGGTTTTGGATTAGAGTTAGGGTTAGGGGGAGTATTAGGGTGAGGTTTAGGGTTGGGGTTAGTGTTAGGGTGAGGGTGAGGGTTAGGTTGAAGTTTAGGGATAGGGTTATTTTTAGGATTAGGGTTAGGGTGAGGGTGAGTGTGAGGTTTAGGGTGACGGTTAAGGTGATGATTAGTGTTAGGGTGAGGGTTTGGTTTAGGGTGAGGGTTATGGTTAGGGTGAGGGTTTGGATTAGGGTTAGGGTGAGTTTTAGGTTTTGGGTAAGTAGGTTTTGGGTTAGGTTTAGGGTTAGGTTTAGGGTGAGGGTTAGATTGGGAATTAGGGTTAGAGTTAAGGTTAGTGTGAGGTTTAGGGTGAGGATGAGTGTTAGGGTTAGGGTGAGGGTTAGCGTTAGAATTGTTTAGGGTGAGGTCTAGGGTGATTGTGAGGGTTAGAGTTAGGGTTAGGGTTAGGATGAGTTTTAGGATTAGGGTGATGGTTAGGGTTAGTGTTAGGGTTAGGGTTAGTGTTAGGGTGAGGGTAAGTGTTAGGGTGATGGGTAGGGTTAGGGTGAGGGTTATGGTTAGTGTGAGGGGTAGATTGGTGAGTAGGCTTAGAGTTAGGGTTAGTGTGAGTTTTATGGTGAGGATGAGGGTTAGGGTTATGGTGAGGGTTAGGGTTACGGTTAGTGTTAGGGTTAAGTTTAGGGTGAGGTTTAGTGTTAGGGTGAGGTTTAGGGTTAGGATTAAGGTTAGGATGAGTGTGAGTGTGAGGGTTAGGGTTAGGCTTAGGCTTAGGTTTAGGGTTAGGCTGACGGTGAGGTTGAGGCTGAGGTTTAGGGTTCGGGTGAGGGTTCGGGTTAGGGTTTGGTTTAGGGTAAGGGCTAGTGTGAGGTTTAGGTTGAAGGTTAGTGTTAGGGATACGGTTAGGTTTAGGATTTGGTTTAGGGTGAGAGTGAGTGTGAGGTTTATGGTTAGGGGTTAGGGTTAGGCTTAGGTTTAGGGAGAGGATTAGAGTTAGGGTTTGGGTTACGGTTAGGTTTAGGGTCAGGGTGGGGGTGAGGATTAGGGTTAGGTTTAGGGTTAAGGTTAGGGTTATTTTTAGTGTTATGTTTAGGGTTAAGTTTGCAGTGAGGGTGAGGATGAGGGTGAGGATTATGGTTAGAGATAGGGTTAGGTTAATATTAGAGTTAGTGTTAATGTTAGGGTTAGGGTTAGACTTATGGTATGGGTGAGGGTGAGGGTGAGGGTTAGGATTAGGTTTAGGGTGAGGTTTAGAGTTAGGGTTAGGATTAGGGATAGGATGAGGGAGACTTTTAGGGTTAGAGTTAGGTTGAGGGGGAGGGTAAGGGTGAGGGTTAGAGTTAGGGCTAGTGTTAGGGTTAGCGTTAGGTTTAGGGTTAGTGTAAGATTGAGGTTTAGGGTTATGCTTAGGTTTAGGGTTATGATTAGGGTTAGGGTGAGTGTGAGGGTTAGGGTTAGGATTAGGCTAAGGCTAAGGGTTAGGCTGAGGGTGAGGGTGGGTGTGAGGATTAGGCTTAGGGTGATGGTTAGCCTTATGGTTAGGGTGAGAGTTAGGATGAGGGTTAGGGTTAGGATTAGGATTAGGGTGAGGGCTAGGGTGAGGGGAGGTTTAAGGTTAGGGTTAGGCTTAGGCATACTTTTATGCTGAGGGTGATGGTGAGGGTGAGGGTTAGGGTTATGGTGATGGATAGGGTTAGGGTTCCGGTTAGGGTGATCGTGTCAGTAAGAGTAAAGTTGAGGGTTGGGCTAAGGGTGAGGGTTATGTTAAGGGTGAGGGTTAGTGTTACGTTGAGGGTTATGGTAAATGTTAGGGTTAGGGTTAGGGTTAGATTGGGGATTAGGTTTAGGGTAATTGTGAGGCTTATGGTGTGGATGAGGGTTAGGTTAGAATTAGGGTTTGGGTGAGTTCTAGCGTGAGAGTAAGGGTTAGGGTTAGGGTTAAGTTTATGGTGAGGTTTAGGGTGAGGGGTAAGTTTAGGTTTAGGGTGAGGGTTAGGTTTACTATGAGGGTTATGGTTAGGGTGAGGGTGAGGGTGAGGGTAAGGGTTATGGTGAGGGTTACAGTGAGGGTGAGGGTTAGGGTTTGGATTTGGGATAGGGTTAGGTATAGGCTGAGGTTGAGGGTGAGGGAGACGGTGAGGTTTAGGGTTAGGGTTATGTTTAGGGTGAGGTCTAGGGTGAGGGTGAGGGTTAGGGTGAAGGTGAGGGTGATGGTGAGGGTCTTGGTTAGGTAATGGTTAGGGTTAGGGTGAGGATTAGTTGAGGGTTAGGGTAAGGGTAAGGTTGAGGTTTAGGGTGTGGGTGAGAATTAGGGTTAGGGTGAGGGTTTGGGTGATGGTGATGTTTAGGGTTAGGTAGAAGGCTAGGGTTAGGGTTAGGTGAGGGTTAGTGTTAGGGTTAGGGTTAGGGTGAGGGTTAGGATTAGGTTTAGGGTTAGGGTTAGTGTTAGGTTTAGGGTGAGGGTGAGGGTTAGGGTTAGGGTGAGGTTTAGGGTTAGGGCTTGGATTAGGATTAGTGTTAGTGTGAGGGTGAGTGTGAGTGTTAGGGTTAGGGTTAGGCTTAGGCTTAGGCTTAGGTTTAGGCTGAGGGTGAGGGTGAGGGTTAAGGTGAGGGTGAGGGTAAGGTTTAGGGTTACAGTTAGGGTTAGTGTGAGAGTTAGTGTTAGGATTGGTGTTAGGGTAAGAGTTAGGGTGAGGGTTAGGGTGAGGGTTATGGTTAGCGATAGGGTTAGATTTAGGATTAGGGTTAGGGTGAGTGTGAGTGTGAGGGTTAATGTTAGGGTGAGGGTTAGGGTTAGGCTGAGGGTGAGATTGAGTGTTAGGATTAGGGTGAGGGTTAGAGTTAGGTTTAGGGTGAGGGTTAGGATGAGGTATAGGGTTAGGGTGAGAGCTAGGGTGAGGGTTAAGATTAGAGTTAGGTTTAGGGTGAGGTTTAAGTTTTGGGTAAGGTTTAGGGTTAGGGTCAGGGTTACGGTTAGGGTTACGGTGAGGGTGAGGGTTAGGGTTAGGTTGAGGGTTAGGGTTAGGGTTAGGTTAGGGTGAGGTTTGGGGTTAGGGTTAGGGTGACAGTTACCGATGAGGGTTATGGTTAGGATTAGGGTTACGTTGCGGGCTAGGGTGAGGGTGAGGGTTAGGTTTAGTGTTAGGTTTGGGTTAGGGTAGGCTGAGGGTGAGAGTGGGGGTTAGGAATAGGTTTTGGGTGATGGTTAGGGTTAGGGTTAGGGTGAGAGTGAGGATGAGAGTAAGGGTTAGGATTAGGTTTAGGGTGAGGGCTAGGGTGAAGGTGAGGGTTATGGTTAGGCTTAGGCTTAGGCTTAGGTTTAGCTTGAGGGTGAGGGTGAGGGTGAGGGATAGGGTTAGGGTGATGCATAGGGTTAGCGTTAGGCTGAGTTTTAGGATGAGGATTAGGGTTAGGGTGAGGCTTAGGGTGAGCATGACGGTAACAGTAAAGGTGAGGTTTAGGCTGAGGGTGAGTGTTCCCCTAAGGGTGATTATTAGGATTAGGGTGAGGGTTAGTGTAAGGGTTAGGGTGAGGTTTAGGGTGAGGGTGAGGGTTAGATTGAGGAGTAGGGTTAGGGTTACTGTGAGGTTTAGGGTGAGGATGATTGTTAGAGTTATGGTGAGGGTTATGTTTAGAATTAGGGTTAGGGAGAGGGCTAGTGTGAGGGTTAGGATTAGGGTTAGGGTTATGGTGAGAGTGTGGGTTAGGGTTAGGGTGTGGTTTAGGATTAGGGTGAGAGTTACGGTTACTGTGAGTGTTAGTGTTAGAGTTAGGGTTAGGGTAAGGGTGAGGGTAAGTGTTAGGGTGAAGGTGAGGGTTAGGGTGAATGTTATGGTTACGGTGAGGTTTAGGGTTAGGTTTAGGGTTATTGTTAGGTTTAGGGTTAAGTTTACAGTGAGGGGGAGTATGAGGGTTAGGGTTAGGGTGAGGATTAGGGTTAGGGTTAGGGTTTGAGTTAGGGTTAGGGTGAGTGTGAGGTTTAGGGTTAGAGTTAGGGTTAGGGTGAGGGTTAGGTTGAGGTTTAGGGTTAGGGTTAGTTTTAGGTTTAGGGTTAGGGTGAGGGTTAGTGTGAAGGGAAGGGTTAGGTTTATGTTTAGGACTAGGGTTAGGGTGAGGGTGAGTGTGTGGGTTAGGGTTAGGGTTAGGTTTAGGCTTAGGGTTAGGCTGAGGTAGAGGTTAAGTGTGAGGGTTAGGGTTAGGATGCTGGTTAGGGTTAGGGTTATGGTTAGAGTTAGCCTTAAGGTGAGGTTTAGTGTTAGGTTTAGAGTTTGGGTGAGGAATAGGGTTAGAGTTATGGTGAGGCTTAGGGTTAGGCTTAGGATTACGCTTAGGTTTAGGCTGAGTGGGAGGGTGGGGTTAAGGACTAGGGTAAGGGTTAGGTTTAGGGTTATTGTTAGTGTTATGTTTAGGGTGAAGTTTGTGGTGAGGGTGAGGCTGAGGGTGAGGGTTATGGTTATGGTTAGGGTTAGGGTTAGGGTAAGTGTTATTGTTATGGTTAGAGTTAGAGTTACGGTGAAGTTGAGGTTGAGGGTGAGGGTAAGGTTTATGGTGAGGTTTAAGGTTAGGTTTAGTGTTAGGGTTAGGGTGAGGGTGAGGTTTAGGGTTAAAGTTAGGGTTAGCTGGAGGGTTAGGGTGAGGTTTAGGGTTAGGTTTAGCGTTGGGGTTAGGGTGAGGGTGAGGGTTAGGATGAGGTTTAGGGATATGTTTAGGGTTAGGATTAGGGTTAGGGTGAGGGTGAGGGTTAGGCTTAGGCTTAGTGTTATGCTGAGGGTGAGTGTGGGTGTGAGGATTAGGGTTAGGGTGATGGTTCGCGTTAGGGGTACTGTTTTTGTTAGGGTTAGGGTTAGAATACCGGTGAGGGTGAGGGTGGGATTTAGGGTTAAGTTTAGGGTTAGGTTTAGGGTGAGGGTGAAGTTTAGGGTTAGATATAGGGTTAGGGGGAGGGTTAGGGTGAGTGTTAGTGTGCGGGTTAGTGTTAGGGTTAGGGTGAGGGTGAGGGTTAGTTTGAGTTTTTGGGTTAGGGTTAGGGTTAGTGTGAGGGTTAGTGTTAGGGTTAGGATTAGTGTTAGCGTCAGGGTAAGTGTTAGGGTGAGGGTTTGGATCAGGGTGCGGGTTATGGTTAGGGTAAGGGTTATGGTTAAGGTTAGTGTAAGATTTAGGGTTTGGGTTAGGGTTAGAGTTAGGTTTTGGGTGAGGGTGAGGTTTTGGGGTAGAATTAGGGTTAGGGTGAGGGTTAGGTTGAGGGTTGGTGTTAGGGTTAGGGTTAGGGTGAGGTTTAGGGTTTGGGTTAGGCTTAGAGTTAAGTTTAGGGTGAGGGTGAGGTTTTGGGTTAGAGTTAGTTTTAGGGTGAGGGTTACGTTGAGGGTTAGTTTTAGGGTTCGTGTTAGGGTTAGGTTTACGGTGAGAGTTAGGGGGAGAGTTAGCTTTAGCGTTAGGGTTAGGGTGAGGGTGCGTGTGGGTGTTAGGGTTAGGTTTAGGGTTAGGCTTAGGGTTAGGTTGAGGGTGAGGCTGAGGGTGTGGTTTAGGGTTACGATGAGGGTTATGTTTAGGGTTAAGTTTAGGGTTAGGGTGAGGGTTAGCATAAGGGCTTTGGTGAGGCTGAGGGTTAGCATTAGGTTGAGGGTTAGGGTTAGGGTTAGGGTTAGGGAGAGTGTTCTAATGAGGATTAGGGTTGGGAATAGGGTTAGAGTGAGGGCTAGGGTGAGGGTGGGCATTAGGGTTATTGTTAGGTTGATGTTTAGGATTAGTTAGGGTTAGGGTGAGGGTTAGGATGAGGGTTAGCATTACGGTGAGGGTGTGGGTTAGGGTTAGGGTGAGGGTTGGGGTTAGGACTAGGGTTAGTGTGAGGTTGAGGGCTAGGATTAGGGGTAGGGGTAGGGTTAGGGTTAGAGTTACAGTGAGGGTGAGGGTGAGATTCAGGTTTAGAGTTAGGGTTAGGGTGAGGATTAGTTTGAAGGCAGGTTTAGGGTTAGTGTTAGGGTTAGGGTTAGGGTGAGGGTTAAGTTGAGGTTTATTGTTAGGGTTAGGGTTAGAGTTACTATTAAGGTTAGGGTCAGGGTGAGTTTGAGGGTTAGGGTTCGGGTTAGGCTTAGGCTGAGGGTGAGGATGGGGGTGAGGATTAGGGTTAGGGTGATGGTTAGGATTAGGGTTAGTTTGAGGGGTAGGATGAGGGTGAGGGCTAGGGTGAGGGTGAGGGTTAGGATGAGGTTTACGTTTAGGATTGGAGTTAGGGTGAGTTCTAGTGTGAGGATTAGGGTTAGGGTTTGTGTTAGGGTGAGGGTGAGGCTGAGGATTAGGGTTAGGTTTAGGATTAGGTTTAGAGTTAGGGTTAGGCTGAGGGTGAGGGTTAAAATTAGGGTTATTTTTAATGTTGTGTTTTGGGTTTAGTTTGTGGTGAGGGTGAGCCTGAGGTTGAGGGTTATGGTTAGGGTTAAGCTTAGTCTTAGGGTTAGGTTGAGGGTGAGGGTGGAGGTGAAGAATAGGTTTTGGGTGATAGGGTGAGTGTTAGGATGAGGCTTAGCGTTAGGATTAGGTTTAGGGAGAGGGCTAGGGTGAGGGTGAGGGTTAGGGTTAGGCTTAGGCTTAGGCTTAGGGTTAGGCTTAGGGTGAGGGTGAGGGTGAGGTTTTGGGTTAGGGTGATGGATAGCGTTAGGGTTAGGCTGAGAGTTAGGATGAGGGTTAGGGTTAGGGTGAGGGTTAGGGTTAAGGTTATTGTGAGTGTGACGGTAAGAATAAAGGTGAGGGTTAGGCTGAGGGTGAGTGTTCCCCTAAGGTTGAGAGTTAGGATTAGGGTAAGTGTTAGGGTGAGGGTTAGGGTAAGGGTTAGGGTTAGTGTTAGGGTTAGAGTTAGGGTGAGGGTTAGGAGGAGGGTGAGGGTTAGGGTTAGGGTTAGGATTAGGATTAGGGTTAGTGTTAGGGTGAATGCTTAGGTTGGGCTTAGGGATAGGGATAGGGTGAGGGTTACGTTTAGGATTCGAGTTAGGGTTAGCGTTTGGGTGAGAGTTAGGGTTTGTGTTAATTTCAGGGTTAGGGTGAGGGTTAGTGTTAGGGTTACGGTGAGTGTTAGGGTTAGGGTTAGGGTGAGCGTCAGGTTTAGGATTAGGGTTAGGGTTAGGGTTATTGTTAGTGTTATGGTTAAGTTTAAGTTTACGGTTAGGGTGAAGCTGACGGTGAGGGTTAGGGTTAGGGTTAGGGTGAGGTTTAGGGTTAGGGTTAGAGTTACGGTTAGGGTGAGGGTTTAATTTAGGGTTAGGTTTAGGGTGAGGGTTTGGGTTAGTGTTATTTTTAGGGTTAGGGTTAGAGTTACGGTGAGGGTGAGGGTTAGTTTTAGATTTAGGGTGAGGGTTAGGGTGAGGGTTAGGTTTAGGGTTATTGTTAGGGTTAGGGTGAGGGTTAGGTTGAGGTTTAGGGTTAGTGTTAGGGTTGGATTTAGGATTAGGGTTATGGTGAGGCTGAGTGTGAGGTTTAGGGTTAGGATTAGGCTTAGGCTTAGTGTTAGGCTGAGGGTGAGGGTGGGTTTGAGGATTAGGTTAAGGGTGATGTTTAGGGTTAGGTTTAGGTTTAGGGTTAGGTTTAGGGTTAGGGTTAGGGTTAGGGTTAGGTTGATGTCTAGGGTGAGGGTGAAGGTTACGGTTAGGGAGAGGGTTAGGCTTATGTTTAGAGTTAGGGTTAGAGTTAGGGTTAGGGTGAGAGTGAGGTTTCGGGTTAGAGTTAACTTTTGTGTTAGGGTTAGGGTTAGTGTGAGCATTACTGTGAGGGTTAGGGTTAGGCTTAAGCTTAGGCTTAGGGTTAGGCTTAGGCCGAGCATGAGGGTGAGGGTTAGGGTTAGGGTTAGGGTTAGGATTAGAGTTAGGGTAAGGGTGAGTGTGTGTGTTAGGGTTAGGATTAGGGTTAGGCTTAGGGTTAGGCTGAGGGTGAGGTTGAAGGTGAGGGTTAGGGTTAGGGTTAGTGTTAGGGTTAGGTTTAGGTTTAGGGTGAGGGTTAGGGTTAGGGTTAGGATTAGGATTAGGGTTAGGTTTAGGGTTAGTGTGAGGGTTAGGGTTAGGTTTAGGGTTAGGCTTAAGGTTAGGCTGAGGGTGAGGATGAGGGTGAGGTTTAGGGTTAGGATGAGGCTTAGGGTTAGGGTTAGGGTGAGGTTTAGTGTTAGGGTAAGGGTTAGAGTTAGGGTTCGTGTTAGTGTTTGGGTTAGGGTGATAGTTAGGGGGAGGGCTAGGGTTAGGGTTAAGTTTAGGGTTAGGTTTAGTGGTAGGGTTAGGGTGAGGGTGAAGTTTAGGGTTAGGATTAGGGTTAAGGTGAGGCTGAGGGTGAGGGTTAGGGTTAGAGTTAGGGTTATGGTGAGGGTTAGGGTTACGGTGAGGGTGAGAGTGAGGGTGAGGTTTAGGGTTAGGGTTAGGATTAGTATTAGGGTTAGGGTTTGGGTGAGTGTGAGGGTTAGTGTTAGGGTTAGGGTTAGGGTTAGGTTTAAGGTTAGTATTAGGGTGAGGTTTAGGGTTAGGGTGAGGGTTAGGTTGAGGGTTAGGATTAGGATTAGGCTTAGGTTCAGGGTTAGTGTGAGAGTTATGGTTAGGGTTAGGGTTAGGCTTAAGTTTAGGCTGAGGGTGAGGATGAGGGTGAGGTTTAGGGTTAGGGTGAGGCTTAGGGTTAGGGATAGGGTGAGGTTTAGTGTTAGGGTAAGGGTTAGAGTTAGGGTTGTTGTTAGTGTTAGGGTTAGGGTGATAGTTAGGGGGAGGGCTAGGGTTAGGGTTAAGGTTAGGGTTAGGTTTAGCGGTAGGATTAGGGTGAGTGTGACGTTTAGGTTTAGAATTAGGGTTAAGGTGACGCTGAGGGTGAGGGTTAGGGTTAGGTTTGGGGTTAGTGTTAGGGTTAAGGTTAGGGTGAGGGTTATGGTTAGTGTGAGGGTTATGGTTAGGGTTAGGATTAGGATTAGGGTTAGGGTTAGTGTGAGTGTGAGGGTTAGTGTTAGGGTTAGGGTTAGCCTTAGGTTTATGCTGAGGGTGTGATTGAGTATGAGGTTTAGGTTTAGAGTTATGGTTAGTGTTAGGTTTAGGGTTAGGGTGAGGGTCAGGTTTACAGTTATGCTTGGGCTTAGGCTTAGGCATACGCTGAGCATGAGTGTGAGGGTTAGGGTTAGGGTGAGGGTTAGGGTGGGGGTGACCGTAAGGGTCAACATGAGGGTTAGGCTGAGGTTGAAGGTTACTGTAAGGGTCAGGGTTAGGGTTAGGGTGAGGTTTCGGGTTCGGGGTAGAGTGAGGGTGAGGGTTAGATTGAGGATTAGTGTTAGGGTTATGGTGAGGTTTAGGGGGAAGATGGGGGTTAGGGATAGGGTGAGGGTGAAGGTTAGGTTTAGGTTTAGGTTTAGGGTTAGTTTGATGGTTAGCTTAGTGTGAGGGTCAGTGTTAGTGTTAGGGTTTGTGTTAGGGTGAGGGTAAGTGTTAGGGTGTGGGTTAGGGTTAGGTTGAGGGTTAAGGTGAGGGTGAGGGTGAAGGTTAGGTTTAGGGTTAGGATGAGGTTTAGGTTTAGGTTTAGGGTTAGAGTTAGAGTTATGGTGAGAGTGAGGTTTAGGTTTAGAGTTAGGGTTAGTGTTAAGGTTAGGGTTAGGGTTAGGGTCAGGTGTAAGGTTAGCCTTAGGCTAAGGCTTAGGCTTAGGCCTAGCATGACAGTGAGGGTTAGGGTTAGGGTTAGGGTGAGTTTTAGGATGAGGTTTAGGGTTAGGATTAGGGTTAGGGTGAGGGATATTGTGAGGGTTACGGTGAGGGTTATGTTTAGGGATATGGTTAGGTTTAGGATTAGCGTTAGGGTAGATTGAGTGTGAAGGTTAGGGTTAGGGTTAGGGTTAGGCTTAGGGTTAGGGTGAGGGTTCGGGTTAGGGTTTGTGTTAGGGTGAGGGTGAAGCTTAGGATTAGTGTTAGGTTTAGTGTTAGGGTTAGGTTTAGGTTTAGGGTTAGGTATACGGTGAGGGTTAGGCTTAGGGTTAGGCTGAGGATGAGGGTGGGGGTGAGAATTAGGGTTAGGTTTAGGGTTAGGGTTATTGTTAGTGTTATGGTTAGGGTTAAGATTGCGGTGAGGGTGAGGTTGAGGGTGAGGGATATGGTTAGGGTTAGGGTTAGTGTTAGGGTTAGGGTTTGTGTTATAGTTAGGGTTAGGGTTACAGTTAAGGTGAGGTGGAGGGTGAAGGTGAGGGTGAGGATTAGGCTTAGGGTGCGGTTTAGGGTGAGGTTTAAGTTTAGGGTTGGGGTTAGGATGAGGGTGAGGTTTAGGTTTAGAGTTAGGGTTAGGGGGAGGGTTAGGATGAGGTTTAGGGTTAGGGTTAGTTTTATTGTTAGGGTGAGGGTGAGTTTTAGGTTTAGGGTTAGGGTGAGGCTTAGGGTTAGTGTCAGGGTGATGTTTAGGGTTAGAGTTAGGGTTAGGGTAAGGCTGTCTGTGTGGGTTAGGTTGAGGGTAAATGTTAGGGTTATTGTTAAGTTGAGGGTTAGGGTGAGTGTGAGGATTAGGGTTAGTGTCAGCATTAGGATTAGGGTTAGGGTTATGGTGAGTGTGAGGTTTAGGGTTAGGTTTAGGCTTAGGCTGAGGGTGAGGCTGAGGGTGAGGGTTAGTGTTAGGGTGAAAGTTAATGTTAGGGTTAGGGGGAGGGTTAGGATGAGGGTTAGGTTTAGGGGGAGGTCTAGGTTGAGGGTGAGGTTTATGCTTAGGTATAGGGTGACGTTTAGGGATAGGGTTAGGGTGAGGATGAGATTTAGGGTTAGAGTTAGGGTTAGGGTGAGGCTGAGGGTGAGGCTTAGGTTTAGGGTTAGTGTTAGGGTTAGGGTTAAGGTGAGGGATAGGGTGAGGGTGAGGGTTAGGGTTAAGTTTAGGAATAGGATTAGGGTTAGGGTTAGGGAGAGTGTGAGGGTTAGTGTTAGGGTTAGGCTTAGGCTTAGGCTTCGACTGAGGCTGAGGCTGAGGGTGAGTGTTAGGCTTAGGGTGAGGGTTAGGGTTAGCGTTAGGGTGAGAGTTAGGGTTTGGGTTAAGTTTAGGGTTAGGATGAGGGGTAGGGTAAGGGTTTCAGTGAGGTTGAGTTTTAGGGTTAGGGTGAGGGTTAGGTTGAGGGTTAGGATTAGGGTGAGGGTGAGGGCTAGGTTGAGGATGAGGTTTAGGGTTAGGGTTAGGGTTAGGGTGAGGTTTAGGGTTAGGGTTAGGGTTAGGGTTATGGTGAAAGTGATTTTTATGGTTAAAGTTAGGGTTAGGGTGAGGCTGATTGTGAGGGTTTGGGTGAGGGTTATTGTTAGATTTATTATTAGGGTGAGGGTGAGGGTGAGGCTTAGGATTAGGCTGAGGGTTAGGGTTAGGGTTCGGGTGAGAGTTAGGGTTCCAGTTAAGTTTGGGTTTAGGGTGAGGGTTAGGGTTATGGTGAGAGTGACGGTTATGATTAGGTTGAGGGTTAGGGTTAGGGTTAGGGCTAGGGTTAGGGTGAGGGTTAGGTTTAGGGTTAGGGTGAGGTTTAGGATGAGGATTAATGTTAGGATTAGGTTTAGGCTGAGGGCTAGGGTGAGGGTGAGGGTTAGGGTTAGGTTGAGTTTTAGAGTTAGTGTTAGGTTTAGGGTAAGGGCTAGTGTGAGGTTTAGGTTGAAGGTTAGTGTTAGGGATACGGTTAGGTTTAGGATTTGGTTTAGGGTGAGAGTGAGTGTGAGGTTTATGGTTAGGGGTTAGGGTTAGGCTTAGGTTTAGGGAGAGGATTAGAGTTAGGGTTTGGGTTACGGTTAGGTTTAGGGTCAGGGTGGGGGTGAGGATTAGGGTTAGGTTTAGGGTTAAGGTTAGGGTTATTTTTAGTGTTATGTTTAGGGTTAAGTTTGCAGTGAGGGTGAGGATGAGGGTGAGGATTATGGTTAGAGATAGGGTTAGGTTAATATTAGAGTTAGTGTTAATGTTAGGGTTAGGGTTAGACTTATGGTATGGGTGAGGGTGAGGGTGAGGGTTAGGATTAGGTTTAGGGTGAGGTTTAGAGTTAGGGTTAGGATTAGGGATAGGATGAGGGAGACTTTTAGGGTTAGAGTTAGGTTGAGGGGGAGGGTAAGGGTGAGGGTTAGAGTTAGGGCTAGTGTTAGGGTTAGCGTTAGGTTTAGGGTTAGTGTAAGATTGAGGTTTAGGGTTATGCTTAGGTTTAGGGTTATGATTAGGGTTAGGGTGAGTGTGAGGGTTAGGGTTAGGATTAGGCTAAGGCTAAGGGTTAGGCTGAGGGTGAGGGTGGGTGTGAGGATTAGGCTTAGGGTGATGGTTAGCCTTATGGTTAGGGTGAGAGTTAGGATGAGGGTTAGGGTTAGGATTAGGATTAGGGTGAGGGCTAGGGTGAGGGGAGGTTTAAGGTTAGGGTTAGGCTTAGGCATACTTTTATGCTGAGGGTGATGGTGAGGGTGAGGGTTAGGGTTATGGTGATGGATAGGGTTAGGGTTCCGGTTAGGGTGATCGTGTCAGTAAGAGTAAAGTTGAGGGTTGGGCTAAGGGTGAGGGTTATGTTAAGGGTGAGGGTTAGTGTTACGTTGAGGGTTATGGTAAATGTTAGGGTTAGGGTTAGGGTTAGATTGGGGATTAGGTTTAGGGTAATTGTGAGGCTTATGGTGTGGATGAGGGTTAGGTTAGAATTAGGGTTTGGGTGAGTTCTAGCGTGAGAGTAAGGGTTAGGGTTAGGGTTAAGTTTATGGTGAGGTTTAGGGTGAGGGGTAAGTTTAGGTTTAGGGTGAGGGTTAGGTTTACTATGAGGGTTATGGTTAGGGTGAGGGTGAGGGTGAGGGTAAGGGTTATGGTGAGGGTTACAGTGAGGGTGAGGGTTAGGGTTTGGATTTGGGATAGGGTTAGGTATAGGCTGAGGTTGAGGGTGAGGGAGACGGTGAGGTTTAGGGTTAGGGTTATGTTTAGGGTGAGGTCTAGGGTGAGGGTGAGGGTTAGGGTGAAGGTGAGGGTGATGGTGAGGGTCTTGGTTAGGTAATGGTTAGGGTTAGGGTGAGGATTAGTTGAGGGTTAGGGTAAGGGTAAGGTTGAGGTTTAGGGTGTGGGTGAGAATTAGGGTTAGGGTGAGGGTTTGGGTGATGGTGATGTTTAGGGTTAGGTAGAAGGCTAGGGTTAGGGTTAGGTGAGGGTTAGTGTTAGGGTTAGGGTTAGGGTGAGGGTTAGGATTAGGTTTAGGGTTAGGGTTAGTGTTAGGTTTAGGGTGAGGGTGAGGGTTAGGGTTAGGGTGAGGTTTAGGGTTAGGGCTTGGATTAGGATTAGTGTTAGTGTGAGGGTGAGTGTGAGTGTTAGGGTTAGGGTTAGGCTTAGGCTTAGGCTTAGGTTTAGGCTGAGGGTGAGGGTGAGGGTTAAGGTGAGGGTGAGGGTAAGGTTTAGGGTTACAGTTAGGGTTAGTGTGAGAGTTAGTGTTAGGATTGGTGTTAGGGTAAGAGTTAGGGTGAGGGTTAGGGTGAGGGTTATGGTTAGCGATAGGGTTAGATTTAGGATTAGGGTTAGGGTGAGTGTGAGTGTGAGGGTTAATGTTAGGGTGAGGGTTAGGGTTAGGCTGAGGGTGAGATTGAGTGTTAGGATTAGGGTGAGGGTTAGAGTTAGGTTTAGGGTGAGGGTTAGGATGAGGTATAGGGTTAGGGTGAGAGCTAGGGTGAGGGTTAAGATTAGAGTTAGGTTTAGGGTGAGGTTTAAGTTTTGGGTAAGGTTTAGGGTTAGGGTCAGGGTTACGGTTAGGGTTACGGTGAGGGTGAGGGTTAGGGTTAGGTTGAGGGTTAGGGTTAGGGTTAGGTTAGGGTGAGGTTTGGGGTTAGGGTTAGGGTGACAGTTACCGATGAGGGTTATGGTTAGGATTAGGGTTACGTTGCGGGCTAGGGTGAGGGTGAGGGTTAGGTTTAGTGTTAGGTTTGGGTTAGGGTAGGCTGAGGGTGAGAGTGGGGGTTAGGAATAGGTTTTGGGTGATGGTTAGGGTTAGGGTTAGGGTGAGAGTGAGGATGAGAGTAAGGGTTAGGATTAGGTTTAGGGTGAGGGCTAGGGTGAAGGTGAGGGTTATGGTTAGGCTTAGGCTTAGGCTTAGGTTTAGCTTGAGGGTGAGGGTGAGGGTGAGGGATAGGGTTAGGGTGATGCATAGGGTTAGCGTTAGGCTGAGTTTTAGGATGAGGATTAGGGTTAGGGTGAGGCTTAGGGTGAGCATGACGGTAACAGTAAAGGTGAGGTTTAGGCTGAGGGTGAGTGTTCCCCTAAGGGTGATTATTAGGATTAGGGTGAGGGTTAGTGTAAGGGTTAGGGTGAGGTTTAGGGTGAGGGTGAGGGTTAGATTGAGGAGTAGGGTTAGGGTTACTGTGAGGTTTAGGGTGAGGATGATTGTTAGAGTTATGGTGAGGGTTATGTTTAGAATTAGGGTTAGGGAGAGGGCTAGTGTGAGGGTTAGGATTAGGGTTAGGGTTATGGTGAGAGTGTGGGTTAGGGTTAGGGTGTGGTTTAGGATTAGGGTGAGAGTTACGGTTACTGTGAGTGTTAGTGTTAGAGTTAGGGTTAGGGTAAGGGTGAGGGTAAGTGTTAGGGTGAAGGTGAGGGTTAGGGTGAATGTTATGGTTACGGTGAGGTTTAGGGTTAGGTTTAGGGTTATTGTTAGGTTTAGGGTTAAGTTTACAGTGAGGGGGAGTATGAGGGTTAGGGTTAGGGTGAGGATTAGGGTTAGGGTTAGGGTTTGAGTTAGGGTTAGGGTGAGTGTGAGGTTTAGGGTTAGAGTTAGGGTTAGGGTGAGGGTTAGGTTGAGGTTTAGGGTTAGGGTTAGTTTTAGGTTTAGGGTTAGGGTGAGGGTTAGTGTGAAGGGAAGGGTTAGGTTTATGTTTAGGACTAGGGTTAGGGTGAGGGTGAGTGTGTGGGTTAGGGTTAGGGTTAGGTTTAGGCTTAGGGTTAGGCTGAGGTAGAGGTTAAGTGTGAGGGTTAGGGTTAGGATGCTGGTTAGGGTTAGGGTTATGGTTAGAGTTAGCCTTAAGGTGAGGTTTAGTGTTAGGTTTAGAGTTTGGGTGAGGAATAGGGTTAGAGTTATGGTGAGGCTTAGGGTTAGGCTTAGGATTACGCTTAGGTTTAGGCTGAGTGGGAGGGTGGGGTTAAGGACTAGGGTAAGGGTTAGGTTTAGGGTTATTGTTAGTGTTATGTTTAGGGTGAAGTTTGTGGTGAGGGTGAGGCTGAGGGTGAGGGTTATGGTTATGGTTAGGGTTAGGGTTAGGGTAAGTGTTATTGTTATGGTTAGAGTTAGAGTTACGGTGAAGTTGAGGTTGAGGGTGAGGGTAAGGTTTATGGTGAGGTTTAAGGTTAGGTTTAGTGTTAGGGTTAGGGTGAGGGTGAGGTTTAGGGTTAAAGTTAGGGTTAGCTGGAGGGTTAGGGTGAGGTTTAGGGTTAGGTTTAGCGTTGGGGTTAGGGTGAGGGTGAGGGTTAGGATGAGGTTTAGGGATATGTTTAGGGTTAGGATTAGGGTTAGGGTGAGGGTGAGGGTTAGGCTTAGGCTTAGTGTTATGCTGAGGGTGAGTGTGGGTGTGAGGATTAGGGTTAGGGTGATGGTTCGCGTTAGGGGTACTGTTTTTGTTAGGGTTAGGGTTAGAATACCGGTGAGGGTGAGGGTGGGATTTAGGGTTAAGTTTAGGGTTAGGTTTAGGGTGAGGGTGAAGTTTAGGGTTAGATATAGGGTTAGGGGGAGGGTTAGGGTGAGTGTTAGTGTGCGGGTTAGTGTTAGGGTTAGGGTGAGGGTGAGGGTTAGTTTGAGTTTTTGGGTTAGGGTTAGGGTTAGTGTGAGGGTTAGTGTTAGGGTTAGGATTAGTGTTAGCGTCAGGGTAAGTGTTAGGGTGAGGGTTTGGATCAGGGTGCGGGTTATGGTTAGGGTAAGGGTTATGGTTAAGGTTAGTGTAAGATTTAGGGTTTGGGTTAGGGTTAGAGTTAGGTTTTGGGTGAGGGTGAGGTTTTGGGGTAGAATTAGGGTTAGGGTGAGGGTTAGGTTGAGGGTTGGTGTTAGGGTTAGGGTTAGGGTGAGGTTTAGGGTTTGGGTTAGGCTTAGAGTTAAGTTTAGGGTGAGGGTGAGGTTTTGGGTTAGAGTTAGTTTTAGGGTGAGGGTTACGTTGAGGGTTAGTTTTAGGGTTCGTGTTAGGGTTAGGTTTACGGTGAGAGTTAGGGGGAGAGTTAGCTTTAGCGTTAGGGTTAGGGTGAGGGTGCGTGTGGGTGTTAGGGTTAGGTTTAGGGTTAGGCTTAGGGTTAGGTTGAGGGTGAGGCTGAGGGTGTGGTTTAGGGTTACGATGAGGGTTATGTTTAGGGTTAAGTTTAGGGTTAGGGTGAGGGTTAGCATAAGGGCTTTGGTGAGGCTGAGGGTTAGCATTAGGTTGAGGGTTAGGGTTAGGGTTAGGGTTAGGGAGAGTGTTCTAATGAGGATTAGGGTTGGGAATAGGGTTAGAGTGAGGGCTAGGGTGAGGGTGGGCATTAGGGTTATTGTTAGGTTGATGTTTAGGATTAGTTAGGGTTAGGGTGAGGGTTAGGATGAGGGTTAGCATTACGGTGAGGGTGTGGGTTAGGGTTAGGGTGAGGGTTGGGGTTAGGACTAGGGTTAGTGTGAGGTTGAGGGCTAGGATTAGGGGTAGGGGTAGGGTTAGGGTTAGAGTTACAGTGAGGGTGAGGGTGAGATTCAGGTTTAGAGTTAGGGTTAGGGTGAGGATTAGTTTGAAGGCAGGTTTAGGGTTAGTGTTAGGGTTAGGGTTAGGGTGAGGGTTAAGTTGAGGTTTATTGTTAGGGTTAGGGTTAGAGTTACTATTAAGGTTAGGGTCAGGGTGAGTTTGAGGGTTAGGGTTCGGGTTAGGCTTAGGCTGAGGGTGAGGATGGGGGTGAGGATTAGGGTTAGGGTGATGGTTAGGATTAGGGTTAGTTTGAGGGGTAGGATGAGGGTGAGGGCTAGGGTGAGGGTGAGGGTTAGGATGAGGTTTACGTTTAGGATTGGAGTTAGGGTGAGTTCTAGTGTGAGGATTAGGGTTAGGGTTTGTGTTAGGGTGAGGGTGAGGCTGAGGATTAGGGTTAGGTTTAGGATTAGGTTTAGAGTTAGGGTTAGGCTGAGGGTGAGGGTTAAAATTAGGGTTATTTTTAATGTTGTGTTTTGGGTTTAGTTTGTGGTGAGGGTGAGCCTGAGGTTGAGGGTTATGGTTAGGGTTAAGCTTAGTCTTAGGGTTAGGTTGAGGGTGAGGGTGGAGGTGAAGAATAGGTTTTGGGTGATAGGGTGAGTGTTAGGATGAGGCTTAGCGTTAGGATTAGGTTTAGGGAGAGGGCTAGGGTGAGGGTGAGGGTTAGGGTTAGGCTTAGGCTTAGGCTTAGGGTTAGGCTTAGGGTGAGGGTGAGGGTGAGGTTTTGGGTTAGGGTGATGGATAGCGTTAGGGTTAGGCTGAGAGTTAGGATGAGGGTTAGGGTTAGGGTGAGGGTTAGGGTTAAGGTTATTGTGAGTGTGACGGTAAGAATAAAGGTGAGGGTTAGGCTGAGGGTGAGTGTTCCCCTAAGGTTGAGAGTTAGGATTAGGGTAAGTGTTAGGGTGAGGGTTAGGGTAAGGGTTAGGGTTAGTGTTAGGGTTAGAGTTAGGGTGAGGGTTAGGAGGAGGGTGAGGGTTAGGGTTAGGGTTAGGATTAGGATTAGGGTTAGTGTTAGGGTGAATGCTTAGGTTGGGCTTAGGGATAGGGATAGGGTGAGGGTTACGTTTAGGATTCGAGTTAGGGTTAGCGTTTGGGTGAGAGTTAGGGTTTGTGTTAATTTCAGGGTTAGGGTGAGGGTTAGTGTTAGGGTTACGGTGAGTGTTAGGGTTAGGGTTAGGGTGAGCGTCAGGTTTAGGATTAGGGTTAGGGTTAGGGTTATTGTTAGTGTTATGGTTAAGTTTAAGTTTACGGTTAGGGTGAAGCTGACGGTGAGGGTTAGGGTTAGGGTTAGGGTGAGGTTTAGGGTTAGGGTTAGAGTTACGGTTAGGGTGAGGGTTTAATTTAGGGTTAGGTTTAGGGTGAGGGTTTGGGTTAGTGTTATTTTTAGGGTTAGGGTTAGAGTTACGGTGAGGGTGAGGGTTAGTTTTAGATTTAGGGTGAGGGTTAGGGTGAGGGTTAGGTTTAGGGTTATTGTTAGGGTTAGGGTGAGGGTTAGGTTGAGGTTTAGGGTTAGTGTTAGGGTTGGATTTAGGATTAGGGTTATGGTGAGGCTGAGTGTGAGGTTTAGGGTTAGGATTAGGCTTAGGCTTAGTGTTAGGCTGAGGGTGAGGGTGGGTTTGAGGATTAGGTTAAGGGTGATGTTTAGGGTTAGGTTTAGGTTTAGGGTTAGGTTTAGGGTTAGGGTTAGGGTTAGGGTTAGGTTGATGTCTAGGGTGAGGGTGAAGGTTACGGTTAGGGAGAGGGTTAGGCTTATGTTTAGAGTTAGGGTTAGAGTTAGGGTTAGGGTGAGAGTGAGGTTTCGGGTTAGAGTTAACTTTTGTGTTAGGGTTAGGGTTAGTGTGAGCATTACTGTGAGGGTTAGGGTTAGGCTTAAGCTTAGGCTTAGGGTTAGGCTTAGGCCGAGCATGAGGGTGAGGGTTAGGGTTAGGGTTAGGGTTAGGATTAGAGTTAGGGTAAGGGTGAGTGTGTGTGTTAGGGTTAGGATTAGGGTTAGGCTTAGGGTTAGGCTGAGGGTGAGGTTGAAGGTGAGGGTTAGGGTTAGGGTTAGTGTTAGGGTTAGGTTTAGGTTTAGGGTGAGGGTTAGGGTTAGGGTTAGGATTAGGATTAGGGTTAGGTTTAGGGTTAGTGTGAGGGTTAGGGTTAGGTTTAGGGTTAGGCTTAAGGTTAGGCTGAGGGTGAGGATGAGGGTGAGGTTTAGGGTTAGGATGAGGCTTAGGGTTAGGGTTAGGGTGAGGTTTAGTGTTAGGGTAAGGGTTAGAGTTAGGGTTCGTGTTAGTGTTTGGGTTAGGGTGATAGTTAGGGGGAGGGCTAGGGTTAGGGTTAAGTTTAGGGTTAGGTTTAGTGGTAGGGTTAGGGTGAGGGTGAAGTTTAGGGTTAGGATTAGGGTTAAGGTGAGGCTGAGGGTGAGGGTTAGGGTTAGAGTTAGGGTTATGGTGAGGGTTAGGGTTACGGTGAGGGTGAGAGTGAGGGTGAGGTTTAGGGTTAGGGTTAGGATTAGTATTAGGGTTAGGGTTTGGGTGAGTGTGAGGGTTAGTGTTAGGGTTAGGGTTAGGGTTAGGTTTAAGGTTAGTATTAGGGTGAGGTTTAGGGTTAGGGTGAGGGTTAGGTTGAGGGTTAGGATTAGGATTAGGCTTAGGTTCAGGGTTAGTGTGAGAGTTATGGTTAGGGTTAGGGTTAGGCTTAAGTTTAGGCTGAGGGTGAGGATGAGGGTGAGGTTTAGGGTTAGGGTGAGGCTTAGGGTTAGGGATAGGGTGAGGTTTAGTGTTAGGGTAAGGGTTAGAGTTAGGGTTGTTGTTAGTGTTAGGGTTAGGGTGATAGTTAGGGGGAGGGCTAGGGTTAGGGTTAAGGTTAGGGTTAGGTTTAGCGGTAGGATTAGGGTGAGTGTGACGTTTAGGTTTAGAATTAGGGTTAAGGTGACGCTGAGGGTGAGGGTTAGGGTTAGGTTTGGGGTTAGTGTTAGGGTTAAGGTTAGGGTGAGGGTTATGGTTAGTGTGAGGGTTATGGTTAGGGTTAGGATTAGGATTAGGGTTAGGGTTAGTGTGAGTGTGAGGGTTAGTGTTAGGGTTAGGGTTAGCCTTAGGTTTATGCTGAGGGTGTGATTGAGTATGAGGTTTAGGTTTAGAGTTATGGTTAGTGTTAGGTTTAGGGTTAGGGTGAGGGTCAGGTTTACAGTTATGCTTGGGCTTAGGCTTAGGCATACGCTGAGCATGAGTGTGAGGGTTAGGGTTAGGGTGAGGGTTAGGGTGGGGGTGACCGTAAGGGTCAACATGAGGGTTAGGCTGAGGTTGAAGGTTACTGTAAGGGTCAGGGTTAGGGTTAGGGTGAGGTTTCGGGTTCGGGGTAGAGTGAGGGTGAGGGTTAGATTGAGGATTAGTGTTAGGGTTATGGTGAGGTTTAGGGGGAAGATGGGGGTTAGGGATAGGGTGAGGGTGAAGGTTAGGTTTAGGTTTAGGTTTAGGGTTAGTTTGATGGTTAGCTTAGTGTGAGGGTCAGTGTTAGTGTTAGGGTTTGTGTTAGGGTGAGGGTAAGTGTTAGGGTGTGGGTTAGGGTTAGGTTGAGGGTTAAGGTGAGGGTGAGGGTGAAGGTTAGGTTTAGGGTTAGGATGAGGTTTAGGTTTAGGTTTAGGGTTAGAGTTAGAGTTATGGTGAGAGTGAGGTTTAGGTTTAGAGTTAGGGTTAGTGTTAAGGTTAGGGTTAGGGTTAGGGTCAGGTGTAAGGTTAGCCTTAGGCTAAGGCTTAGGCTTAGGCCTAGCATGACAGTGAGGGTTAGGGTTAGGGTTAGGGTGAGTTTTAGGATGAGGTTTAGGGTTAGGATTAGGGTTAGGGTGAGGGATATTGTGAGGGTTACGGTGAGGGTTATGTTTAGGGATATGGTTAGGTTTAGGATTAGCGTTAGGGTAGATTGAGTGTGAAGGTTAGGGTTAGGGTTAGGGTTAGGCTTAGGGTTAGGGTGAGGGTTCGGGTTAGGGTTTGTGTTAGGGTGAGGGTGAAGCTTAGGATTAGTGTTAGGTTTAGTGTTAGGGTTAGGTTTAGGTTTAGGGTTAGGTATACGGTGAGGGTTAGGCTTAGGGTTAGGCTGAGGATGAGGGTGGGGGTGAGAATTAGGGTTAGGTTTAGGGTTAGGGTTATTGTTAGTGTTATGGTTAGGGTTAAGATTGCGGTGAGGGTGAGGTTGAGGGTGAGGGATATGGTTAGGGTTAGGGTTAGTGTTAGGGTTAGGGTT
Source organism: Dipodomys merriami (assembly GCF_024711535.1). Classification (NCBI taxonomy): domain Eukaryota; kingdom Metazoa; phylum Chordata; class Mammalia; order Rodentia; family Heteromyidae; genus Dipodomys; species Dipodomys merriami. Next base: position 233,020 of record NW_027206542.1, on the reverse strand, counting down.
TGTGTTATAGTTAGGGTTAGGGTTACAGTTAAGGTGAGGTGGAGGGTGAAGGTGAGGGTGAGGATTAGGCTTAGGGTGCGGTTTAGGGTGAGGTTTAAGTTTAGGGTTGGGGTTAGGATGAGGGTGAGGTTTAGGTTTAGAGTTAGGGTTAGGGGGAGGGTTAGGATGAGGTTTAGGGTTAGGGTTAGTTTTATTGTTAGGGTGAGGGTGAGTTTTAGGTTTAGGGTTAGGGTGAGGCTTAGGGTTAGTGTCAGGGTGATGTTTAGGGTTAGAGTTAGGGTTAGGGTAAGGCTGTCTGTGTGGGTTAGGTTGAGGGTAAATGTTAGGGTTATTGTTAAGTTGAGGGTTAGGGTGAGTGTGAGGATTAGGGTTAGTGTCAGCATTAGGATTAGGGTTAGGGTTATGGTGAGTGTGAGGTTTAGGGTTAGGTTTAGGCTTAGGCTGAGGGTGAGGCTGAGGGTGAGGGTTAGTGTTAGGGTGAAAGTTAATGTTAGGGTTAGGGGGAGGGTTAGGATGAGGGTTAGGTTTAGGGGGAGGTCTAGGTTGAGGGTGAGGTTTATGCTTAGGTATAGGGTGACGTTTAGGGATAGGGTTAGGGTGAGGATGAGATTTAGGGTTAGAGTTAGGGTTAGGGTGAGGCTGAGGGTGAGGCTTAGGTTTAGGGTTAGTGTTAGGGTTAGGGTTAAGGTGAGGGATAGGGTGAGGGTGAGGGTTAGGGTTAAGTTTAGGAATAGGATTAGGGTTAGGGTTAGGGAGAGTGTGAGGGTTAGTGTTAGGGTTAGGCTTAGGCTTAGGCTTCGACTGAGGCTGAGGCTGAGGGTGAGTGTTAGGCTTAGGGTGAGGGTTAGGGTTAGCGTTAGGGTGAGAGTTAGGGTTTGGGTTAAGTTTAGGGTTAGGATGAGGGGTAGGGTAAGGGTTTCAGTGAGGTTGAGTTTTAGGGTTAGGGTGAGGGTTAGGTTGAGGGTTAGGATTAGGGTGAGGGTGAGGGCTAGGTTGAGGATGAGGTTTAGGGTTAGGGTTAGGGTTAGGGTGAGGTTTAGGGTTAGGGTTAGGGTTAGGGTTATGGTGAAAGTGATTTTTATGGTTAAAGTTAGGGTTAGGGTGAGGCTGATTGTGAGGGTTTGGGTGAGGGTTATTGTTAGATTTATTATTAGGGTGAGGGTGAGGGTGAGGCTTAGGATTAGGCTGAGGGTTAGGGTTAGGGTTCGGGTGAGAGTTAGGGTTCCAGTTAAGTTTGGGTTTAGGGTGAGGGTTAGGGTTATGGTGAGAGTGACGGTTATGATTAGGTTGAGGGTTAGGGTTAGGGTTAGGGCTAGGGTTAGGGTGAGGGTTAGGTTTAGGGTTAGGGTGAGGTTTAGGATGAGGATTAATGTTAGGATTAGGTTTAGGCTGAGGGCTAGGGTGAGGGTGAGGGTTAGGGTTAGGTTGAGTTTTAGAGTTAGTGTTAGGTTTAGGGTTAGGGTGTGGGTGAGGTTTAGGGTTAGAGTTAAGGTTAGTGTTCGTTTTAGGGTTAGGTGAGTGTTAGGGTTAGGCTTAAGCTTAGGCTTAGGCCTAGGCCTAGCATGAAAGTGAGGCTTAAAGTTAGGGTTAGGGTGAGGGTTTGGGTTAGGGTGAAGGTTAGGTTGAGGTTTAGGGTTAGGATTAGGGTTAAGGTGAGCACTAGGGTGAGGGTTAGTGTGAGGGTTAGGGTTAGGATTAGGGTTAGGTTTAGGATTAATTTAGGTTGAGGGTGAGTGTGAGGGTTAGGGTTAGGTTTAGAGTTAGGCTTAGGGTTTGGGTGAGGGTTAGGGTTAGGGTTTGATTTAGGGTGAGGGTGAGGGTTACGGTTAGGGTGAGGGTGTTGGTGAGGGTGAGGGTTAGGGTTAGGGTTAGAGTGAGTGTTAGGGTTAGGGTGAGGCTTATGGTTAAGGTGAGGGTTAGGGTTAGGTTTAGGCTTAAGCTTAGTCTTAGGGTAAGGCTGAGGTTTAGGGTGAGGGTGAGTGTGAGGGTTTGGGTTTGGGTTAGGTTTAGGCTTAGGGATAGGCTGAGGGAGAGGGTGAGGGTGAGGGTTAGGGTTAGGGTGGGGGTGAGGTTTAGGGTTAGAGCTTGACTTAAGGTGAGGGTTAGTGTGAGGGTTAGTGTTGGATTAGTTTTAGGTTTAGGTTTAGGTTGAGTTTTAGGGTGAGGTTTAGGTTAGGGTTTGGGTGAGGGTGAGTGTGAGGGTTAGGGTTCGGGTTAGGGTTAGAGGTAGGCTTAGGGTTAGGCTGAGAGTGAGGGTTAGGGTTAGGTTTAGGGTGATGTTTATAATGGGGGTTAGGTTTAGGATTAGGGTTAGTGTGAGGGCTATCATGAGGGTGAGGTTTAGGGTTAGGGTTAAGTTTAGGTATAGGTTGAGGTTTAGGAGTAGGGCTTGGTTTAGGGTGAGAGTTAGGTTTAGGGTTAGTGTGAGGGTTAACATGAGGGTTATGGTTAGGATTAGGGTTAGGATGAGGGCTAGGGTGAGGGTTAGGGTTAGGTTTAGGGTTAGGGTGAGGTTTAGGGTTAGGGTTTTGGTGAGGGTTAGGGTTAGGTTTAGTTTGAGGGTGAGAATCAGGTTTAGGTTTAGGGTGAGGGTTAAGGTTAGGTTTAGGGTGAGGGTTAGGATGAGGTTTAGGGTTACAAGTAGGGTTAGATTGAGGGCTAGGGTGATTGTTAGGGTTACTGTTAGGGTTAGGGTGAGGTTTAGGGTTAATGTTAGGGTTAGGCTTAGGGTGAGGGTTAAGGTTCGGGTTTGGGTGAGGGTGAGGGTTAGGTTTGGTGTGAGGGTTAGGGTGAGAACTAAGGTCAGGGTGAGGGTTAGGTTTAGGGTTAGGTTTACGGTGAGGGTTAGGATGAGGTTTAGGTTTAGGGTTAGGGTTAGGGTTAGGATTAGGTTTAGGGTGAGGGTGAGTGTGAGGGTTAGGATTAGTGTTAAGCTTAGGCTTAGGTTTAGGCTGAGGTGTGAGGGTGGGGATGAGGATTAGGTTTAGAGTGCTGGTTTAGTTTATGGTTAGGTTTAGGGTTAGGATGAGGGTTAGGGTTAGGATAAGAGTTAGAGTGAGGGCTACAATGACTGTGAGGTTTAGGGATAGGTTTAGGGTTAGGCTTAGGATTATGCTGAGGCTGAAGGTGAGCCGAGGGTTAGGGTTAGGTTGATGGTTAGGGTTACGGTTAGGGTGAGGGTTAGGATGAGGGTTAGGGTTAGGGTGAGGGTTAGGATGAGGGTGACAGAGTAAAGGTGAGGGTTAGGCTGAGGTTGAGGGTTATGGTAAGGGTGAGGGTCGGGTTAGAATTTAGGGTGAGGGTGAGGGTTAAATTGAGGATTAGTGTTAGGGTTAGTGTGAGGTTTAGGGTGAGGATGAAGGTTAGGCTTAGGGTGAGGGCTAAGGCGAAGTTGAGGTTTAGGGTTAGGGTTAGGGTGAGGTTTAGGTTTAGGGTGATGGTTAGCATTAGTGTGAGGGTTAGTGATAGGGTTAGTGTTAGTGTTAGGGTGAGGGTAAGTGTTAGGATAAGGTTTAGGTTTAGGGTGAGGTTTAGGATTAGGGTTAGTTTCAGGGTTAAGGTGAGGGTGAGGTTTAGGTTTAGAGTTAGTTTTATGGTGAGGGTTAGGTTAAGGTTAGGGTTACTGTTAGGGTAAGGATTAGGGTGAGGTTTAGTGTGTGGCTGAGGGTTCGTGATAGGGTTAGGATTAGGATTAGTGTTAAGGTGAGGTGAGGGTGAGGGTTAGGGCTAGGGTTAGGATTAGAGTTAGGGTGAGGGTGAGGGTGAGGGTTAGGGTTAGAGTGAGGGTTAGGGTTAATGTTAGGATTAGGCTGAGGTTGAGTTTGAGGGTGAGGGTTAGGATTAGTGTTAGGGTTAGGGTTAGGGTTAGGGGGAGGGTTAGTATGAGGGTTAGGGTTAGGATTGAGGTTAGGGGGAGGGCTAGGTTGAGGGTGAAGTTTAGGTTTAGGGTTAGGGTGAAGTTCACGTTTAAGGATAGGATTAGGGTCAGGGTAAGTGTGAGGGTGAGATTTAGGGTTAGAGTTAGGGTTAGGGTGAGGCTGAGGGTGAGGGTTAGGGTTAGGGTTAGTGTTAGGGTTAAGGTTAAGGTGAGGGTTAGGGTGAGGGTGAGGGTTAGGGTTAGGGTTAGGATTAGGTTTAGAGTTAGGGTGAGTGTGAGGGTTAGGGTTAGGTTTAGGCTTAGGCTTAGGCTGAGGCTGAGGGTGAGGGTTAGGGTTAGAGTTTTTGTGAGGGGTAGGGTTAGGGTTAGGGTGAGAGTTAGTGGGAGGAATATGGTTAGGGTTAGAATTAATGATAGGGTGAGTGTGAGTGTGTAGGTTAGGGTTAGGTTTAGGGTTAGGCTTAGGGTTAGGATGAGGGTGAGTGTGTGTGTTAGGGTTAGGTTTATGGTTAGGCTTAGGGTTAGGCTGAGGGTCAGGTTGATGGTTAGATAGTTAGGGTTAGGGTGAGGGTTAGGCTTAGGATTATGGAGAGGTTTAGGATGAGGTTTATGGTTAGGATTAGGGTTAGGTTGAGGGCTAGGCTGAGAGTGAGTTTGAGTTTTAGGGTTACAGTGAGGTGTAGGGTTAGGGTTAGGTTTAGGGAGACGGTCAGGATGACATTTAGGGTTAGAATTAGGTTTAGGGTGAATCTGAGGGTGTGGGTTAGGTTTGGGGTTAATGTTAGGGTTAAGGTTAAGGTGAGGGTTAGGGTGAGGGTGAAGGTTAGGGTTAGGGTTAGGTTTAGGATTAGGTTTAGTGTTAGGGTGAATGTGAGGGTTAGGGTTAGGGTTAGGCTTAGGCTTAGGCTGAGGCTGAGTGTAAGGGTGGGGGTGATAGTTAGAGTTAGGTTGATGGTGAGTGTTTGGATTAAGGTTAGGGTTAGGGTTAAGTTTAGGTTTAGGGTTAGGAATAGTGTTATTGTTAGGGTTAGGAATAGTGTTATTGTTAGGGTTAGGTTTAGAGTTACAGTAAGGGTGAGGGTGAGGGTTAGGTTTAGGGTTAGGGTGAGTTTTAGGGTTAGGGTTAGGATTAGGGTTAGGTTTAGGTTGAGGTTTATGGTTAGACTTAGCCTTAGGGGGAGAGTTAGGTCGAGGGTTAAGGTTAGGGTTAGTGTTAGGGTTAGGGTGAGTGTTAGGGTCAGGTTGATGGTTAGGCTTAGGGTTAGGATTAGGATTAGGATAAGGGTTAGGGTGAGTGTGAGGGTTAGGTTAAGGGTTAGGTTTAGGCTTAGGGTTTTGCTGAGGGTGAGGGTAAGTGTGAGGGTTAGGTTTAGGTTGAGTGTTAGGGTTAGGGATAGTGTGAGAGTTAGGGTTCGGGTTGAGTTTAGGGTTAGGGTTAGGGTTATGGAGAGCGTGAGGATTAGGGTTAGGTTGAGGGCTATTGTTAAGGTTAGGGTGAGGGTTAGGGTTAGGGTTAGGGTGATGGGAAGCATGAGGATTAGGGTTAGGTTTAGGGTTAGGGTGAGTGCTAGGGTGAGGGTGAGTGTTAGGGTGAGGTTTAGGATTAGGGTTAGGGTGAGGGTTAGGATGAGTGTTAGGGTTCCCTTAAGGGTGAGGGTTAAGGTTAGGGTGAGGGTTAGGGTTAGGGTTAGGATTAAGTTTAGGGTGAGGGTGAAGTTTAGGATTAGGGTTAGGGTAAGGGTTAGGGTTAGGTTTAGGGTGAGAATTAGATTGAGGATTATGGTTAGGGTTAGTGTGAGGTTTAAGTGAGGTTGATCGTGAGCGTTAGGGTTAGGGTTAGGGTGAGGTTTAGGGTTAGGTTTAGGATTAGGGATAGGGTCAGGGTGAGGTTTAGGGTTAGAGTTAGGTTGAGGGGGAGGGTTAGGTTGAGGGTTAGGGTTAGGGTTAGTGTTAGGGTTAGCTTTAGGGTTAGGGTGAGGGTTACTTTGAGGTTTGGGGTTAGTGTTAGGGTTAGGGTTAGGATTAGGTTTAGGGTGAGGGTGAGTGTGAGGGTTAGGTTTAGGATTAGGCTTAGGCTTAGGGTTAGGCTGAGGGTGAGGGTGGGGGTGAGGATTAGTCTTAGGGTGATGGTTATCCTTAAGGTTAGGGTGAGGTTTAGGATGAGAGTTAGGGTTAGAATTAGGGTTAGGCTGAATGCTAGGGTGAGGGTGAGGGTTAGTGTTAGGGTTAGGTTTAGGCTGAGGGTGATGGTGAGGGTGAGATTTAGGGTTATGTTGATGGTTAGGGTTAGGGTTAGGGTAAGGGTTAGGATGTGGGTTCGCGTTAGGGTGAGGGTTAGTATGAGCGTGATGGTAAGAGTAAAGGTGAGGGTTACAGTAAGGGTGAGGGTTAAGGTAAGGGATAGGGTTCGGGTTAAGTTTAGGGTGAGGGTTAGGGTGAGGGGTAGGGTTAGGTTTAGGGTGAGAGTTAGGTTTAGTGTGAGGGTTATGGTGAGGGTGAGGGTGAGGGTGAGGGTAAGGTTTATGGAGAGGGTTAGGGTGAGGGTGAGGGTTAGGGTTAGGGTTATGTTGAGGGTGAGGGTTATGATTAGGTTTAGGGTTACGGTGAGATTTAGGGTGAGTGTGAGGGTTAAGGTTAGGGTTAGGTTTGTGGTGTGGATAAGTGATAGCATGAGGTTTGGGGTGAGTGTTAGAGTTAGCATTAGGTTTAGGGTGAGGGTTAGGGTGAGGGTTAGGTTTAGGGTTAGGGTGAAGGTGCGGGTGAGAGTGAGGTTTAAGGTGAGGTTTAGGGTGAGTTTTAGGGTTAGGGTGAGCGTTAGGATTAGGTTTAGCATGAGGGTGACGGTGAGGGTGATGATTAGATTTAGAGTTAAGGTGAGGTTTCCGTTACGTGTGAGGTTTAGGGTGGGGCTGAGGTTAAGACTTAGATTGAGGGTTAGGATACGGGTGAGGGTTAGGGTTAGGGTTTGGGTTAGGGTGAGGGTTAGGGCTAGGTTTATACTTAGGGTTAGTGTAAGTGTTAGGCTGAGGTTTAGGATTAGGGTTAGGATTAGGATTAGGGTGAGGGTTAGGGTGAAGGTTAGGGTGAGGGTGAGGGTGAGGCTTAGAGTTAGGGTTAATGTGAGAGTTAGGGTAAGGGGTAGCGTTATGGATAGGGAAAGATTTAGGTTTAGTGTGAGAGTTATGGTTAGGGTTAGGGTTAGGATTAGTGTGAGGTTAAGAATTAGGGTGACAGTTAGGGTGAAGTTGAGGTTTAGGGTTATGAATTTTGATGGGGTTAGTATTACGATGGGGGTGAGGGTGAGGGTGAGGGTTAGGGTTAGGGTTGTGGGAGGGCTATGGTGAGGGTTAGGGTAAAGGTGAGGGTTAGGGTGAGGGTGATTGTAAGGGTAAAGGTGAGGGTTAGGCTGAGGGTGAGGTTTAAGATAAGGGTGAGGGTTAGGATTAGAGTGAGGGTTAGGTTAAGGGTTCAGGTTAGGGTTAGGGTGAGGGTTAGATTGAGGATTAAGGATAGGGTTAGTGTGAGGTTTGGGGTGAGGATGAGGGTTATCGTTAGGTTGAGGGTTAGGTTTAGAATTAGGGTTAGGGTGAGGGCTTGGGTGAGGGTGAATTTTAGCGTTAGGGTTAGGGTGAGGTTTAGGGTTAGGGTGAGGGTTAGGGTTAGTGTGAGGGTTAGTGTTAGAGTAAGGGTTAGTGTTAGGGTGAGGGTAAGTGTTAGGGTGAGGGTTATGTTTAGGGTGAGGGTTATGTTTGGGGTGAGGGTTAATGTTAGGGTTAGGGTTATTCTTAGGGTTAAGATTAGGATTAGGGTTAGGGTGAGGGTGAGTGTGTGGGTTAGGGTTAGGTTTAGGTTTAGGCTTAGGGTTAGGCTGAGGGTGAGGTTGAGGTTGAGAGTTTGGGTTAAGGTGATGGTTAGGGTTAGGGTTAGGGTGAGGATTAAGATGAGGGTTAGGATGAAGGTTAGGTTTAGGGTTATGTTTAGGGTGGTTTAGGGTTAGGGTTAGGGTTAGGCTTAAGATGAAGTTGAGGTTTAGGTTTCGAGTTAGGGTTAGGTTGAGGGTTAGGTTTAGGGTCAGTGTTAGGTTTAGGGTTAGGGTGAGGATTAGGGTTAGGTTGAGGGTTAGGTTTAGGGCTGTCATTAGGGTTAGGGTGAGGGTGAGTGTGAGGATTAGTGTTAGGGTTAGGGTTAGGCCGAGGTTTAGGCTGAGGGTGAGGTTGAGGTTTAGGTTTAGGTTGAGGGTGAGGTTTATGGTTTGGATTAGGGTTAGGGTGCAGGGTAGGGTGAGGGTGAGGGTTAAGGTTAGGGTTACGCTTAGGCTTAGGGTTAGGCTGAGGGTGAGGGTGGGCGTGAGAAATTGGTTTTGGGTGATGGTTAGGGTTAGGGTTAGGGTGAGGGTTAGGATTAGGGTTATGGTTAGGATTAGGTTTAGGTTTAGGGCTAGGGTGAGGGTGAAGGTTAGGGTTAGGGATGGGGTTAGATTTAGGATTAAGGGTAGTTTGAGGTTGAATGTGAGGTTTAGGGTTAGGGTTAAGCTTAGGCTTAGGTTTAGGCTGAGGGTGAGGGTGAGGGTTATGGTTAGGGTGAGGGTTAGGGTTAGGGTTAGGGTGAGGGTTAGGATGTGGTATAGGTTTAGGATTCGGGTTAAGGTGAGGGCTAGGATGAGGGTTAAGGTTAGGATTAGGTTTAGGGTGAGGTTTAGGGTTAGGGTTAGGCTTAGTTTTAGGGTGAGGTTTAGGGTTAGGGTTACGGTAAGGGTGAGGGTTTGGGTTAGGTTGAGGGTTAGGGTTAGGTTTATTGTGAGGTTTAGGGTTAGGTTTAGGGTGAGGGTTATGGTTTGGATTAGGGTTCGGGTGCGGGCTAGGGTGAGGATTAGGGTTAGGGTTAGGGTTAGGCTTAGGATTAGGGTTAGGCTGAGGGTGAGGTTGGGGGTTAGGAATAGGTTTTGATTGATGGTTAGGGTTAGGGTTAGGGTGAGGGTTAAGATGAGGGTTAGGGTTAGGCTTAGGTTTAGGTTTAGGGCTAGGGTGCGGGTGAGGGTTAGGGTTTTTCTTAGGCTTAGGGTTAGGCTGAGGGTGAAGGTGAGGATGAGGGTTAATGTTAGGGTGATGGATAGGGTTAGGGTTAGAGTGAATGTTAGGATGAGGGTTAGGGTTAGGGTGAGGGTTAGGGTGAGCGGACGGTAAGAGTAAAGATCAGGGTAAGGCTGAGGGTGAGTGTTCTTCTAAGTGTGATGGTTAGGATTAGAGTGAAGGTTAAGATAAGTGTTAGGGTGAGGTTAGGTGAGGGTTAGGTTTAGGGTGAGGTTTAGGGTTAGGGATAGGGTTAGCTTTAGGATTAGTGTGAGGGTGAGGGTGAGTGTGAGCCTTAGCGTTATGGTTAGGGTTAGGCTTAGGGTTAGGCTGAGGGAAAGGGTGAAGGTGTAGGTTAGGCTGAGGGCGAGGGTTACGGTAAGGATGAGGTCTAGGTTTTGGGTGAGGTTTAGGGTAAGGTTTAGTGTTAGGGTTAGATTGAGGATTAGTGTTAGGCTTAGTGTGAGGTTTAGGGTGAGGATGAGGGTTAGGGTTAGTGTGAGGGCTAGGGTGAGGGTGAAGTTTAGGGTTAGTGTTAGGGTGAGGATTAGGGATAGGGTGATGGTTAGGGTTAGTGTGAGCGTTAGTGTTAGTGTTAGGGTTAGTGTTATGGTGAGGTTTAGGGTTAGGGTGAGGGTTATGGTTAGGTTGAGTGTTAGGATTAGGGTGAGGGTTATTGTTAGGGTTAGGGTTAGGGTTACATTACGGTGAGGGTAAGGGTGAGGGTTAAGTTTGGGGTTAGGATCAGGTTTAGGTTTAGGGTTAGGGTGAGGGTGAGGTTTAGGGTTAGAGTTAGGGTTAGTGTTAGGTTTATGGTTTGGGTGAAGGTTAGGGTTAGGGTTATGGTTAGGCTTAGGCTTAGGCTTAGTCCGAGCATGAGGGTGAGGGTTAGGGTTAGGGTTAGTGTGAGGGTTAGGGTTAGGGTTAGGGTGAGGGGTAGGATGAGATTTAGGGTAAAGGTTACGGTTAGGATTTGGTTTAGGGTTAGGATTAGGGTTAGGGTTAGGTTTAGGGTTAAGGTTAGGGTTAGGGTGAGGGTTAGGATTAGGGTTTGAGTTAGGGTGAGGGTGAGGGTAAGGATTAGGTTTAGGGTTAGGGTTAGGTTTAGGATTAGAATTAGGGTTAAGTTGAGGGTGAGTTTGAGGATTAGGGTTAGGGTTAGGCTTAGGAATTGAGTTAGGGTTAGGGTGAGGGTTAGGCTTAGGGTGTGGCTTTGGGTTAGGGTTAGAGTGAGGGTTAGTGTGAGGGGTAGGCTTTGGCTTAGGGTTAGGTTATGGACTAGGATGAGGGTGAGGGATAGGGTGTTATGATTAGGGTGAGGGTTAGGATGAGTTTTAGCATTAGGAATAGGGTTAGGGTGAGGGCTAGAGTGAGGGTGAGTGTTAGGGTTAGCATTAGGGTGAGTTTAGGGTTAGGGTTAGGGTTACATTGAGGGTGAGGGTTAGGGTTAGGTTTAGGGTGAGGGTTAGGATGAGGATGAGGGTTAGGGTGAGGGTTAGGGTGAGGGGGACAGTAGAGGTAAAGGTGAGGGTTAGGCTGAGTGTGAGTGTTATGGTAATGGTGAAGGTTAGGGTTAGGGTGAGGGTGAGGGTGCGGGTTAGGGTTAGGGTTAGGGGGAGGGGGAGGGTTAGATTAAGGATTAGTGTTAGGATTAGTGTGAGGTTTAGGGTGAGGATGAGGATTAGGGTTAGGGTGAGGGCTAGGGTGAGGGTGAGGTTTAGGGTTAGGTTTAGGGTGAGGTTTAGGGTTAGTTTGATGTTTAGGGTCAGTGTGAGTGTTAGTTTTAGGGTTAGGGTTAATGTTAGGTTGAGGGTTAGTGGTAGGGTGAGGGTTATGGATAGGGTGAGGGTTAGGGTAAGGGTTGGGGTTATTGTTAGGATTGGGGTTAGGGTTACATTTTCGGTGAGTGTGAGGGTGATGGTTAGGGTTATGGTTAGGGTGAGTTTTAGGGTTAGGGTTAGGGTTAGAGTTAGAGTTAGGGGGAGGGGGAGTTTTAGGGTTAGAGTTAGGGTTAGTGTTAGGTTTATGGTTAGGGTGAAGGTTAGGGTTAGGCTTAGGCTTAGGCTTCAGCCGAGCATGAGGGTGAGGGTTAAGATTAGGGTTAGGGTGAGGGGTAAGGTTAGGGTTAGGGTGAGGGTTAGGATAAGATTTAGGGTTAAGGTTATGGTTAGGATTAGGTTTAGGGTTAGGATTAGGGTTAGGATTAGTTTTAGGGTTAAGGTTAGGGTTAGGGTGAGGGTTAGGGTTAGGGTTTGGGTTAGGGTGAGGGTAAGGGTAAGGATTAGGTCTAGGGTTCGGGTTCAGGTTAGGTTTAGGGTTAGGGTTATGGTGAGGATTAGGGTTATTGTTAGTGTTATGGTTAGGGTTTAGCATTAGGTTGAGGGTTAGTGTGAGGGTTTGGGTTACGTTTAGAGTTAGGGTGAGGGTGAGTGTGAGGGTTAGGTTTAGTTTTAGGCTTATGCTTAGGCTTAGGCCCAGCTTGAGGGTGAGGGTGAGGGATAGGCTTAGGGTGAGGATTAGGGTTAGAGTTAGGGTTAGGGTGAAGCTTAGGGTTAGGGTTAGTGTTAGGGTTGGTGTTAGGGTAAGGTTTAGGGTGAGTGTTAGGTTTAGGGTTAGGGTTACTGTTAGGCTTAGATTTAGGCTGAGGGTGAGGGTGAGGGTGAGGGTTAGGGTGAGGGTTGGGGTTAGGGTTAGAGTGAGGGTTAGGGTGAGGTTTAGGAATAGGCTTAGGTTTAGAGTATGGGCTAGGGTGAGGGTGAGGGTTAGGGTCAGGGTTAAGGTGAGGGTTAATGTGAGGGTTAGGTTTCGGGTTAATGTTAGTGTTAGGGATAGGCTTAGTGTTCGGCGGAGGGTGAGTGTGAGGGTGAGTGTTAGGGTTAGGGTGAGGATGAAGTTTAGGTTTAGAGTTAGCTTTATGGTGAAGGTTAGTGTTAGGGTTAGGGTTAGTGTCACAGTTAGGGTTAGGGTGAGGGTGAGTGTGAGGTTTAGGGTTAGGATTAGAGTTAGGGTGAGGGAGAGGGTTAGCATGAGGTTTAGGCTTAGTCTTAGGTTTAGAGTATGGGCTAGGGTGAGGTTGAGGGTTAGTGTTAGGGTTAGGGTGAGGGTTAGGGTGAGTGTGAGGGTTATGTTTAGTCTTAGGTTTAGGCTTAGGCTTAGGCCGAGCATGAGTGTGAGGGAGAGGTTAGGGTTAGGATGAGAGTTAGATTTTTAGGGTTAGGTTGAGTGTTAGGATGAGGTTTAGGGTTAGGATTAGGGTTAGGGTGAGGGCTAGCTTGAGGGTGAGGGTTAGGGTTAACGTTAGTGTGAGGTTTAGGGTTAGGGTTAGGGTTACGTTGAGGGTGAGGGTTAGGGTTAGGGTAAGGGTTAGTGTGAAGGTTAGGGTGAGGGTGAGGGTTAGGATTAGGTTTAGGGTTAGGGTTATTGTTAGTTTTATGGTTAGGGTTAAGTTTACAATGAGGGTGAGGATGAGGGTGAGGGTTAGGATTAGGGTTAGGGTGAGGTTTAGGGTTAGGGTTAGGGTTAGGGTTAGGGTGAGGGTTTGGATTATGGTTAGGGTCACAGTGAGGCTGAGGGTTAGGCTGAGGTTTAAGGTTAGGGTGAGGGATAGGGTGATTGTTAGGATGAGGGTTATGGTTACAGTGAGGTTGAGGTTTAGGATTAGTGTGAGGGTTAGGGTTTGGATTAGGGTTAGGCTGAGGGTGAGGGTTAGGTTTAGGTTTAGGTTCAGGGTTAGGGTTAGCGTTAGGATTAGGGTTAGGAGGAGGGTGAGTGTGAGTGTGAGGGTTAGGGTTAGGCTTAGGCTTAGGCTTAGGGTTAGGCTGACGGTGAGGGTGGGGGTGAAGATTAGGTTTAGGGTGATGGTTAGGGTTAAAGTTAGGCTGAGGTTTAGGATGAGATTTAGGGTTAGGGTGAGGATGATGGTAATGGTTAAGGTGAGGTATAGACTGAGGGTGAGGGTTAAGATAAGGTTGAGTGTTAGGGATAGGTTTAGGGTTAGGGTAAGGGTTAGGGTTTCATTTCGGGTGAGGTTGAGGGTGAGGGATAGGTTGATATTTAGGGTTAGGGTTAGGGTTAGGCTGAGTGTTATTGTGAGCGTTAGGTTTAGGGGTAGGTTAGGGGTAAGGGTTAGGGTGAGGGGTAGGGTTAGGTTTAGGGGTAGGGTTAGGGTGAGGGTTTGGATTAGGTTTAGGGTCACAGTGAGGGTGAGGGTTAGGCTGAGGTTTAGGGTTAGGGTGAGGGATAGGGTGAGGGTTAGGATGAGGGTTATGGTTAAGGTGAGGGTGAGGGTTAGGATTAGTGTGAGGGTTACGGTTAGGATTAGGGTTAGGGTGAGGGTGAGGGTTAGGCTTAGGTTTTGGTTTAGGGTTAGGCTTAGGGTAGGCTGAGGGTGAGGGTGGGGGTGAGGATTAGGTTTAGGGTTATGGTTAGGGTGAGGTTTAGGATGAGATGTAGGGTTAGGGTGAGGATGATGGTATTGGTTAAGGTGAGGTTTAGGCTGAGGGTGTGGGTTAAGATAAGGGTGAGTGTTATGGTTAGGTTTAGGGTTAGGGTAACGGTTAGGGTTTCGGTTTGGGTGAGGTTGAGTGTGAGGGTTAGGTTGACGTTTAGGGTTAGGGTTAGGGTTAGGGTGAGGGTTATTGTGAGGGTTAGGTTTAGTGGTAGCGTAGGGGTAAGGATTAGGGTGAGGGGTAGGGTTTGGGTTAGGGTTAGGGTTAGGGTGGTGGTTAGAGTTAGGGATAGGTTTAGGGTTAGAGTTATGGTTAGAGTGAGGGTTAGTGTGAGGGTGAGGATTAGGGTTAGGGTTAGGGTGAGCTTAAGGGTTAGTGTGAGGGTTAGGGTTAGGGTTAGCGTTATGGTTAGGGATAGGTTGAGGGTGAGGGTTATGGTGAGGGTTGGTGATAGCGTTAGGCTAGGGGTAAGGGTTCAGGTTAGGGGTAGGTTGAGGGTTAGTGTGAGGTTTAGGATGAGAGTGAGGGTTAGGGTAATCTTGAGTGTTAGGGTGATGGTTAGAGTGAGGGTGAGTTTTAGGGTTAGGGTTAGGGTGAAGTTGAGGGTTAGGGTTTGGGTGAGGGTGAGGGTTAGTGTTATGTTTAGGGTTAGCCTTAGGGTGAGGGTGAGGGTTATGATTAGGGTTTGGGTTAGGGTTAAGGTTATTGTTAGGGTTAGGTTTAGGGTTAGGGTGAGGGTGAAGTTGAGGGTGAGGATGAGGGTTAGGTTTAGGGTTAGGATGAGTACTAGGTTGAGGGTTAGGTTTAGAGTTAGGGTTAGGGTGAGGGTGAGGTTTAGGGATAGAGTTAGGGTTAGAGTTAGGTTTATGGTTAGGGTGAGGGTAAGGGTTTTGGCTATGGTTAGGCTTAGGCTTAGGCGGCGCATGAGGGTGAGTGTTAGGGTTAGTATTAGGGTGAGGGTTAGGGTTAGCGTTAGGGTGAGCGGTAGGATGAGATTTAGGGTTAGGATTACTGTTAGGGTTAGTTTTAGGGTTAGGATTAGGGTTAGGGTTAGGTTTAGGGATACGGTTAGGTTTAGGGTAAGGGTGAGGGTTAGGGTTTGGGTTAGGGTGAGCATGAGGGTAAAGATTAGGGTTAGGGTTATGGTGAGGGTTAGTGTTAGGGTTACGTTTAGGGTTATGGTGAGGTTTAGGGTTAGGGTCAGGGTTATTGTTAGTGTTATGGTTAGGGTTAAGTTTGCGGTGAAGGTGAGGCTGAGAGTGACGGTTTTGTTTAGGGTTAGGGTTAGGGTTAGCTTTAGGGTGAGTTTGAAGGTTAGGGTTAGGGTTAGGGTTACGTTTAGAGTTAGGGTGAGGGTGAGTGTGAGGTTTAAGGTTAGTCTTAGGCTTATGCGTATGCTTAGGCCCAGCTTGAGGGTGAGGTTGAGGGTTAGGATTAGGGTGAGGTTTAGGGTTTGTTAGCGTTATGGTGAGGGTTAGGGTTAAGGTTAGTGTTAGGGTTAGCATAAGGTGGAGGTTTAGTGTGAGTGTGAGTTTTAGGGTTAGGGTTACTGTTAGGCTTAGGTTTAGGCTGTGGGTGAGGGTGAGGGTGAGGGTTAGGGTTAGGGTGAGGGTTGTGGTTAAGTTTAGAGTGAGGGATAGGGTGAGGGTTAGGATTAGGCTTAGGGTTAGGGTATGGGGTATGGTGAAGGTGAGGGTTAGTGTCAGGGTTAGGTTGAGGGTTAGGTTTAGGTTTAGTGTTAGGGTTAGGGTTTGGATTAGGGATAGGCTTAGTGTTAGGCTGAGGGTGAGGGTGAGGGTGAGGGTTAGGGTTAGGATGAGGATGAGGTTTAGGTTTAGAGTAAGCATTAGGGTGAGGGTTAGTGTTAGTGTTAGGGTTAATGTCACAGTTAGGGTTAGGGTGAGGGTGAGTCTGAGGGTTAGGGTTAGGAATAGACTTAGGGTGAGTGTGAGCGTTAGGGTGAGGGTTAGGATTAGGATTAGGTTTAGAGTATGGGCTAGGGTGAGGGTGAGGGTTAGTGTTAGGGTTAGGGTGAGTGTTAGGGTGAGTGTGAGGGTTACTGTTAGTCTTAGGCTTAGGCTTAGGCTTAGGCGGAGCATTCGTGTGAGGGAGAGGGTTAGGGTTAGGATGAGGGTTAGGGTTTTAGGGTTAGGGTGAGGGTTAGGATGAGGTTTAGGGTTAGGATTAGGGTGAGGGTGAGGGCTAGAATGAGGGTGAGGGTTAGGGTTAGCATTAAGGTGAGGTTTAGGGTTCGGGTGAGGGTTAGGATTAGGTTTAGTGTTAGGGTTATTGTTAGTTTTATGGTTAGGGTTAAGTTTACAGTGAGGGTGAGGCTGAGGGTGAGGGTTAGGGTTAGGGTTAGGATCAGGTTTAGGGTTAGGATGAGGGATAGGGTGAGGATTAGGATGAGGGTTAGCATTATGGTGAGGGTGAGGGTTAGGGTTAGGGTGAGGGTTAGGGTTAGGATTAGGGTTAGGGTGTGGGTGAGGGGTATGTTTAGGTTTAGGTTTAGGGTTAGGGTTATCGTTTGGATTAGGGTTAGGATGAGGGTGAGTGTGAGGGTTAGGCTTAGGCTTAGGTTTAGGCTGAGGGTGAGGGTGGGGGTGAGGATTAGGGTCAGGGTGATGGTTAGGGTTACAGTTAGGGTGAGGTTTAGGAAGAGGTTTAGGGTTAGTGTGAGGATGATGGTAATGGTAAAGGTGAGGTTTAGGCTGAAGGTGAGGGTTAAGATAAGGCTGAGTGTTAGGGTTAATTTTAGGGTTAGGGTAAGTGTTATGGTTTGGGTTTGGGTGCGTTTGAGGGTGAGGGTGAGGTTGACGTTTAGGGTTAGGGTTAGGTTTAGCGTGAGGGTTATTGTGAGGTTTAGGTTTAGGGGTAGGGTAGGGGTAAGATTTAGGGTGTGGGGTAGGTTTAGGGTTAGGCTTAGGGTTAGGGTGGTGGTTAGAGTTAGGGATAGGGTTAGGGTTAGAGTTATGGTTAGAGTGAGTTTTAGTATGAGGGTGAGGATTAGGGTTAGGTTTAGGGTTAGGGTGAGCTTAAGGGTTAGGGTTAGGGTTATGGTTAGCGTTATTGTTAGGGATAGGGTGAGGGTGAGGGTTATGGTGAGGGTTAGTGATTGCGTTAGGCTAGGGGTTAGGGTTCGGGTTAGGGCTAGGGTGAGTGTGAGGGTGAGGTTTAGGATGAGAGTGAGGGTTCGGGTAATTGTGAGTGTTAGGGTGATGGTTAGAGTGAGGGTGAGTTTTAGGGTTATGGTTATGGTGAAGTAAGGGTTAGGGTGAGGGTGAGGGTCAGGGTTAGGGTTAGGGATAAGATGAGTGCTAGTTTGAGTTTTAGGGTTAGATTTAGTGTTAGGGTGAGGGTGAGGTTTAGGGTTAGAGTTAGGGTTAAAGTTAGGTTTATGGTTAGGGTGAGGGTTAGATTTATGGCTATGGTTAGGCTTAGGCTTATCCTGAGCATTAGAGTGAGGGTCAGGGTAGGGTGAGGGTTAGGATTAGGCTTATGTTTAGGGTATGGGCTAGGGTGAGGGTGAGGGTTAGGGTCAGGGTTAGGGTGACGGTTAGTTTGAGGGTTAGGTTTAGGGTTAGGGTTGGGGTTAGGGATAGGCTTAGTGTTAGGTGGAGGGTGAGGGTGAGGGTGAGAGTTAGGGTTAGTGTGAGGATGAGGTTTAGGGTTAGAGTTAGCATTAGGGTGAGGGTTAGGGTTAGGGTTAGTGTCACAGTTAGGGTTAGAGTGAGGGTGAGTGTGAGGGTTAGGTTAGGATTAGACTTAGGGTGAGGGTGAGGGTTAGGGTGAGGGTTAGGCTTAGGCTTAGGCATAGAGTATGGGCTAGGGTGAGGGTGAGGGTTAGTGTTAGGGTTAGGGTGAGTGTTAGGGTGAGTGTGAGGTTTAGGTTTAGTCTTAGTCTTAGGCTTAGGCTTAGGCGGATCATGAGTGTGAGGGAGAGGGTTAGGGTTAGGATGAAGGTTAGGGTTTTAGGGTTAGGTTGAGTGTTAGGATGAGGTTTAGGGTTAGGATTAGGGTTAGGGTGAGGGCTAGAGTGAGGGTGAGGTATAGGGTTAGCGTTAGGGTGTTGTTTAAGGTTAGGGTTAGGGTTTCTTTGAGGGTGAAGGTTAGGGTTAGGCTGAGGTTTAGGATTAGGTTAGGGTGAGGGTGAGGGTTAGGATTAGGTTTAGGGTTAGGGTTATTTTTAGTTTTACGGTTAGGGTTAAGTTTATATTGAGGGTGAGGATGAGGGTGAGGATGTGGGTGAGGGTTAGGGTTAGGGTTAGGGTCAGGGTTAGGTTTAGGGTTAGGGTGAGGGTTTGGATTAAGTTTAGGGTCACAGTGAAGGTGAGGGTTAGGATTAGGGATAGGCTGAGGTTTAGGTTTAGGGTGAGGGATAGATGAGGGTTTGGATGAGGGTTAGGGTTACGGTAAGTATGAGGGTTAGTATTAGGGTGAGGGTTAGGGTTAAGATTAGGGTTAGGGTGAGTGTGAGGATCAGGTTTAGGTTTAGGTTTAGGGTTATGGTTAGCATTAGGATTAGGGTTAGGATGAGGGTGAGTGTGAGGGTTAGGGTTAGGGTTAGGCTTAGGCTTAGGGTTAGGCTGAGGGTTAGGGTGGAGATGAGGATTAGGTTTAGGTTGATGGTTAGGGTTATGGTTAGGGTGAGGTTTAGGGTTTGGGTGAGGATGATGGTAATGGTAAAGGTGAGGTTAAGGCTGAGGGTGAGATTTAAGATAAGGTTGAGTGTTAGGGTTAAGTTTAGGGTTAGGTTAAGGGTTAGGGTTTGGGTTTGGGTGAGATTACGGGTGAGGGTGAGTTTGACGTTTAGGGTTAGGGTCAGGGTTGCCGTGAGGGTTATTGTGAGTGTTAGGTTTAGCGGTAGTGTAGCTATAAGGGTTAGGGTGAGGGGTAGGGTTATGGTTAGTGTTAGGGTTAGGGTGGTGGTTAGATTTAGCTATAGGGTTATGGTTACAGTTACGGTTAGAGTGATTATTAGTGTGAGGGTGAGGATTAGGGTTAGCTTTAGCGTGAAGTTGAGGGTTAGGGTTTGGGTGAGTGTGAGGGTTAGTGTTATGTTTACGGTTAGCCTTAGGGTGAGGGTGAGGGTTAGGATTAGGGTTAGGTTTAGGGTTAGGGTGAGTTTTAAGTTTAGGGTGATGGTTTGGTTTAGTGTGAGGGTTAGCTTTCGGGATAAGGTTAGTTTTAGGGTAAATGTAAGTGTTAGGGTGAGGTTTAGGGTAAGGGTGAGATTTAGGGTTAGAGTTAGGGTGAGGGTTAGGGTTAGGGTGTTAGGTTAGTGTTAGTGTGATGT
Organism: Dipodomys merriami; assembly: GCF_024711535.1. NCBI lineage: Eukaryota > Metazoa > Chordata > Mammalia > Rodentia > Heteromyidae > Dipodomys > Dipodomys merriami. The sequence goes on along the minus strand of NW_027206542.1, from coordinate 214,330 downwards.
TTAGGGTGGGGGTGAGTGTTAAGGTTAGGGTTAGGATTAGGATTAGGGTTAATGTGAGGGTGAGTGTGAGGGTTAGGGTTAGGTTTAGGGTTTGGATTAGCGTTATGGTGAGGGTGAGGGTGAGGTTTAGGGTTAGGGTGAGGGTTGGGGTTAGGGATAGAGTTAGTGTCAGGGTAAGGCTAAAGATTAGGCTTAGGGTTAGGGTATGGGCTAGGGTGAGGGTGAGGGTTAGGGTCAGGGTTAGGGTGAGGGTTACGATGAGGGTTAGGTTTAGGGTTAGTGTTAGGGTTAGGGTTGGGGTTAGGGATAGGCTTAATGTTAGGCGGAGGTTGAGGGTGAGGGTGAGGGTTAGGTTTAGGTTTTGGGTGAGGTTTAGGTTTAGTGTTAGTGTTAGAGTGAGGGTTAGTGTGAACATTAGATTTAGGTTGAGTGTTAGTATTAGGGTTAGGGTAAGGGTGAGTGTGAGGGTAAGGGTTAGACTTAGTCTTAGGCTTAGGCTTATTCCGAGCCAAAGGGTGAGGGTGAGGATTAGGGTTAGGGTGAGGGTTAGGTTTAGGGGGAGGGTTATGGACAGGGTGAGGGTTAGGGTTAGGGTTAGGGTTATTGTTAGGATTAGGGTTAGGTTTAAAGTTACTGTGAGGGTGAGGGTTAGGGTTAGGGTTAGGGTGAGGATTAGGGTTAGAGTTAGGTTTAGGGTGAGGGTTAGGGTTAGGGTTAGTGTTAGGGTTAGGGTTAGGGTTAGGCTTAGGTTTAGGGTGAGTGTGAGGTTTAGGGTTAGGGTTAGGCTTAGGTTTAGGCTGTGGGTGAGGGTGAGGGTGAGGGTTAGCGTTAGATTCGGGTAGGTTTTAGGGTTAGAGTGAGGGTTAGGGTGAGGTTTAGGATTAGGCTTAGGGTTAGGTTATGGGCTAAGGTTAGGGTGAGGTTTAGGGTCAGGGTTAGGGTGAAGGTTAGTGTGAGGGATAGGTTAAGTGTTAATGTTATGGTTAGGGTTGGGGTTAGGGATAGGCTTAGTGTTAGGTGGAGGGTTAGACTGAGAGTGATTTTTAGGGTTAGGGTGAGGATGAGGTTTAGGGTTAGAGTTATCATTAGGGTGAGGTTTAGTGTTAGGGTTAGGGTTAGTGTTACAGTTAGGGTTAGGGTGAGGGTGAGTGTGAGGGTTAGGGTTAAGATTAGACTTAGGGTGAGGGTGAGGGTTAGGGTGAGGGTTAGGCTTAGGCTTAGGCTTAGAGTATGGGCTAGGGTGAGGGTGAGGTTAGTTTTAGGGTTAGTGTGAGGATTAGGTTGAGTGTGATGGTTAAGGTTAGTCTTAGGCTTAGTCTTAGGCTTAGGCCGTGCATGAGTGTAAGGGAGAGGGTTAGGGTTAGGATGAGGTTTAGGGTTTTAGGGTTAGGGTGAGGCTTAGGATGAAGTTTAGGGTTAGAGTTAGGTTTAGGGTTAGTGTGAGGGCTAGAGTGAGGGTGAGGGTTAAGGTTAGCGTTAGGGTGATGTTTAGGGTTATGGTTAGGGTTACGTTGAGGGTGAGGGTTAGGCTTAGGGTGAGGGGGACAGTAAGGGTAAAGGTGAGGGTTAGGCTGAGGGTGAGTGTTATGGTAATGGTGAAGGTTAGGGTTAGGGTGAGGGTTAGGTTTAGGGTTAGGGTGAGTGTGAGGGTTAGATTGAGCATTAATGTTAGGGTTAGTGTGAGGTTTAGGGTGAGGATGAGAGTTAGGGTTAGGGTGAGGGCTAGGGTGAGGGTGAGGTTTAGGGTTAGGTTTAGGGTGAGGTTTAGGGTTAGGGTTATGGTTAGGATGAGGGTGAGGTTTAGGGTTAGAATTAGGGTTAGGGTGAGGCTGAAGGTGAGGGTTAGGGTTATTGTTAGGATTAGGGTTAGGTTTACGTTTTTGGTGAGTGTGGGGGTGAGGGTTAGGGTTAGGGTTAGAGTGAGGTTTAGATTTTGGGTTAGGGTTAGAGTTGGAGTTAGGGTGAGGGTGAGGTTTAGGGTTAGAGTTAGGGTTAGTGTTAGGTTTATGGTTATGGTGATGGTTAGGCTTATGGTTATGGTTAGGCTTAGGCTTAGGCTTAGGCCGAGCATGAGGGTGAGGGTTAGTGTTAGGGTTAGGTTGAGGGTTAGGGTTAGGGTTAGGGTGAAGGGTATGATGAGATTTAGGGTTAGGGTTACGGTTAGGATTAGGTTTAGGGTTAGGGTTAGGGTTAGGGTTAGGTTTAGGATTACTGTTAGGGATAGAGTGAGGGTTAGGTTTTCGGTTTGGGTTAGGGTGAGGGTGAGGATAAGGATTAGGGTTAGGTTTAGGGTTAGGGTTAGGTTTAGGGTTAGGGTTATGGTTAGGGTTAGTGTTAGGGTTAGGTTTAGGGTTATGGTGAGGATTAAGGTTAGGGTTAGGGTAATTCTTAGTGTTATGTTTAGGGTTAAGTTTACGGTGAAGGTGAGGCTGAGAGTGAGGTTTATCTTTAGAGTTAGTTTTAGTTTTAGGGTGAGGGTTAGTGTGAGGGTTAGGTTTAGGGATAGGGTTACGTTTAGGGTTAGGATGAGGGTGAGTGTGAGGGTTATGGTTAGTCTTAGACTTATGCTTAGGCTTTGGCCCAGCTTGAGGGTGAGTGTGAGGATTAGGGTTAGGATGAGTGTTAAGGTTAGTGTAAAGGTTAGCGTTAGGGCTATGTTGAAGGTTAGGGTTAGGGTTGGGGTGAGTTTTAAGTTTAGGGTGATGGTTAGGGTTAGTGTGAGTGTTAGTGTTCAGGTTAAGGTTAGTTTTAGGGTGAAGGTAAGTGTTAGGGAGAGGTTTAGGGTTAGGGTGAGGTTTAGGGTTAGAGTTAGGGTTAGGGTGAGGGTTAGGGTTAGGGTTAGTTTTAGGGTGAGGTTTAGGGTTGGGGTGAGTGTTAGGGTTCGGATTAGGATTAGGGTTAAGGTGAGGGTGAGTGTGAGGATTAGGGTTAGGGTTAGGGTTAGGATTAGAGTTATGTTGAGGGTGAGGTTGAGGGTTAGGGTTAGGGTGAGGGTTGCGGTTAGGGTTAGAGTGAGGGTTAGGGTGAAGTTTAGGATTAGGTTTAGGGTTAGGGTATGGGCTAGGGTGAGGGTGAGGTTTAGGGTCAAGTTTCGAATGAGGGTTAGGGTGAGGGTTAGGATTGGGGTTAGTGTTAGGGTTAGGGTTGGGGTTAGGAATAAGCTTAGTGTTAGGCGGAGGGTGAGGGTGAGGGTTAGGGTTAGGGTTTGGGTGAGGTTTAGGGTTAGTGTTAGTGTTAGGGTGAGGGTTAGTGTTAGGGTGTGTGTTACTGTTAGGGTTAGGGTGAGGGTGCGTGTGAGGGTAAGGGTTACTCTTAGTCTTAGGCTTAGGCTTATTCCGAGCCTAAGGGTGAGTGTGAGGGTTAGGATTAGGGTGAGGGTTATGGACAGGGTGAGGGTTAGGGTTATTTTTAGGGTTAGGGTTAGGGTGAGGGTTAGGGTTAGGGTTAGGGTTAGGCTTCAGCTTAAGCATATGCTTTGGCCGAGCATGAAGGTGAGGGTTAGGGTTAGGTTTAGTGTGAGGGTTAGGGTTAGGGTGAGGGTTCCGATGAGGTTTAGGGTTAGGGTTAGGTGTACGGTTAGGGTAAGGTTTAGGTTTTGGGTTAGGGTTAGGGTTAGGTTTAGCGTTTGGGTTAGGGTTATGGTGAGGGTTAGGGTTAGTGTTTGGTTTAGGGTGAGGTTGAGGGTGAGAATTAGGTTTAGAGTTAGGGTTAGGGTTAGGGTAAGTTTTAGGGTTACAGTTAGGATTAGGGTTAAGGGTAGGGTTACAGTGATGGTTAGGGTTATGGTTAGGATTAGCGTTAGGGTTATTGTTAGTGTTATGGTTAGAGTTAAGTTTACAGTGAGGGTGAGGCTGAGAGTGAGGTTTATGGTTAGGTTTAGGGTTAGGGTTAGTGTTGGGGTTAGCGTTAAAGTGAGGTTAAGGTGAGGGTTAGGGTTGGTGATAGGATTAGAGTTATGCAGAGGGTGAGGGTGAGGGTTAGGGTTAGGGTGAGGGTTGGGGTTAGGGTTAGAGTGAGGTTTAGGGTGAGGGTTAGGATTAGGCTTAGGGTTAGGTTATGGGCTTGGGTGAGGGTGAGGGTTAGGGTGAAGTTTAGTGTGAGGGTTAGGTTTAGGGTTAGTATTAGGGTTAGGGTTGGGGTTAGTGATAGTCTTAGTGTTAGGCGGAGGGTGAGCGTGAGGGTGAGGGTTAGGGTTAGGGTGAGTGTTACTGTTAGCGTTAGGGTGAGGTTGAGTGTGAGGGTAAGGGTTAGTCTTAGTCTTAGGCTTAGGTTTAGGCCAAGCCTAAGGGTGAGAGTGAGGGTTCGGGTTAGGGTTCGGGTTAGGGTTAGGGTAAGGGTTATGGATAGGGTGAGTGTTAGGGTTAGGGTTAAGGTTATTGGTAGGATTAGGATTAGGTTTAAAGTTACTGTGAGGGTGAGATTTAGGGTTAGGGTTAGGGTTAGTGTTAGGGTGAGGTTTAGGGTTAGAGTTAGGGTTATTGTTAGGGTTAGGTTTAGGGTGAGGGTTAGGGTTAGGGTTAGGGTTAGGCTTAGGCCGAGCATGAGGGTGAGGTTTAGTGTGAGGGTTAGGGTTAGGGGTAGGGTGAGGGTTTGGATGAGTTTCAGGGTTAGGGTTAGGTTTAGGTTTATGGTTAGGGTTAGGGTAGGTTTAGGGTTAGGGTTAGGGTTAGGGTGAGGGTTAGGGTTAGGGTTTGGGTTAGGGTGAGGGTGGGGGTGATGATTAGGGTTAGGGTTAGGGTTAGGGTTAGGGTAAGGTTTAGGGTTATGGTTAGGGTTAGGGTTAGGTTTACAGTGAGTGTTAGGGTTAGGGTTAGTTTTAGGATTATTGTTATTTTTATGGTTAGGGTTAAGTTTGTGGTGAGGGTGAGGCTGAGGGTGAGGTTTATGGTTAGGTTTATGGTTAGGGTTAGTGTTAGAGGTAGTGTTAGTGTGAGGTTTAGGGTGAGGGTTAGGGCTAGGATTAGGATTAGGATTAGGGTTAAGGCGAGGGTGAGTTTGAGGATTAGGTTTAGGGTTAGGCTTAGGATTAGATTTAGGGTGAGGGTCAGGGTGAGTGTTAAGTTTAGGTTGTGGGTTTGGGTTAGGGTTAGAGTGAGGTTTACATTGAGGGTTAGGCTTAGGCTTAGAGTTAGGGTATGGACTAGCGTGAGGGTGAGGGTTAGGGTTAGGGTGAGGGTTAGGTTGAGATTTATGGTTAGGGTTAGTGTTAGGGTTTGGCTTAGTGTTAGGCGGAGGGCTAGGGTGAAGGTGAGGGTTAGGGTTAGGGTGAGGTAGAAGTTACAGTTAGCTTTAGGGTGAGAGTTAGTGTGAGGTTTAGGGTAAGGGTTAGTGTTATGGTTAGGGGTAGGGTGAAGGTGAATGTGAGGCTTAGGGTTAGTCTTAGCCTAAGGCTTAGGCTTAGGCCGAGCATAAGTGTGAGGGTGAGGGTTAGGGTGTTAGGATTAAGGTGAGACTGAGGGTGAGGTTTAGGGTTAAGATTAGGGTTAGGTTGAGGGCTAGAGTGAGGGTGAGGGTTAGTGTTAGCATTAGGGTGAGGTTAGGGTTAGGGTTAGGGTTAGGATTAGGATGAAGGATAGGGTGAGGGTTAGGGTTAATATTAGGATTAGGGTGATGTTATGTGTTATTGTGAGTATTAGGGTTAGGTTGAGGTTTAGGGTGAGGGTGAGGGTTAAGTTTAGGGTTAGGCTGAAGGTGAGGGTGAGGTTTAGGATTAGTGTTTGGGTTAGAGTGAAGATGAGGGTTAGGGTGAGGAGTACGGTTAGGGTTAGAGTGAGGGTGAGGGTTAGGTTTAGCTTTAGGGTTATGGTTAGGCTGAGGATGAGGGTGAGGGTTAGGGTTAGGGTTAGGATGATGGTTAGGGTTAGTGTTAGGGTGAGGGTGAGGGTGAGGTTTAGGGTTAGGATATTTGTTAGGCTGAGGCTGAGGGTGAGAGTGAGTGGTAGGGTTGTGGTTAGGGTGAGGATTAGGGTTAGTGTGATTTTCACGGTGAGGGTGACAGTAACGGTTAGGGTGATGATTAGGGTGAAGTAAGGGTTATGGTTAGTGTTAGGGTTAGGGTTAGGGTTAGGGTTAGGGAGAGGTTTAGGGTTATGGTTAGGTTGTGGGTAAGTGTTAGAGTGAGGGTTAGGATGAAGGTTAGGGTTAGTTTGAGGGTTAGAGTCAGGGTTATGGTTATGTTGAGTGTAAGGTTTAGGGTGCGGTTTAGGGTGAGGGTGATGGTTAGGGTTAGGATGAGGGTTAGGGTTAGTGTGAGGGTTTGAGTTAGGGTTAGGGTTAGGTTGAGGGTAATGCTTAGGGTTAGGTTTAGGGTGACGGTGAGGGTTAGTGTGAGGGTTATTGTTTGGTTTAGCGTAAGGTTTATGGTGAGGTCTAATGTGAGGTTGAGGGTTTTGTTGAGGGTGACGGTGAGGGTGAGCGTTTCGGTTAGGTAAGGGTTAAGGTTAGGGTTAGGGGGAGGATTAGGGGGAGGATCAGGGATAGGATGAAGTTTAGGGTTAGAGTGATGGTTAGAGTTAGTGTGAGGTTTAGGGTGAGGGTTAGGAATAGGGTTAGGTTTAGGGTTCGGTTTGCATTAGGGTTAGGGTGAGGGATAGGGTGTTTTTGAAGATTAGGTGTAGGTTTAGAGTTAGTGTTAGGGTGATGGTTAGGGTTGGGTTAGGGTTAGGATGAGGGTTAGGGTAAGGGGTAGGGTTAGGGTTATGGTGAATATTAGGATTAGGGTGACGGTTAGAGTAAGGGTAAGGGTTAGGGTTAGGGTGAAGTTAAGGATTAGGGTGAGGGTGAGGGTTAGTGTTAGGTTTAGTATGATGGTGAGGGTGAGGGTTAAGGTTAGGGAAATGGTTAGCTTTTGGGTTAGTTTGAGGATTAGGGTGAGGTTTTGGGTTAGGGTGACCGTTCGGTTTAGGCTGAGTGTTAGGTTTAGGGTTAGGGTTGGTGTGATGTTTAAGGTGAGGGTGAGGCTGAGGGTGAGGGTTCGGGTTCTCGTGAGGGTTAGGGTTTGGGTGAGGGTTAGGGTTAGGGTGAGGGTGATGTTGAGGTTGAAGTTTAGGGTGAGCATTAGGGGTAGGGGTAGGGTTAGGGTGAGTTTTAGGCTTAGGGTTAGTGTTAGGTGAGTGTTACAGGGAGGGATAGGGTTAGGGTGAGAGTTAGGATTACTGTGTGGGTTAGGGTTATGTTTAGGGTGAGGGTAAGGATTAGGGTCAGGTTTAGTGTGAGGGTGAGGATTAGGGTTAGGGTTAGGGTTATGGGGAGGGTGAGGGTGAGGGTTAGGGTTAGGTTTAGGGTTAAGTTTAGGGTGAGGGTTTCGGTGAGCGTTAGGTTTAGGGCAAGGGTGAGGGTAAGGTTTAAAGTGAGGGTTAGAGTGAGGGTGAGGGATAGAGTTAGGATTATTGTGAGTAATAGGGTGAGGGTTAGTGTTAGGGTGAGGGTGAGTGTTAGGATGAGGGTTAGGGTTAGGGTTAGGGTTAGGATGAGGGTTAGGATGAGGGTTAGGGTTAGGGTGAGGTTAGCGTTAGGGTTAGGGTGAGGATTAGGATTAGGGTTAGGGTGAGGGTTAGGATGAGGATTAGGGTTACAATTAGGGTTAGGTTGAGGGCTAGGGTGAGGGTGAGGATTAGGGTTAGTGTTAGGGTAAGGTTTAAGTTTAGGGTTAGGTTTAGGATGAGGGTTAGGATGAGGGTTAGGGTTATGGTGAGGTTGAGGATTAGTGTAAGGGTGAGGGTTAGGGTGAGGTTTAGGGTTAGAGTGAGGTTGAGTATTAGCGTTAGGATTAGGGTTAGGGTGAGGGTGAGTGTTAGCATTAGGGTTAGGGTTAGGGTTAGGTTTAGGGTTAGGATTAGTGTTATTGTTAGGGTTAGGGTTAGAGTTATGGTGAGCGTGAGGGTGAGGGTGAGGGTGAGGGTTAGCATTAGGGTTAGGGTGAGTTTTAGGTTTAGGGTTAGGATTAGGGTTAGGGTGAGGGTGAGGTTTATGGTTAGGTTTAGTGTTAGTTGGAGGGTTAGGTCAAGTGTTCGGGTTAGGGTAAGTTTTTGGGTTAAGGTTAGGGTGAGGTTTAGGTGGAGGTTTAGGTTTAGTGTTAGATTAATGGTTAGGATTAAGGTTAGGGTGAGGGTGAGTTTGAGGGTTAGGGTTAGGCTTAGGCTTAGGATTAGGGATAGGCTGAGGGTGAGGGTGGGGGTGAGGATTAGGGCTAGGGTGATGGTTAGGGTTAGGATTAGGGTGAGGGTTAGGTTGAGGGTTAGGTTTAGGATTAGGGTTAGGGTGAGGGCTAGGATGAGGGTGTGGGTTAGGGTATGTTTTAGGCATAGGCTTAGGGTTAGGCTGAGCTTTTGGGTGAGGATAAGGGTTAGGACTAGGGTTAGGATGAGGTTTTGTGTTAGGGGTAGGGTTAGAGTTAGGGTTAGGGTGTTGGTGAGGTTTAGGGTTAGAGTTAGGGTTAGGTTGAGTGTTAGGGTGGGGGTGACGGAAAGGTTAAGGTGAGGGTTAGGCTGAAGTTGAGGGTTATGGTAAGGTTTAGTGTTAGGGTTAGGGTGAGGGTTAGGGTTAGGGTTAGAGTGAGGGTGAGGGTTAGAGTGAGGATAAGTGTTAGGGTTAGTGTGAGGTTTAGGGTGAGAATGACGGTCAGGGTTAGGGTGAGGGCTAAGGTGAGGGTTAGGTTTATTGTTAGTTTTAGGGTGAAGTTTAGAGTTACGGTTAGTGTTAGGGTTAGGGTGAGGGTGAGGTTTAGTTTTAGAGTTAGTGTTATGGTGAGGCTGAGGGTGAGGGTTAGGGTTAGTGTTAGTGTTAGGTTTAGGGTTAGGGTTAAGGTGAGGGTTAGGCTGAGGGTGAGGGTTAGGGTTAGGATTAGGATTAGGATTAGGGTTAGGGTTATGGTGAGTGTAAGGGTTAGGGTTAAGATTAGGGTTTGGCTTAGGGTTAGGTTGAGGTTTAGGGTGAGAGTGAGGGTTAGGGTTCGGTGATGGTAAGTCTTAGGGTTATGGGGAGGGTTAAGATTTGTGTTAGGTTTAGGATTAGGTTTAGGGTGAGGGCTAGGGTGAGGGTCAGGTTTAGGGTTAGGGTTAGGGTGAGGTTTAGGGTTAGGGTTAGGTTTAGGGATAGGGTGAGGGTGCGGTTTAGGGTTAGAGTTAGGTTTAAGGTGAGGCTGATGGTGAGGGTTAGGGTTAAGGTTAGGATTAGGATTAGGATTAGGGTAAGGTTTAGGGTGATTGTGAGTGTTAGGGTTAGGGTTCGGGTTTGGGTTAGGGTTACACTGAGGGTGAGGGTGAGGGTGAGGGTTAGGGTTAGTCTGAGGGTTAGTTTAAGGGTTAGGAGCAGGGTTAGGATGAGGGTTAGGGTTAGGATTAGGGTTAGGGTGAGGGCTAGAGTGAGGGTGAGCTTTAGGGTTAGGGTTAGGGTGAGAGGTAGCGTTATGGTTAGGGGAGATTAGGATTCGGGTTAAGTTTAGGGTTAGGGTGAGGGTTAGGGAAGGGTTACTGTGAGGTTGATGGTTAGGGTTAGGTTGAGGTTTAGGCTTAAAATTAGGGTTAGGGTGAGGTTGAGGTTTAGGGTTAGATTGAGGGTTATAGTTAGGATTTGTTTTAGGGTGAGGGCTAGGGTGAGGGTGAGGGTTAGGGTTAGGGTTTAGCTTAGGCTTAGGGTTAAGCTGAGCGTGATGGTGAGTGTGAGGTTTAGGGTTATGGTTACTGTGAGGTTTAGTGTTAGGGTTAGGGTTAGATTTAGGGTTAGGGTGAGGGTGAGGTTTAGGAGTAGAGTTAATGTTAGGCTGAGTGTTAGGCTTAGGGTGAGGGTTGGGGTGGGGGTGACACTAAGGGTAAGGTGAAGTTTTGACTGAGGGTGAGGGTCACGATAAGGGTGAGGGTTAGGGTTAGGTTGAGGGTTAGGGTTAGGGTTAGGTTGAGTGTGAGGTGTAGATTAAGGATTAGTGTTAGGGTTAGTGTGAGGTTTACCGTGAGGATGAGTTTTAAGGTTAGGGTTAGGGCTAAGGTTAGGTTGAGGTTTAGGGTTAGTGTTAGGGTGAGGTATAGGGTTAGGGTGATAGTTAGGGTTAGTGTGAGGCTTAGTGTTTGGGTTACGGTTAGTGTTAAGGTGAGGGTAAGTGTTAGGGTGAGGGTTAGGTTTAGCGTGAGGGTAATGGTTAGGGAGAGGGTAAGGGTTAAGGTTAGGGTTTTTGTTAGGGTTAGGGTTAGGGTTACGGTTACTGTGAGGGTGAAGCTTAGGTTTAGGGTTAGGATTAGGATTAGGGTTCGTGTTAAGGTGAGGGTAAGTGTTAGGGTGAGGCTTAGGGTTATGCTGAGGGTAATAGTTAGGGTGAGGGTCAGGGTTAGGGTGAGGGTTACGTTGAGCGTGAGGTTAGGGTTATGTTGAGCGTGAGGGTAGGGTTAGGTTGAGGGTTAAGGTTAGGTTTAGGTTTATGGTGAGTTTAGGGTTAGGGTAAGTGTGAGGGTTAGTTTTACGTTTGGGGTTAGTGATAGGGTGAGGGTTAGTGTTAGGGTTAGGGTTAGGGTTAGAGTTAGTGTTAGGGTCAGGGTGAGCTTTAGGGTTAGAGTTAGGGTTAGTGTTAGGGTTAGGGTTAGGGTGAGGGTTAGGGTTAGGCTTAGGTTTAGGCTTAGGCCGAGCTTGAGGGTGAGGGTTAGGGTTCGGGTTAGGGTTCAGGTTACGGTTATGGTTACTGTCAGGTTTAGGATGAGGTTTAGGGTTAGGGTTAAGGTTAGGGTAAGGGCTAGGTTGAGGGTTAGGGTGAGGTTTAGGGTGAGGGATAGGGTTAGGTTTAGGATTAGGGTTAGGGTGAGTGTGAGTGTGAGGCTCAGGGTTAGGGTTAGGGTTAGGCTTAGGGTTAGGTTGAGGGTTAGGGTTACGGTTTGTATTAAGGTGCAGTTGAGGCTGATGTTTAGGGTTAGGTTTAGGGTTAGATTTAGGGTTAGGTTTAGGGTTACAGTTAGTGTGAGGGTTATGTTGAGGGTTAGGCTTAGGGTTAGGGTTAGGCTTAGGGTTAGGCTGAGGGTGACTGGGGGTGAGGATTAGAGTTAGGTTTAGGGTTAGGCTTAGCGTTAGGGTTATTGTTAGTGTTATGGTTAGGGTTTCGTTTGCAGTGAGGGTGAGGCTGAGGGTAAGTGTGAGGGTTAGGGTTAAGTTTAGTGTTATTGTTAGGGTTAGGGCTAGAGTTACCATAATTTTGAGGGTGAGGTTCAAGATTAGGGTTAGGTTGAGTTTTAGGGTTAGGGATAGGGTTAGGATGAGGGTGAGTTTTAGGGTTATGGTTAGGGTTAGGGTTAGGGTTAGGGTGAGGTTTCGGGTTAGGGTTAGGGTTGGGGTAATGGTGAGGGTGAGCTTTAGGGTTAGAGTTAGGGTTAGGGTGAGGCTGAGGGTGAGGTTTAGGGTTAGGGTTAGTGTTAGGTTTAGTGTTAGGGTTAGGGTGAGGGTTAGGGTTAGGGTGATGCTTAAGGATAAGTTTAGGATTAGGGTTAGGTTTAGGGTGCCTGTGAGGTTTAGGGTTAGGGTTAGGATAAGGTTTAGGCTTAGGGTTTGGCTGAGTGTGAGTGTGAGTGTTAGGGTTAGGGTTAGGGTGAGGGTTAAGGTTAGGGATATGGGGAGGTTTAGGATGAGCGTTAGGGTTAGGATTAGGGATAGGGTGAGGGATAGGGTGAGGGTGAGGTTTAGGGTTAGGGTTAGAGTTGGGGTTATGGTGTGGGTGAGGTTTAGGGTTAGAGTTAGGGTTAGATTGAGGCTGAGGGTGAGGGTTAGGGCTAGGGTTAGTGTTAGGTTTAGGGTTAGGGTTAGGGTGAGGGTTAGGGTGAGGTGAGGGTTAAGGTTAAGGTTAGGATTAGGGTTAGGGTTAGGGTGAGTGTGAGGTTTAGGGTTCGGGTTAGGATTAGGTTTATGCTTAGGGTTAGGCTGAGTCTTAGGTTGAGTGTGAGTGTTAGGGTTAGGGTGAGGGTTAGGGTAAGGATTAGGGGAAGGGTTAGGATGAGGGTTAGGGTTAGGATTAGGGTTAGGGTGAGGGCTAGGATGAGGGTGAGGTTTAGGGTTAGGGTTAAGGTGATTGTTAGGGTTAGGGTTATGTTGAGAATTCTGATTCGGTTTAATTTTATGTTTAGGTTGATGGTTAAGATAAGGGGTACGCTGAGGTTTAGGGTTAGGTTGAGGGTTAGGGTTAGGATTTGTGTTAGGTTGAGGGTTTGGGTTAGTTTTAGGGTGAGGTTTAGTATGAGGGTTAGGATTAGGGTTAAGGTGAGGGCTAGGCTGAGGGTGAGGTTTAAGGGTTAGTGTTAGGGTGAGGTTTAGGTTAGGGTTAGGGTTAGGGTTAGGGTGAGTGTGAGGTTCAGGGTTATAGTTAGGGTAAGGGTGAGGCTGAGGTTGAGGGTTAGGGTTAAGGTTAGTTTTAGAGTTAGGATTAGAGTGAGGTTAAGGTTGAGCGTGAGGGTTAGGCTTAGGGTTAGGATTAGGATTAATGTAATGGTTAGGGTGAGTGTGAGGTTTAGGGTTATGGTTAGGCTTAGGCTTATGTTTAGGGTAAGGGAGAGGGTGAAGGTGAGGGTTAGCTTTAGGTTGAGCATTAGGGTTAGGGTTAGCTTCAGTGTTAGGGTTCAGGTTAAATTTAGGTTTTGGGAGAGGGTTTGGTTTAGGGTTATGGTGAGCTTGAGGGTTAGGGTTAGGTTGAGGGTTAGGGTTAGAGTTAAGATGAGGGTTAGGATTACGGTTAGGGTGAGGGTTAGCATGAGGATTAGGGTTAAAATTATGGTTAGGTTGATGGTTAGGTTGAGGATGAGGATTAGGGTTAGTGTTAGGGTGAGTGTAAGTGTTAGGATGAGGGTTAGGTTTAGGGTGATATTTAGGATCAGGGTTAGGGTTACGGTGAGGGTGAGGGTTAGGTTTAGGATGAGGGTTAAGGTTAGGATTAGGGTTAGGTTGAGGGTGAGTGTTAGCATTAAGGTTATGGTTAGGGTTATGTTTAGGTTTAGGATTAGTGTTATTTTTAGGGTTAGGGTTAGAGTTATGGTGAGGGTGAGGGTGAGGGTTAGGTTTAGGGTTAGGGTGAGTTTTAGGTTTAGGGTTAGGATTAGAGTTAGGGTGAGGGTGAGGTTTAGGGTTAGGTTTAGGGCTAGTTGGAGGGTTAGGTTGAGGGTTCGGGTTAGGGTTAGTTTTAGGGTTAAGGTTAGGGTGAGGGTTAGATTGAGGTTTAGGGTTAATGTTAGAGTTAGTGTTAGGATTAGGGTTAGGGTGAGGGTGAGTGTGAGGGATAGGCTTAGGCTTAGGCTTAGTGTTAGGCTCAGGGTGAGGGCGGGGGTGATTGTTAGGGTTATGGTAATGGTTAGGGTTAGGGTTAGGATGAGGGTTAGGATAAGGGTTAGGTTTAGGATTAGGATTAGGTGAGGGCTAGGGTGAGGGTTTGGGTTAGGGTAAGTGTTAGGCTTAGGCTTAGGATTAGGGGGAGTGTTTGGTTGAGGATAAGGGTTAGGGATAGGTTTAGGGTGAGGTTTAGTGTTAGGGTTAGTGTTAGAGTTAGGGTTAGGGTGAGGGTGAGGTTTAGGTGTAGAGTTAGGGTTAGGGTTAAGGTTAGGTTTAGGGTTAGGGTGGGGGTGACGGTAAGGGTAAATTTGAGGGTTAGGCTGAGGGTGAGGTTTATGGTAAGGGTGAGGGTTAGGTTTAGGGTGAGGGTTAGGGTTAGGGTTACAGTGAGAGTGAGGGTTAGATTCAGGATAAGTGTTATGGTTAGTGTGAGGTTTAGGGTGAGGATGATGGTTAGGGTTAGGGTGAGGGCTAAGGTGAGGGTGAGGTTTAGGGTTAGTGTTAGGGTGAGGTTTAGTGTTAGGGTGATGGTTAGGGTTAGTGTGAGGGTTAGTGTTAAGGTTAGGCTTAGTGTTAGGGTGAAGGTGTTACGGTGAGCTTAGGGTTATGGTGAGGGTTATGGTTAGGGTGAGGTTTAGGGTTAGGGTTAGGTTTATTGTTAGCGTTAGGGTTAGGGTTACTGTTACGGTGAGGTTGAGGGTGAGGTTTAGGGTTAGGGTTAGGATTCGGATAGGGTTAGTGTTAGGGTGAGTGTAAGTGTTAGGATGAGGGTCAGGGTTAGGTTCAGGGTTAGGGTCAAGGTTAGGGTGAGGGTTAGGATTAGGGTTAGGTTGAGGATTAGGTTTAGGTTTAGGTTTTATGAGTAGGGTTAGTTTGAGGGCTAGTTTGATGGTGAGGATTAGGGTTAGTGTTAGGGTAACTTTTAAGGTTAGGGTTAGGTTTATGGTGAGGGTTAGGATGATGGTAAGGGTTACGGTGAAGGTGAGGGTTAGGGTTAGGTTGAGGGTTAGGATTAGGGTTAGGGTGAGGGTGAGTGTTAGCATTAGGGTTAGGGTTAGCGTTAGGTTTAGGGTTAGGATTAGTGTTATTGTTAGGGTTCGGGTCAGAGTTATGGTTAGGCTGAGGGTGATGGTTAGGTTTAGGGTTAGGGTGAGGTTTAGTATTTGGGTTACGATTAGGGTTAGGGTGTGGGTGAGGTTTAGGGTTAGTTGGACGGTTAGGTCGAAGGTTAGGTTTAGGGTCAGTTTTAGGGTTAAGGTTGGGGTGAGGTTTAGGTTGAGGTTTAGGGTTAGTGTTAGAGTTAGGGTTAGGATTAGGGTTAGGGTGAGGGTGAATGTGAGGTTTAGGGTTAGGCTTAGGCTTAGCTTAGGGTTAGGCTGAGGGTGAGGATGGGGGTGAGGATTAGAGTTACGGTGATGGTTAGTGTTACGGTTAGTGTGAGTGTTAGGATGAGGGTTAGGGTTTGAATTAGGGTTAGGATAAGGGCCAGGGTGAGGATGTGGTTTAGGGTAAGTGTTAGGCTTAGGCTTAGGGTTAGGCTGAGCCTTTGGTTGAGGATAAGGGTTTAGGGTTAGGGTTAGGGTGAGGTTTAGTTTTAGGGTTAGGGTTAGAGTTAGGGTTAGGGTGAGGGTGAGGTTTAGGGGTAGAGTTAGGGTTAGGGTGAGGGTTAGGGTTAGGGTGAGTGTTAGGGTGGGTGTGACGGTAAGGGTAATGTTGAGGGTTAGGCTGAGGGTGAGGGTTATGGTAAGGGTGAGGGTTAGGGTTAGGGTGAGGGTTAGGGTTAAGGTTAGGGTGATGGTTAGGGTTATGGTTAGGATGAGGGTTAGGGTGAGGTTTAGGTTTAGGGTGAGGGTTAGGGTGAAGGTGACAGTAAGGGTAAAGTTGAGGTTTAGGGTTAGGGGGGTTAGTGTGAGGATTAGGATTAGGGTTAGGGTGAGTGTGAGGTTTAGATTGAGGATTCATGTTAGGGTTAGTGTGAGGTTTAGTGTGAGGATGAGTGTTAGGTTTAGGTTGAGGGCTAAGGTCAGGGTGAGGTTTAGGTTTAGTGTTAGGGTGAGGTTTAGGATTAGGGTGATGGTGAGGCTTAGTGTGAGGGTTAGTGTTAGGGTTAGGCTTAGTGTTAGGGTGAGGTTGTTCCGGTGAGCTTAGGGTTATGGTGAGGGTTATGGTTAGGGTGAGGGTTAGGGTTAGGTTTAGGGTTATTGTTAGCGTTAGGGTTAGGGTAACGGTTACGGTGAGGGTCAAGGTGAGGGTTAGGGTTAGGGTTAGGATTAGGATTAGTGTTAGTGTTAGGGTGAGTGTAAGTGTTAGTATGAGGGTTAGGGTTAGGGTGAGGTTTATGGTTAGGGTTAGGTTGTGCGTGAGGTTTAGGTTAAGGTTGAGGGTTAGGGTTAGGGTTAGGGTGAGGTTAGGGTTAGGGTTAGTGTGAGGGTTAGGGTTGTGGTTAGGGTTAGTGTTAGGGTGAGGATAAGTGTTAAGTCAGGGTTTGGGTTAGGGTGAGGTTTATGGTTAGTTTGAGGGTTAATATTAGGGTTAGGGTTATTGATAGTGTTAGGTTTAGGGTTACGGTTATGGTGAGGGTGAGTGTGAGGGTTACGGTTAGGGTTAGCGTGAGGTTTAGGGTTTGCATTAGAGTTAAAGTTAGGTTTTGGGTGTTGGTGAGGTTTAGGTTTAGAGTTAGGGTTAGGGTGAGGGTTAGGTTGAGGGTTAAGGTTATGGTTTGTGTTAGGGTTAGGGTTAGGGTGAGAGTTAATGGGCGGTTTAGGGTTAGGGTAAGGGTTAGTATTAGGGTTAGGGTTAGGGTTGGTTTTAGGGTTAGTATTAGTGTTATTGTTAGGGTTAGGGTTAGAGTTATGGTGAGGGTGAGGGTGAGGGTGAGGGTGAGGGTTAGGTTTAGGGTTAGGGTGAGGGTGAGGTTTAGGGTTAGGTTTAGATTTAGTTGGAGGGTTAGGTCGAGGGTTAGGGTTAGGGTTAGTTTTAGTGTTAAGATTAGGGTGAGGGTTAGGTTGAGGTTTAGGGTTAGTGTTAGAGTTAGGGTTAGGATTTGGGTTAGGGTGAGGGTGAGTGTGAGGGTTAGGGTTAGGCTTAGTCTTAGGCTTAGGGTTAGGCTGAGGGTGAGGGTGGGGGTGAGGATTAGAGTTAGGGTGATGGTTAGGGTTAGGATTAGGGTGAGGGTTAGGATAAGGTTTAGTTTTAGGATTAGGGTTAGGGTGAGGGCTAGGGTGAGGGTGTGGTTTAGGGTAAGTGTTAGGCTTAGGGTTAGGCTGAGCGTTTGGTTGAGGATAAGGTTTAGGGTTAGGTTTAGGGTGAGGTTTAGTGTTAGGGTTAGGGTTAGAGTTAGGTTTCGAGTGAGGGTGAGGTTTAGGGCTAGAGTTAGGTTTAGGGTGAGGGTTAGGGTGGGGGTTACGCTAAGGGTAAAGTTGAGGGTTAGACTGAGGGTGAGGTTTATGGTAAGGGTGAGGGTTAGGGTTAGGGTGAGGGTTAGGGTTAGGTTTAGAGTGAGAGTGAGGTTTATATTGAGGATAAATGTTAGGGTTAGTGTGAGGTTTAGGGTGAGGATGAGGGTTAGGGTTAGGGTGAGGCCTAAGGTGAGGGTGAGGTTTAGGGTTAGTGTTAGGGTGAGGTTTAGTGTTAGGGTGATGGTTAGGGTTAGTGTGAGGGTTAGTGGTAGGGATAGGGTTAGTTTTAGGGTGAGGGTGTTAGGGTGAGCTTAGGGTTATGGTGAGGGTTATGGTTAGGGTGAGGTTTAGGGTTAGGCTTAGGGTTATTGTTAGCATTAGGGTTAGGGTTATAGTTACGGTGAGCGGGAGGGTGAGGGTTAGGGTTAGGGATAGGATTAGGATTAGGGTTAGTGTTAGGGTGAGGGTAAGTGTTAGTATGAGGGTTAGGGTTAGGGTGAGGATTATGGTTAGGTTTAGGGTTAAGTTGAGCGTGAGGATTAGGCTTAGGTTGAGGTTTCGGTTTAGGGTTGTGGTTAGGTTGAGTTTAGGGTTAGGGTTTTTGTGAGGGTTAGTGTTCCGATTAGGGTTAGTGGTAGGGTGAGGGCAAGTTTTAGGGTGAGTTTTAGGATTAGGGTGATGATTATGGTTAGGGTGAGGATTATGGTTAGGGTGAGGGTTAGGGTTATTGTTAGGGTTATGGTAGGTTTAGATTTAGGGTTAGGGTGACTGTGAGGGTGAGATTTAAGGTTAGAGTTAGGATTAGTGTTAGGTTTAGGGTTAGGGTGAGGGTTAGGGTTAGGCTTAGGCTGAGGTTAAGGCTTAAGCCGAGCATGAGGGTTCGGGTTAAGGTGAGGGTTAGGGTGAGGTTTAGGGTTATGATTACTGTCAGGTTTACGATGAGGTTTTGGGTTAGGGTTAAGGTTAGGGTGAGTGTTAGGGTGAGTGTTAGGTTGAGGGTTAGGGTTAGGGATAGGGTTAGGTTTAGGATTAGGGTTAGGGTGAGGTTGAGTGTGAGGCTTAGAGTTAGGTTTAGGTTTAGCCTGAGAGTTAGGGTGACGGTTAGTGTTAGGGTTTTGTTTAGGGTGCAGTTGAGGTTGAGGATTAGGGTTAGGTTAAGTGTTAAATTTAGCGTTAGGTTTAGGGATAGGGTTAGTGTTAAGGTTAGGGATAGGGTTATGGTTAGGCTGAGGGTGACTGTGGGGGTGAGGATTAGAGTTAAGGTTAGTGTTAGGCTTAGGGTTAGGGTTAATGTTAGTATTATGGTTAGGGTTAAGTTTGCGGTGAGGGTTAGGCTGAGGTTGAGGTTTAGGTTTAAGTTTACGGTGAGGGTGAGGCTTAGGTTTAGAGTTAGGGTTAGGGTTAGGATTATTGTGAGGGTTGGGGATTGATTTGCGGTGAGGTTGAGGGTGAGGGTGAAGGTTAGGGTTATGGTGAGTTTTAGGGTTATGTTTAGGGTTAGGGTGAGGGTGAGGTTTAGGGTTAGAGTTAGGGTTAGGGTGAGGAATCGGGTTAGTTTTAGGGTTGGGGTTATGGTGAGGTTGAGGTTTAGGGTTAGAGTTAGGCTTAAGGTGAGGCTGAGGGTGAGGGTGAGAGTTAGGGTTAGGATTAGGATTAGGGTAAGGGTTAAGGTGAGTTTGAGGGTTAGGGTTAGAGTTAGGATTAGGCTTAGGGTTACACTGAGGGCGAGGGTGCGTGTGAGGGTAAGGGTTAGGATTAGGATTATCGTGAGGGCTAGGGTTAGGTTGAGGTTTAATGTTAGGGTTAGGGTGAGAGTAAGGGTTAGGGTTAGGGTGAGAGTAGCATTCGGGTTAAGTTTAGCGTTAGGTTGAGGGTTAGGGTCATGGTTACAGTGAGGTTGAGGGTTAGGGTTAGGTTGAGGTTTAGTGTTAAGATTAGGCTTAGGGTGAGGGTCAGGGTTAGGGTTAGGGTAAGGGTTAGGGTGAGGGTGAGGTTTAGGGTTAGGTTGAGTGTTAGGGTTAGGATTTGTGTTAGGGTGAGGACTAGGGTGAGGGTGAGGGTTAAGTCAAGGTTTTGGCTTAGGCTTAGTGTTAAACTGAGCATGAGGGTGAGGGTTAGAATTGGGGTGAGATTTAGGGTTAGGGTTATGGGGAAGGTCAGGATGAGGGTTAGGGTTAGAATTAGGTTTACGGTGAGGGCTAGGGTGAGGGTGATGTTTAGGGTGAGATTTAAGGTTAGGGTTAGGTTTAGGGTTTGGTGAGGGTGAGGTTTAGGGTTAGAGTTAGGGTTAAGTTGAGGCTGAGGGTGAGCGTTAGGGTTAGGGTTAGGATTAGGATTAGGGTAAGGGTTAGGGTGATTGTGATGGTTAGGGTTTGGGTGTGTTTTTGGCTTATTGTTACACTGAGGGTGAGGGTGAGGGTGAGGGTGAGGGTTAGGTTTAGGATTAAGGTTAGAGTGAGGGTGAGTGTGTGTGTTAGGGTTAGGTTTAGGGTTAGGCTTAGGGTTAGGCTGATGGTCAGGTTTAGAGTGAGGTTTAGGGTTAGTGTGAGTGTTAGGTTAAGGGTTAGGGGGAGGGTTAGGATGAGGGTTAGGGTTAGGATTAGGATTAGGGTGAGGGTTAGGGTGAGGGTGAGTTTTAATGTTAGGGTTAAAGTCAAAGTTAGGGTTAGGGTTAGGGTGAGAGTAAGATTCTGGTTAAGTTTACGGTGAGGTTGAGGGTTAGGATTAGGTTCAGCTTTAGCGTTAAGATTAGGGTAAGGGTGAGGGTGAGTGTTCTGGTTAGGGTAAGGTTTACGGTGAGGGTGAGGGTGAGGGTTAGGGTTAGTGTTAGTGTTAGGTTTAGTGTTAGGGTTAGGGTTAGAGTTAGGATTAGGGTGAGGGTGAGGTTTATGGGTAGAGTTAGTGTTAGGGTAAGGGTTAGGCTTAGGGTGAGGGTTAGGTAGGGGGTGACAGTAAGGGTAAGGTGAGGATTAGGCTGAAGGTGAGGGTTACGATAAGTGTAAGGGTTAGGGTTAGGGCGAGGGATAGGGTTAGGGTTAGGGTGAGGGTGAGGGTTAGATTGAGGATTAGTGTTCGGTTTAGTGTGAGGTTTACTGTGAGGATGAGTATTAGGGTTAGGGCTAGGGTTGGGTTGAGGTTTAGGATTAGTGTTAGGGTGAGGTATAGGGTTAGGGTGATAGTTAGGGTTAGTGTGAGGCTTAGTGTTCAGGTTACGGTTAGTGTTAATGTGAGGGTAAGTGTTAGGGTGAGGGTAAGTTTTAGGGTGAGGGTAATGGTTACGGTTAGGGTTAGGGTTAGGGTTAGGGTTTTTGTTAGGGTTAGGGTTAGGATTATGGTTACGGTGAGGGTGAGGGTTAGGGTTAGGGTTAGGATTAGGGTTAGGGTTAGTGTTAGGGTGAGGGCAAGTTTTAGGGTGAGGGTCAGGATTAGGTTTAGGGTTACGTTGAGCGTGAGGTTTAGGGTTATGTTGAGGGTTAGGGTTAGGGTTAGGGTTAGGGTGAGGCTAGGGTTAGGGTTATTGTGAGGGTTAGTTTTAGGGTTCAGGTTTGTGTTAGGGTGAGGGTAAGTGTTAGGGTGATGTTTAGGGTTAGGGTGAGGATTATGTCTAGGGTGAGGGTTAGGGTTATTGTTAGGGTTAGGGTTAGGGTTAGAGTTAGGGTTAGGGTGAGGGTGAGGTTTAGGGTTAGAGTTAGGGTTAGTTTTAGGGTTATTGTTAGTGTGAGGGTTAGGGTTATGGTTAGGCTTAGGCTTAGGCTTAGGCCGAGCATGAGGGTGAGGTTTAGGGTTCGGGTTAGGGTGAGGATTAGGGTTATGTTTAGTTTCAGGTATACAATGAGGTTTAGGGTTAGGTTGAGGGCTAGGGTGAGAGTTAAGGTGAGGGTTAGGATTAGGGATAGAGTTAGGTTTAGGATTAGGGTTAGGGAGAGGGTGAGTGTGAGGCTTAGTTTTAGGGTTAGCCTTAGGCTTAGAGTTAAGGTGAGGGTTAGGGTTACGGTTTGGGTTAGGGTGCAGGTGAGGCTGAGGATTAGGGTTAGGTTTAGGGTTAGATTTAGGGTTAGGTATAGGGTTAGGATTAGTCTTAGGGTTATTGTTAGGGTTAAGGTGAGGTTTAGGGTTAGGGTTAGGTTTAGGCTTAGGGTTAGGGTTAGGCTGAGCGGGAGGTTGAGGGTGAGGGTTAGCGTTAGGGTGATGGTTAGGTTTTAGGTTAGGGTGATGGTTAGGATGAGGTTTAGGGTTAGGGTGAGGGTTAGGCTGAGGATGATGGTAAGGGTAAAGGTGAGGTTTAGGCTGAGGGTGAGGGTTAAGATAAGTTTAAGGATTAGAGTTATGTTTAGGGCTAGGTTAATGTTTATGTTTAGGGTTAGGGTGAGGGTTAAATTGACGATTAGTGTTAGGTGAGTGTGAGGTTTAGGGTGAGGATGTGGGTTAGGGTTAGGATGAGGGTAAGGTTTAGAATTAGGGTTAGGGTGAGGGCTAGGGTGAGGGTGAGGGTTTGGGTTAGCGTTAGGGTGACGTTTAGGATTAGGGTAAGGTTTATGGTTAGTGTGAGGGTTAGTGTTAGGGTTAGGGTTAGGGTTAGGATGAGGGTAAGTGTTAGCGTGAGGGTTTGGGTTAGGGTGAGCGTAATGGTTAGGGTGAGGTTTAGGGTTATTGTTAGGGTTAGTGTTAGAGTTATGGTTAGGGTGAGGGTGAGATTTAGGTTTAGATTCAGGGTTAGGGTTAGGGTTAGGGTTAGGGAGAGTTAGGGTTAGGGTTAGGCTTAGGCTTACACTTAGGCTTAGGCGGAGCATGAGGGTGAGGATTAGGTTTCGGGTTAGGCTTAGGGTTAGGGTTAGGGTTAGGGTCAGGGTTAGGGTGAGGGCTAGGGTGAGGGTTAAGGTAAGGGTTAGTGTTAGGGATAGGGTTAGGTTTAGGATTAGGTTTAGGTTGAGGGTGAGTGTGAGGGTTAGGGGTAGGGTTAGGGTTAAACTGAGAGTTAGGGTGAGGATTAGGGTAAGGGTTTGGGTTAGGGTGAGTGTGAGGCTGACGATTAGGTTTAGGTTTAGGGTTAGATTTAGGGCTAGGTTTAGGGTTAGGGTTTGTGTTAGGCTTAGAGTTAGGGTTACTGTGATGGTTAGGGTTAGGGTTAGGCTTAGGGTTAGGCTGAGGGTTAGGCTGAGGTTGAGGGTGGGGGTTAGGATTAGGGTTAGGTATAGTGTTAGGCTTATGTTTAGGATTATTGTAAGTGTTATGGTTATGGTTATTGTTGCCGTGAGGGTGAGGCTGAGGGTGAGGTTTAGGGTAAGTGTTAGGGTTAGTGTTATTGTTAGGGTTAGGGTTAGAGTTACGGTGAGGTTGAGGGTGAGAGTGAAGGTTAGGTTAAGTGTGAGGTTTAGGGTTAGGGTCATTATTAGGGAGAGGTTGAGGTTTAGTGTTAGAGATAGGGTTAGGGGGAGGGTTGGGGGAGGGTTAGGGTTAGGCTTAGTGATAGGCTGAGGGTGAGGGTGTGGGTGAGAATTAAGGTTAGGGTGATAGTTCACGTTAGGGTTAGGGTGAGGGTGAGATTTAGGCTTAGAGTTAGGGTTAGTGTTAGCGTTAGGGTGAGGGTTAGGGTTAGGGTTAGGTTTAGGCTTAGGCTTAGGCTGAGAATGAGGGTTAGGTTTAGGGTTCGGGTTACGGTGAGGGTTACGGTTGTGTTTAGTGTCAGGTTTTGGATGAGGTTTAGGGTTAGGGTTAGGGTGAGGTTGAGGGCTAGGATGAGGGTGAGGGTTAGGGTTAGGATTAGTATTAGGCTTAGAGTTAGGGTGAGGTTTAGGGTTAGAGTTTGGGTTAGGGTGCAGGTGAGGCTGAGGATTAGGATTACGTTTAGGATTAGATTTAGGGTTAGGTTTAGAGTTAGTGTTAGTGTTAGTGTAAGGATTAGGTTAGGGTTAGGCTGAGGGTGAGGTTTAGGGCTAGGGTTAGGGTGAGGGTTAGGGTTAGGGTTAGGGTGAGATTTAGGATTCGGGTTAATTTTATGTTTAGGGTGAGGGTTAGGGTAAGGGTTACAGTGAGGGTGAGGGTTAGCATTAAGGATAGGGTTAGTTTGAGGATTAGGGTTAGGGTGAGGGTGAGTGTGAGTGTTAGGGTTAAGGATATTGTTAGGCTGAGAGTTATGGTGAGGGTTAGGGTTAGGGTGAAGGTGAGGCTGAGTATTAGGTTTAGATGTAGGGTTAGGTTGATGGTTAGTGTTAGTTTTAGGGTTAGGGTTAGGGTTACAGTGAGGGTTATGGTTAGGGTTAGGCTTAGGCTTAAGCTTAGGCTTAGGCGGAGCTTGAGGGTGACGATTAGGTTTAGGGTTAGGCTTAGGGTTTGGGTTAGGGTTAGGGTCAGGGTTAGGATGAGGTTTAGGGTTAGGATTAGGCTTAGGGTGATGGCTAGGGTGAGGGTTAGGGTGAGGGTTAGGGTTAGGGATAGGGTTAGGTTTAGGATTAGGGTTAGGGTGTGAGTGTGAGGATTAGGTTTAGGTTTAGAGTAAGACTGAGAGTTAGCATTAGGGTTTGGGTTAGGGTGAGTGTGAGCCTGAGGATTACGTTTGGGTTTAGGGTTACATTTAGGGCTAGGATTAGGGTTAGGGTTTGTTTTAGGGTTACTGTTAGTGTTACGGAGAGGGTTAGGGTTAGGGTTAGCCTTAGGCTTAGGGTTAGGCTGAGGGTGAGGGTGGGGGTTAGGATTAGGGTTAGGGATAGGGTTAGGCTTAGGGTTAGTGTTATTGTTAGTGTTTGGTTATGGTTTACTTTGCCGTGAGGGTGAGGCTGAGGGTGACGGTTAGGGTTAGGGTTAGGGCTAGTGTTATTTTTAGGGTTAGGGTTAG
The DNA here is from genome assembly GCF_024711535.1 of Dipodomys merriami. Taxonomy (NCBI): domain Eukaryota; kingdom Metazoa; phylum Chordata; class Mammalia; order Rodentia; family Heteromyidae; genus Dipodomys; species Dipodomys merriami. The sequence continues at coordinate 190,816 of NW_027206542.1, read as the reverse complement.
AGTTACGGTGAGGTTGAGGGTGAGGGTGAAGTTCATGGTTAGGTTGAGGTTTAGGGTTAGGGTTATTGTTCGGCAGAGGGTGAGGTTTAGTGTTAGAGTTAGGGTTAGGGGGAGGGTTAGGGTGAGGTTGAGGGTTAAGCTTAGGTTTAGGCTGAGGGTGAGGGTGTGGGTGAGGATTAGGGTTAGGGTGATGGTTCGGGTTAGGGTTATAGTGAGGGTTACATTGAGCATGAGTGTTAGGTTTAGGTTGAGGTTTAGGTTTAGTATTAGGCTGAGGTTATGGTTAGTGTTAGTATGAGGGTTAGTGTTAGGGTTAGGGTTAGTGGTAGCGTGAGGGTAAGTTTTAGGGTGAGGTTTAGGTTTAGGGTGAGGATTATGGTTAGGGTGAGGGTTAGGGTTATTGTTACGGTTAGGGTTAGAGTTAGGGTTAGGTTGAGGGTGAGATTTAGGGTTAGGGTTAGGGTTAGTGTTAGGTTTAGGATGAGGGTTAGGGTTAGGCTTAGGCTTAGGCTTAGCCTGAGCATGAGGGTGAGGGTTAGGTTTTGGGTTAAGATGAGGGTTACGGATATGGTTAGTGTCAGGTTTAGGATGAGGTTTAGGGTTAGGGTTAGGGTGAGGGCTAGGGTGAGGGATAGGGTGCATGTTAGGGTTAGGGATAGGGTTAGGTCTAGGATTAGGGTTAGGGTGAGGGTAACTGTGAGGCTTAGGGTTAGGGTTAGGATTACGCTTAGAGTTAGGGTGAGGGTTAGGGTTAGAGTTTGGGTTAGGGTGCAGGTGAGGCTGAGGATTAGGGTTAGGTTTAGGGTTAGATTTAGGGTTAGGTTTAGGTTTAGGGTTAGTGTTAGGGTTAGGGTTTGGTTTAGGGTTAGGCTGAGGGTGACTGTGGGGGTGAGGATTAAAATTAAGGTTAGGGTTAGGCTTAGGATTAGGGTTATTGTTAGTGTTAGGGTTAGGGATAAGTGTGTTGTGAGGGTGAGGCTGAGGGTGAGGGTTAGGGTTAGGGTTAGGTTTAGGGTTAGTATTATTGTTAGGTTTAAGGCTAGATTTACGGTGAGGTTGAGGGTGAGGGTGAAGGTTAGGGTTAGGGTGAGTTTTAGGGTTAGAGTTAGGGTTAGGGTGAGGGTGAGCATTAAGGTTAGAGTTAGGGTTAGGGTGAGGGTTAGTGTGAGGATTTGGGTTAGGGTTAGGGTGAGGGTGAGGCTTAGGTTGAGGTTAAGAATAGTGTTAAATTTAGGATTAGAGTTAGGGTGAGGGTGAGTGTGAGGGTTAGGGTGAGGGTTAGGCTTAGGCTTAGTGTTAGGCTGAGGTTGAGCATTAGGGTGAGGGTGAGGGTTAGGGTGAATGTTAGGGTTAGGGTGAGGTTTAGGGTTAGGGTTAGGGTGAGTTAGTTTTAGGGTTAGGGTTATGATGAGGGTGAGGTTTAGAGTGAGGGTGAGGGCTAGGTTTTGGGTTAGGGTGAGGTGTAGGTTTAGTGTGAGGGTTATGGTTAGGGTTAGATTTAGGGTGAAGTTTAGGGTTATGTTTAGGGTGAGGGTTATGGTGAGAGTGAGGGTTAGGGTTAGGGGTTGGGTTAGGCTTACAGTTAGGGTGAGGCTGAGGGTTAGGTTTAGGGTTAGGGTGAGGGTGAGTGTAAGCGTTAGGGTTAGGATTAGGGTGAGGGATAGGTTTAGGGTGAGGGTTAGGTGTAGGGTGAGGGTGAGGTTTTGGGTGAGGTTGAGGGTTAGGGTTAGTTATAGAGTTAGGGTTAGGGTTAGGCTCAAGGTGAGGGTGAGAGTGAGGGTGAGGTTTACGGTTAGGTTGAGGGTTAGGGTTAGTCTGAGGGTTTGGTTGAGTGTGAAATTTAGGCTTAAGGTTAGGATAAGATTGAGGGCTAGGGTGATTTTGAGGGTTAGGGTTAGCATTAGGTTTAGGGTGAGTGTTAGGGTTAGGGTTAGGGTGAGGGTTAGTGTGAGTGGTATCGCTAGGGTTAGGGTGAGAGCTAGGTTTAGTGTGAGGGTTAGGGTTAGGGTTAGAGTTAGGGTGAGGGTAATTGTTAGGGTGAGGTTTAGGGTGAGAGTGAGGGTTAGGGTTATCGTTAGTGTTAAGGTGAGGGTGAGTGTAAGGGTGAGAGTGAGGGTGAGGTTAATGTGAGCGTGAGGGTTAGGGTTAGGGTTAGGGTTATAGTTAGGATGAGGGTGAGGGTGTGGTTTAGGGTTAGGATTAGGATTAGGGTTGGGGTTAGACAGGTTGAGCTTGAACCTGAGGGTTAGGGTTAGGGTGAGGGTTAGGGTTAGCGTTAGGGTTAGGGTGAGGATTAGGGTTAGAGTTAAGGTTAGCTTTAGTGAGAGGGGTAGGTTTAGGGTAAGGGTGAGGGTTAGGGTTAGTGTGACGATTAGGTTGAAGGTGAGGGTTAGGGTGACGGTGAGGATTAATATGAGGGTTAAGATTAGGTGTAGGGTGAGGGTTAAGGTTAGGGTGATGTTTAGGGTGAGGGTGAGGGTTGGGTGAGGGTTCGGGTTCGGGTGAGGTTTCGGGTTAAGTTGTGGGTGAGGGTTAGGTTTAGGGTTAGGGTTGGGTGCCAGTGAGGATTAGTGTGAGGTTGAGGGTTAGGGTTTGGTTTAAGGTGAGGGTTAGGGTGAGGGTTAGGGTTAGGGTGAGGGTTACGGTTAGTTGTAGGGTTAGGGTTATAGTGAGGGTTAGGGTTATTGTGAGGGTTAGGGTTAGATTTAGGGTTAGGGTTAGTGTGAGGATAATGGTTAGGGTGAGGGTGACGGTTAAGGTTAGCATTAGATTTAGGGTGAGGTTACGGTTAGGGTGAGTGTGAGGGTTAGGATTAGGGATATGGTGAGGGTTAGGTTTAGGCTAACGTTTAGAGTTTGGGTTAAGGTTAAGGTGAGGGTGAGGCTGAGGATTAGGATTAGGTTTAGGCTTAGGTTGAGGGTGATGGTGAGGCTTAGGTTTAGGATTAGAGTTAGGTTTAGGGTTATGCTTAGGTTGAGTTTGAGGGTAAGGGTGAGTTTTAGAGTGAGGGTGAGGGTGAGGGTTAGGGTGAGGTTTAGTGTTAGTGTGAAGTTTAGGGTGAGGTTGAGGTTTAAGGTGAGGGTGAGGGTTCGAGTGTTGGTGAAAGTAAGGGTGTGTGTGAGGGTTAGGGTTAGGGTGACGGTTAGGGTGACAGTGAGGGTTAGTGTAAGTGTTAGGTTTAGGGTTAGGTTTAGCGTTCCAGTGAGGGTTAGGGTTAGGTTTATCGTTAGGGTGAGGGTGAGGGTTAGGGTTAGGATGAGGGTTACGTTTAGGGTTAGGGTGAGTGTTAGAGTGAGGGTTAGGGGTAGAGTTATGGTGAGAGTAAGGATTAGGGTGAGGGTGAGGGTGAGAGTGAGGTTTAGGGTTAGCGTTCGCCTGAGGGCTAGGGTTGGGTGAGGGTGAGGGTTAGGGTGAGGGTTAGGTTTAGGGTTAAGGTTAGGTTAAATGTGAGGGTTAGGGTTAGGTTTAGCGTTAGATTTAGGGTGAGGGTAAGGGTTAGGGTGAGGTTTAGGTTGAGGGTGAGGTGTAGGGTTAGCGTTAGTGTTAGGGCAAGGGTTAAGGTGAAGGTTAGGGTTTGGGTTAGGGTGAGGGTTAGTGTTAGGGTTAGGGTGAGGTTTAGGGATAGGGTGAGGGTTAGGGTTAGGGTTATGGTGAGGGTTAGGTTTAGGATTAGGGTGATGGTGAGGGTTAGGGTTAGGGTGAGGGTGAGGGTTAGGTTGAGGGTTAGGGTGAGGGTGAGTGTTAGGTTTAGCATAAGGTATATGGTGAGTGTGAGTGTAAGAGGTGAGGGTGAGGGTAAGAGATAGCTTTAAGGTTATTCCGAGGGTGAGGGTGAGGCTGAGGATTAGTGTTAGGGTGAGGGTTAGGGTGAGGTTTAGTGTGAGGTGTATGTTGAGGGTCAGGGTGAGGGTTAGGGTTAGGTTGAGGTTTATGGATAGCGTTAGGGTTAGGGTGTGTGTTAGGTTTAGGGATAGGGTTAGGATGAGGGTTAGGTTTAGGCTTAGGTGAGGGTTAGGTTTACTGTGAGGGTTATGGTTAGGGGGAGGGTGAGGGTAAGGTTTGGCATGAGTGTTAGGGTGGGTGTGAGGTTTAGGGTTAGGGTTAGGGTTAGGCTTACGGTTAGGGTGAGGCTGAGGGTTAGGTTAAGGCTGAAGGATAGGGTGACAGTGAGTGTTAGCGTGAGGGTGGGGGTTAGGTTTAGGGTTAGGGTGAGGGTTTGGTTTAGGGTGAGTGTTAGGTTGAGGGCTAGGTTTAGGGTTATGGTGAGGGTTAGGGTTAGTTTGAGGGTTAGGGTTAGAATTAGGCTTAGGTTGAGGTTGAGGGTAAGGGTCAGGTTAGGGTTAGGGTGAGGGTTAAGGTTAGGTTTACGGTGAGGGGTGAGGGTTAGGATGAGGGTTACGGTTAATATTATGGTTAGGTGGAGGGCTTGCATGAGGGCGAGGGTTAGGGTGTGGGTGAGTGTGAGGGTGAGGGTTTAGGTAGGTAAGGGTTAGGTAGTTTGGTTAGGGTTAGGGATAGGGTGATGTTTAGGGTGAAGTTGAGTGTTAGGGTGAGGGTGAGGGTTAGGGTGAAGGTTAGGATTAGGGTTAGGGTGAGGGTAAGGTTTAGGGTGAAGGTTAGGGGGAAAGTGAGGATTAGTGTGAGGTTGAGGGTTAGGGATAGGGTTAGGGTGAAGGTTAGGGTTAGGGTGAGTTGTGGGTTTAGGGTTATGGTTAGGGTTAGGGTTAGAATTAGGGTTAGGGTTAGTGTGAGGGTAATGGTTAGGGTGAGGGTTAGGGTTAGTATTAGGTTTAGGGTGAGGGTTAGGGTTATAGTTAGGGTTAGGTTACGGTGAGGTTGAGGGTTAGGGTGAGGGTGAGGATTAGGGTTAGGATGAGGGTTAGGGTGAGGCTGAGGGTTAGGGTTAGAATTAGGGTTAAGGAGAGGTCTAGGGTTAGGGTGAGGGTTAGGGTTAGGGTGAGGGTGAGGTTTAGGGTTAGGGTTACTGTTAGTGTGAGGGTTAGGGTTAGGTCTAGGATGAGGGATAGGTTTAGGGTTAGGTTTAGGGTTAGGGTGAGGGTAAGGATTAGGGTGAGGGTTAGGGTGAGGTTGAGGGTCTGGGTCAGGGTTAGTGTTAGGGTTAGGTTTAGGGTGAGGGTGAAGGTGAGGGTTAGGATTAGGGTTAGGGTGAGGGTTAGGTTTGGGGTAAGGGCTTGTGTGAGGGCGAGGGTTAAGGTGAGGGTGAGGGTGAGGTTGAGGGTTATGGTCAGGATTAGGGTTAGGGTGAGGGCTTTCATGAGGTCGAGGATTAGGGTGAGGGTGAGGTTGAGGCTGAGGGTTTTGGTAGGTAAGTGTTAGGGTTAGGGATAAGGTGAGGATTAGCGTGAAGTTGAGGATTAGGGTGAGGGTGAGGGTTAGGGTGAGGGTGAAGGTTAGGGTGAGGGTGATGGTTAGGGTGAGGGTTATGGTGAGGGCTAGCTTGAGGGTTAGGGTTAGGGTTAGAGTGAAGATTAGGGTGAGGGTTAGGTTGAGGTTGATGTTTAGGGTTAGTGTGAGCATAAGGATTAGTGTGAGTGTTAAGGTTAGGATTAGGTTTAGGGTGAGTTCTAGGGTGAGGGTTAGGGTTAGGTTTAGGGTTAGTGTGAGGGTTAGAGTGAGGGGTAGGTGTAGGGTTAGGGTAAGTGTAAGGGTTAGGTTGTGGGTTAGGGTGAGCGTGAGGATTATGGTGAGTGTGAGTGTTGTGGTGAGTGTTAGTGTGAGGGTTAGGGTCAGTGTTAGGGTAATGTATAAGGTGAGGCTGACGGTTAGGGTTAGGGTTAGGGTGAGCGTTAGTGTGAGGGTGAGGGTTAGTGTTAGGATTAAGATTAGGGTTAGGGTAAGGCTGAGGGTGAGTGTTTGGGTGAGGGTGAGGGTTATGGGTAGGATTAGGGTTAGGGTGAGGGCTTGCGTGTGGGCGAGAGTTAGGGTGAGGGTGAGGGTGAGGGTTTCGGTAGGTAAGTGTTAGGGTTAGGGATAGGGTGAGGATTAGGGTCATGTTGAGGGTTAGGGTGAGGATGAGGGTTAGGGTGAGGGTTAGGAATAGGGTTAGGGTGATTGTTAAGTTTTGGGTGATGTTTAGGTTGAAGGTGAGGGTTGGGTGAGGGTGAGGGTGAAAGTTAGATGGTGGGTGAGGGTTAGGTTTAGGGTGAGGTTTAGGGTGATAGTGAGTGTTAGGGTGAGGGTGGGGGTTAGGTTTAGGGTTAGGGTGACGGTTAGTGTTAGGGTGAGTATTAGGGTGAGCGGTAGGTTTAGGGTTATAGTGTGTGTTAGGGTTAGTATGATGGTTAGGGTTAGATTTAGGGTTAGGGTTAGTGTGAGGATAAGGGTTAGGGTGATGGTTAGGGTGAAGGTGAGGGTTAGGGTTAGCGTTAGGTTTAGGGTGAGGGTGAGGGTTATGGTTATGGTTAGGGTTAGGGTGAGCTTGAGAGTTACGATTAGGTTAGGGTGAGGCTTAGGGTTAGGCTATGGTTTAGGGTTAGGTTTAGGGTTTCTGTGAGGATGAGGCTGAGATTTAGGATTAGGGTTAGGGTTAGGGTGAGGGTGATGGTGAGGCTTAGGTTTAGGATTAGGGTTAGTTTTAGGGTTAGGCTTAGAGTGAGGGTGTGGGTAAGGGTGAGTTATAGGGTGAGGTTCAGGGCGAGGGTTAGGGTTAGGGTGAGGTTTAGGTTTAGTGTGAAGTTTAGGGTGCGTTTGAAGTTTAGGGTGAGGGTTCAGGTTCGGGTGAAGGTGAAGGTGAGGGTGTGGGTGAGGGTTAGGGTTAGTGTGAGGGTAATGTTTAGGGTGAGGTTTAAGATGAGGGTGAGCGTTAGGGTTAGTGTTAGATTTAGGGTGAGGGTGAGGGTTAAGGTTAGGGTTAGGGTTAGGGTGAGTATGAGGGTTAGGATTAGGGATAGGGTGAGGGTTAGGTTTAGGCTAAGGTTTAACGTTCGGGTTAGGGTTAAGGTGAGGGTGAGGCTGAGGGTTAAGATTAGGTTTAGGGTTAGGGTGAGGGTAATGGTGAGGCTTAGTTTTAGGATTAGGGTTAGGTTTAGGGTTAAGCTTGGGGTGAATTTGAGGGTAAGGGTGAGTTTTAGCGTGAAGGTGAGGGTGAGGTTTAAGGTGAGGTTTAGTGTTAGTGTGAAGTTTAGGTTGAGGTTGAGTTTTAGGGTGTGGGTGAGGGTTCAGGTGAGGGTGAAGTTAAGGGTGTGTGTGAGGGTTAGGGTTAGGGTGACGGATAGGATGAGGTGGGGGTTAGTTTAAGTGTTAGTTTTAGCGTTCCAGTGAGGGTTAGGGTTAGGGTTAGCGCTAGGGTGAGGGTTAGGGTTAGGGTTAGGGTGAGGATTAGGTTGAGGGTTAGGGTGAGGGTAAGTGTTAGGTTTAGCATTAGGGATATAGTGAGTGTGAGTGTAAGAGGTGAGGGTGAGGGTAAGACTTAGCGTTAAGGTTAGTCTGAGGTTGAGGGTGAGGCTGAGGTTTAGGGTTAGGGTGAGGGTTAGGGTGAGGGTTAGTGTGAGGTGTATGTTTAGGGTCAAGGTGAGCATTATGGTTAGTGTCAGGTTTAGGGTTAGGGTAAGGTTAGGGTGTGTGTTTGGTTTAGGGTTAGGGTTAGGATGAGGGTGAGTGTTAGGGTTAGGTGAGGGTTAGGTTTAGTGTGAGGGTTATGGTTAGGGTTAGCTTTAGGGTGAGGGTGAGGGTAAGTTTTATGGTGAGTGTTAGGGTGAGAGTGAGGGTTAGGGTTTGAGTTAGGGTTAGGCTTACGGTTAGGGTGAGGCAGTGGGTTAGGTTTAGGCTGAAGGATAGGGTGACACTGAGTGTTAGCGTGAGGGTGGGGGTTAGGTTTAGGGTTAGTGTGAGAGTTAGGGTTAGGGTGAGTGTTAGGGTGAGGGGAAGGGTTAGGGTTATTTTGAGGGTTAGGGTTAGTGTGAGGGTTAGGATTAGAATTAGGCTTAGGTTGAGGTTGAGGGTTAGGGTTAGGGTTAGGTTTAGCGTGAGGGGTGAGGGTGAGAATGAGGTTTACAGTTAGTATTACGGTTAGGAGGAGGGCTTGGGTGAGGGCGAGGGTTAGGGTGTGGGTGAGGGTGAGGATGAGGTTTTAGGTAGGTAAGGGTTAGGTAGTTTGCTTAGGGTTAGGGATAGGGTGAGGATTAGGATGAAGGTGAGGGTTTGGGTGAGGGTTAGGATTAGGGTTAGTGTGAGGGTTAAGGTTATGGTGATGTTTAGGGTGAGGGTGAGGGTTGGGTGAGTGTGAAGGTGAGGGTGAGGGTATGGGTTAGGGTGTTGGTGAGGGTTAGGTTTAGGGTGAGGGTTAGGGTGACAGTGAGGATTAATGTGAGGTTGAGGGTTAGGGTTAGTGTTAGAGTGAGGGTTAGGGATAGGGTGAGGGTTAGGGTGAGGTGTAGGGTTAGGGTTATGGTGAGGGTTAGGGTTATTGTGAGGGTTGGTGTTAGAGTTAGGGTTAGGGTTAGTGTGAGAGTAATGGTTAGGGTGAGGGTTAGGATGAGGGTGAGGGTTAGGGTTAGTGTTAGGTTTAGGGTGAGGGTGAGGGTTACATTTAGGTTTAGGGTTAGGGTGAGTGTGAGGGTTAGGCTAAGGGTTAGGGTTAGGGTTAAGGTGAGGGTGAGGCTGAGGATTAGTATTAGGTTTAAGGTTAGGGTGACGGTAATGGTGAGGCTTAGGTTTAGGATTAGGGTTATTTTTAGGGTTAAGCTTAGGGTGAGGGTGAGGGTAAGGGTGAGTTTTAGGGTGAGGGTGAGGGTTAGGGTGAGGTTTAGTGTTAGTGTGAAGTTTAGGGTGTGGTTGAGGTTTAGGGTGAGAGTGAGTGTTCAGTTGAATGTGAAGGTAAGGGTGTGTGTGAGGGTTAGAGTTAGGGTGACGGTTAGGGTGAGTGTGAGGGTAAGGGTGAGTTTTAGGGTGAGGGCGAGGTTTAGTGATAGTGTGAAGTTTAGGGTGAGGTTTAGGTTTAGGGTGAGGGTGAGGGTTCAGGTGAGAGTGAAGGTAAGTATGTGTGTGAGGGTTAGTTTTAGGGTGACGGTTAGGATGACGGTAAGGGTTAGTGTAAGTGTTAGGTTTAGGGTTAGGTTTAGCATTCCAGTGAGGGTTAGGGTTAGGGTTAGCGCTAGTGTGAGGGTTAGGGTGAGGTTTAAGTTTAGGGTTAGGGTGAGAGTTAGAGTGAGGGTTAGGGTGAGGGTTAGGGTGAGAGTAAGGATTAGGGTGAGGGTGAGGGTGAGAGTGAGGGTTAGGGTTAGCTTTCGGCTGAGGGCTAGGGTTGGATGAGGGTGAGGGTGAGGGTTAGGGTGAGGGTTAGGGTTAGGGTTAGGGTAAGTGTGAGGATTAGGGTTAGGTTTAGCGTTAGATTTAGGGTGAGGGTAAGTGTTAGGTTGAGGTTTAGGTTGAGGGTGAGGTTTAGGGTTAGCGTTAGTGTTGGGGTGAGGGTTAAGGTGTTTGGGTTAGGGTGAAGTTGACGGTGAGCGTTAATGTTAGGGTTAGGGTGATTTTTAGGGATAGGGTGAGGGTTAGGGTTAGGGTTAGGTTGTGGGTTAGGTTTAGGGGTAGGGTGAGGGTGAGGGTTAGGGTTAAGGTGAGGGTGAGGGTTAGGTTGAGGGTTAGGGTGAGGGTGAGTGTTCGATGTAGCATTAGGGATATGGTGAGTGTGAATATAAGAGGTGAGGTTGAGGGTAAGAGTTAGCGTTAAGGTTAGTCTGAGGGTGAGTGTGAGGCTGTGGGTTAGGGTTAGGATGAGGGTTAGGGTGAGGGTTAGTGTGAGGTGTATGTTAAGGGTCAGGGTGAGAGTTATGGTTAGGGTGAGGTTTAGGGTTAGGGTTAGGGTTAGGATGTGTGTTAGGTTTAGGTTTAGTGTTAGGATGAAGTTGAGGTTTAGGGTTAGGTGAGGGTTAGGTTTACTGTGAGGCTTATGGTTAGGGTTTGCATTAGGGTGAGGGTGAGGGTAAGGTTTAGGGTGAGGGTTAGGGTGAGCGTGAGGGTTAGGCTTAGGGTTAGGGTTAGGCTTACGGTTAGGGTGAGGCTGAGGGTTAGGTTTAGGGTGAAGGATAGGGTGACAGTGAGTGTTAGGTTGAGGGTGGGGGTTAGGTTTAGGGTTAGGGTGAGAGGGTTAGGGTGAGTGTTAGGGTGAGGGGTAGGGTTAGGGTTATGTTGAGGGTTAGGGTTAGTGTGAGGGTTAGGGTTAGAATTAGGCTTAGGTTGAGGTTGAGGTTAAGGGTCAGGTTAGGGTGAGGGTGAGGGTTAGGGTTAGGTTTAGAGTGAGGGGTGAGGGTGAGGGTGAGGGTTATGGTTTGTATTACAGCTAGGAGGAGGGCTTGCGTGAGGGCGAGGGTTAGGGTGTGGGTGAGGGTGAGGGTGAGGGTTTATGTAGGTAAGGGTTAGGTAGTTTGTTTAGGGTTAGGGATAGAGTGAGGGTAAGGGTGAGGGTGTCGGTTTGGTAAGGGTTAGGGTTAGGATGAGGGTTAGAGTTAGGGTGATGTTTAGGGTGAGGGTTAAGTTGTGGGTGAGTGTTAGGGTTAGGGAGATTGTTAGAGTGACAGTGAGGGTTACGCTGAGCGTGAGGGTTACGGTTAGAGTTATGTTGAGGGTTAGGTTTAGGGTTAGGGTTAGGGTGAGGGTTAGAGTGAGAGGTAGGGTTAGGTTTAGTGTGAGGGTTAGGTTTTGGTTTACTGTGAGGGTTAGGGTCAGGGTTAGTGTTAGGGTTCGGGGTAAGTTTAAGGTTAGGGTTCGGGTTTGAGTTAGGGTTAGTGTGAGAGTTAGGGTCAGGGTTAGGGGTAGGGTTAGGTTGAGGATAATAATTAGTGTGAGGGTTATGGTGAGGGTGAGGGTTAGAGTTAGGGTGAGGGTAAGTGTTAGGATTAGGGGTTGGGTGAAGGCTAGCGTGAGGGTGAGGGTAAGCGTTAGCGTTAATGTTAGGGTTAGGGTGAGGGTTAGGGTCAGGGTTAGTGTTAGGGTTCGGGGTAAGTTTAAGGTTAGGGTTCGTGTTCGAGTCAGGGTTAGTGTGAGAGTTAGGGTCAGGGTTAGGGGTAGGGTTAGGTTGAGGATAATAGTGTGAGGGTTATGGTGAGGGTGAGGGTTAGAGTTAGGGTGAGGGTAAGTGTTAGGATTAGGGGTTGGGTGAGGGCTATCGTGAGGGTGAGGGTAAGCGTTAGCGTTAATGTTAGGGTTAGGGTGAGGCTTAAGTTTAGGGTTAGGGTGAGGGATAGGTTTATTGTGAGGTTTATGGGTAGAGTTAGGGTTAGGGTTTGGGTGAGGGTAAGGGTTAGAGTGAGGGTGAGTGTTAGGATTAGGGGTAGTGTGAGGGCCAGGGTCAGGGTGAGGGTTAGGGTTAGGGTTAGGGTGAGGGGTAGGGTTAGGGTTAGGGTGAGGGGTAGGGTTAGGGTTAGGGTGAGGGTTGGGTTTAGGTTTAGGGTGAGGGTTAGGGTTAGGTTTAGGATGAGGGTTAGAATGAGGGTTAGGGATAGTGTTAGGTTGAGGTTTAGGGTTAGTGTGAGGGTTAGGGTAAGATTTAGGGTTATGGTGATGATTAGGGTGAGTGTTAAGGTTAGGGTTAAGGTTAGGGTGAGCATTAGGTTGAGGATTAGGGTTAGGCTTAGGGTTTGGATGAGGGTTAGGGTGAGGCTAAGGCTTAGGGTGAGTGTTAGGATGAGGCTAAGGGTTAGAGTGAGATTTATGGTGAGGGTATGTTTAGGGTGAGGGTGAGGGCTAGGTTTAGTTTGATGGTTAGGGTTAGGGTTAGTGTTAGTGTTATGGTGAGGGTAAGGGTTAGGGTGAGGGATAGGGTGAGAGTGAGGATTAGAGTTAGCCTTAGGGTGAGTGTGAGGATAAGGGTGAGTGTTAGGGTTAGGGTTAGGTTTAGGATGAGGGTGAGTGTTAGGTTGAGGGTTAGGGTTAGGGTTAGGGTGAGTGTTAGGGTGAGAGTGAGTGTTAGCGTTATCGTGAGTGTTAGGGTGAGGGTTAGCATGAGGGTTAGTGTTAGGGTTAGGTTTCAGGTTATGTTTAGAGTGCAGGTAAGCTGGAGGGTAAGGGTTAGGGTGAGGTTTAGGGTTAGGATGAGGTTTAGGGTGAGGGTGAGGGTTAGGATTAGGGTTAGGGTGAGGGTTAGTGTTTGGGTAAGAGTTAGGGTTATTGTGACTATGAGGGTGATGTTGAGGGTTAGGGTTAGGATTAGGGTTAGGATTAAGGTTAGCTTGGGGGATAGTGTTAGGTTTATGGTTAGGGTGAGTGTGAGGGTGAGGCTTAGGGTGAGCATGAGGCTGAGGGTAAGGTTTAAGTTTAGGGTTAGGGATAGGGTTAGGGTGAGTGTGTGGTTTAGGGTTAGGGTGAGGGTTAGGGTTAGGGTGAGCAAGAATGTTAGGATTAGGGGTAGGGTGAGGGCTAGGTTTAGGGTTACTGTTAGGGTTAGTTTGAGGTTTAGGGTGAGGTGTAGGATTAGGGTTAAGGTGAGTGTTAGTTTTAGCATGATGGTTAGGGTTAGGGTTAGGGCTAGGTTGAGGGTAAGGTTTAGTGTGAGGTTTAGGCTCAGAGTGATGGATAGGTTTTGGGTTAGGGTTAGGGTGAGAGTGAGGGTTAGGGTTAGGGTGAGGGTGAGGGTGAGGGTGAGGTTTAGTGTTAGGTTTAGGTTGAGGGTTAGGGTTAGGGTTAGTGTTAGGATTAGGTTTAGGGTTAGGCTGAGGGTGAGTGTGAGGTTGAGGGTGAGGGTTATAGTGAGGGTAAGTGTTTAGGTGAGGGTTAGTTTAAGGGTTAGGGTTAGGCTGAGGGTGAGGGTTCGGGTTCGGATTAGTGTTAGGGTTAGGGTTAGGCTGAAGATGAAGGTGAGGGTGACAGTTAGCATTAGGTTTAGGGTTAGGGTGCGGGTTAGGGTGAGGGTGAGGGTTAGGGTGAGCGTGAGGGTGAGGGTGAGGGTTTCGGTTAGGTAAGGTTAGGGTTAGGCTGAGGGTTAGGGTAAGGGTTAGGGTTAGGGTGATGAGGGCTAGGGTTAGTGTGACGGTTAAGGTGTGGGTGAGGGTTACGGGTAGGGTGAGTGTTAGGGTAACGGTGAATGTTACGGTGAGGGTGAAGGTTAGGGTTAGGTTTAGGTAGAGGGTTAGGATTAGGGTTAGGGTTAGGGTGAGGGGTAGGGTTAGGGTTAGGTTTACATTGAAGTTTAGGGTTAGGGTTACGGTGAGGTTAAGGTTTAGTGTGAGGGTTAGGGTGAGGGTGAGTGTTATGATTAGTGTTAGGGTGAGGGTGAGGTTTACGGTTAGTGTTAGTGTTAGGGGCTTGGTTAGGCTGAGGGTGAAGGTGAGGGTGAGGATTAGCATTAGGGTGAGGGTTAGGGTTATGGTTAGGGTGAGGGTGAGGGTTATGGTTAGTGTTAGGATTAGGGTTAGGTTTACGTTTAGGTTGAGGGTGATGGTGAGGGTGAGGGTTAGGGTTAGGGTTAGGGTTAGGGTGAAGGTTAGGTTGAGGCCACGTTTGAGGGTGAAGTTTAGGGTGAGGGTGAGGGCTAGGTTTAGGGTTATTGTTAGCTTGAGGGTTAGCTTGAGGTTTAGGGTTAGGTTTAGGGGAAGGGTTATGGTGAGGGTTATTGTTAGGTTGAGGATTAGGGTGCGGTTGTGGTTTAGGGTTAGGGTGAAGTTTAGGGTTAGGTTGAGGGTGAGTGTTAGGATTAGGGTTAGGGTGAAGGTTAGGGTGATGTTTAGGGTTAGGGTTAGGATAAGTGTGAGGGGTAGTTTTAGGGTTAGGTTGAGGGTTAAGTTTAGTGTGAGCATTAGGGTTAGGTTTAGGGTGAGGGTGAGGGTTAGGGTTAGGGTTAGGGTTAGGTTTAGGATGAGGGTGAGGGTTAGTGTTAGGGTTAGGGTGAGGGTTAAGGTGAGGGATAGGGTGAGGTTTAGGGTTAAGGTTAGGGTTACGGTGAGGGTTAGGGTGAGGCTAAAGTTTAGGGTGATGGTAAGTGTTATAATGAGGGTTAGGGTGAGAATGAGTTTTAGGGTTATCATGAGTGTTAGTGTGAGGGTTAGGGTGAGGGCTAGGGTTAGGGCTAGGGTGAGGTTGAGGTTAGGGTAGGGTGAGGGTGAGGGTGAGGTTGAGTGTGAGGGTTAGGATTAGGGATAGACTGAGGGTGAGGTTGAGGGTTAGGATTAGGGTTAGGTTGATATTTAGGGTGAGGGTGAGTGTTAGGTTGAGGGTGAGTGTTAGGGTGACAGTGAGGGCTACGGTGTGGGTGAGTGTTAGGGTTAGGCTGAGGGTGATATTTAGGGTTAGGGTTAGGGTTTGGGTTAGGGTGAGGGTAGGGGTAGAATTAGGTTGAGGGTTAGGGTTTGTGTGAGGTTTAGCGGTAGGCATAATGATAGGGTGAGGGTTAAGTTGAGTGTTAGTTTTAGGGTGAGGGTTAGGGTGAGGGTTAGGTTTAGGGTTACTGTGAGGGTTAGGGTCAGCGTTAGTGTTAGGGTTAGGGGTAGATTTAAGGTTACATTGAGGGTTCCGGTTAGCGTTAGGGTTAGTGTGAGAGTTACAGTCAGGGTTAGGGTTGGGGTTAGGGTAAGGATAAGAGTTAGGGTGAGGGATAGGGTGAGGGTGAGTGTTAGGGTTAGGGTGAGGGTAAGTGTTAGGATTAGGGGTTGGGTGAGGGTTAGAGTGAGGGTGAGGGTAAGGGTTAGGGTTAAGGTGAGGGTTAGGGTGAGGGGTAGGTTTAGGGTTATGGTGAGGGTTAGGTTTAGTGTGAGGTTTAGGGTAAGGGTTAGGGGTAGGGTTAGGGTGAGGGTAAGGGTAGAGTGAGGGTGAGTGTTAGGATTAGGGGTAGTGTGAGGGCCAGGGTGAGGGTGAGGGTTAGGGTTAGGGTGAGGCATAGGGTTAGGGTTAGGGTGAGGGTTAAGGTTAGGTTTAGGGTGAGGGTTAGGGTTAGGTTTATGATGAGGGTTAGAATGAGGCATAGCGATAGGGTTACGGTGAGGTTTAGGGTTAGTGTGAGTGTTAGGGTTAGATTTAGGGTTAGAGTGATCGTTAGTGTGAGGGTTAAAGTTAGGGTTACGGTTAGGGTGAGCATTAGGTTGAGGATTAGGTTTTGGTTTAGTGTTAGGATGAGGGTTAGTGTGTGGATTAGGGTGAGGCTAAGGGTTGGGGTGAGGTTTACAGTGAGGGTAGGTTTAACGTGAGGGTGAGGTTTAGGTTTATTGTGATGTTTAGGGTTAGGGTTAATGTTAGTGTTATGGTGAGGGTGAGGGTTAGGGTGAGAGTGAGGATTAGGGTTAGCCTTAGGGTGAGTGTGAGGGTAAGGGTGAGGGTTAGGGTTAGGGTTAGGTTTAGGATTAGGATGAGTGTTAGGGTGAGGGTTAGGGTTAGGGTGAGGGTTAGGGTTAAGGTTAGGGTGAGTGTTAGGGTGAGAGTGAGTGTTAGCGTTATCGTGAGGGTTATGGTGAGGGTTAGCGTGAGGGTTAGGGTTAGGGTTAGGTTTGGGGTTAGGGTTAGCGTGAGGTTTAGGGTTAGGATGAGGTTTAGGGAGAGGCTTAGGGTTAGTGTTAGGGTGAGGATTAGGGTGAGGGGTAGGGTTAGGGTTAGGGTGAAGGTTAGGTATAGTGTGAGGGTTAGGGTTAGGGTTAGGGTGAGGGTAAGGTTTAGGGTGAGGTTTAGGGTGAGAGTGAGGGATAGGGTTAGGGTGAGGCTGAGGGCTAGCGTGAGGGTAATTGTTAGGGTCAGGGTTAGGGTGAGGGTTAGGGTGAGGGTTAGGGTTAGGATTAGCGTTAGGGTGAGATTTAGGGTTAGGGTTAGGGTTAGGGTTAGAGTGAGGGTTAGGGTTATGATTAGTTTAGGGTGAGGGCTAGGTTCAAGGTGAGGGTTAGTGTTAGGGTTAGGGTGAGGTTTAGGGTTAGGGTGAGGGTGAGGGGTAGTGTTAGGGTTCGGGTTACGGTTAGGATGAGGGTTAAGGTTAGGGTGAGGGTTTGGGTTAGGTTTAGGGTGATGGTTAGGTATAGGATTAGGGTTAGTTTAGGGTAATTTTTAGGGTTAGAGTTATGGTTATGGTTACTGCTATGATGATGGTGAGAGTGAGGGTGAGGTTTAGGGTTAGGGTTAGGGTGAGTTTTAGGGTTAGGGTTATTGTTAAGGTTAGGGTTAGGGTTAGGATTAGGAAGAGGCATAGGGTGAGGGGTAGGGGTAGAGTTAGGGTGAGGTTTACGGTTAGTGTGAGGGTTAGCGGTGGGTTTAGATTTACGTTAGTATTAGTGTTAGGGTGAGGGTTAAGGTTAGGCATAGGGTTAGGTTGAGTGTGAGGGTGATGGTAAGCATTAGGATTAGGGTTAGGGTTAGGTGGAGGGTGAGGGTGAGTGTGAGGGTTAGATTTAGGGTGAGTGTGAGGTTTAGGGATAGGGTGAGTGTTAGGGTGAGGGTGAGGGTTTGGGTTAGGGATAGGGTTACGATGAGGGAGAGGGTTAGGGTTAGCGTTAGGGTTAGGGTTATTTTTAGGGTTATGGTTTTGGTTATGGTGAGGGTGAGGGTGATTGTTAGGCTAAGGCATAGGGAGAGGTTTAGGGTTAGGGTTAGGGTTAGGGTGAGGGTGAGGTTTAAGGTTAGAGATAGTGTTAGGGTGAGGGTGAGGGTTAGGGTTAGTGTTAGTGTTAGAGTTAGCGTGAGGGTTACGGTGAGGTATAGGGTTAGGGTAAAGTTTAAGGTTAGGATTAGGACTAGGGTGACGGTGAGTTTGAGGGTTAGGGTTAGGGTTAGGCTTAGTGTTAGGCTGAGGTTGAGGGTGAGTGTGAGGGTTAGGTTTAGGGTGAGGGTGAGGTTTAGGTTTAAGTTTACAGTGAGAGTGAAGGTTAGGGTTAGGGTTAGGGTTGCGGTGAGGGTGAGCGTTAGGGTTTGGGTTAGGTTTCGGGTTAGGGTTAGGGTTACTGTTAGTGTTAGGTTTAGAGTTACGGTTACGGGGAGGTTGAGAGTGAGGTTTAGGGTTAGGGTTAGGGTGAGATTTAGGGTTAGGGTTAGGGTGAGATTTAGGGTTAGGGTTAGGGTGAGGATTAGGGTTAGGGTTACAGTGAGGGTGAGGTTTAGGTTTAGGGTTAGGGTGAGGTTAGGGTTAGGATGAGGCTTAGGGTGAGGGGTAGGGTTAGGGTTCTGTTGACGGTTAGGGTTATGGTTAGGGTTAGGGTTACAGTTAGTGTGAAGTTGAATGTTAGGATTAGGGTTAGGGTGAGGCCTAGGGTGAGGGTGAGGGTTAGGGTTAGGATTAGGGTTAGGGTGAGTGGTATGGTGAGGGGTATTGTTAGGGTTAGGGTGAGGGTAAATTTTAGTGTGAGGGTTAGGGTTAGGTTGATTGTAAGGTTTAAGGTGTGGTTTAGGGTGACAGTGAGGGTGAGGCTTAGATTTAGGGTTAGGTTTAGGGTTAGGGTGAGGATGAGGGTTAGGGTTATGATTAGGGTTAGGTTTAGGCTGAGTGTGAGGGTGAGGGTAAGAGTTAGGGTGAGGGTTAGTGTGAGGGTAAGGGTTAGGGTGAAGCTGAGGTTTAGCATTATGTATAGGGTGAGGATTAGGATTAGGGTTAGGGTGAGGGTGAGTGTCACGGTTAGTATTAAGGTTAGGGATACTGTTAGGCTGAGTGTGAGTGTGAGGGTTATGGTTATGGTGAGGGTTAGGGTTAGCGTGAGGGTGAGGGCGAGGGTTACGGTTAGGATTAGGGTTACGTTCAGTGTTTAGCTGAGGGTGAGGGTGAGGATGAGGGCTAGGGTTAGGGTGAGGATTAGGCTTAACGTTACGGTGAGGGTTAGTGTTAGGGTGATGTTTATTGTGAGGGTGAGGGTTAGGGTGAGTGTTAGGGTGAGCGTGAGGTTTAGGGTTAAGGTTAGGTTGAGGGTTAGGTTTAGGGTTAGGATGAGGGTTAGGAAGAGGGCTAGGTTTAGGGCTAGGGTGAGGGTTAGGCTTTGTGTGAGTGTTAGGCTTAGGTTTAGGGTTAGGGTGATGGTTAAGTGGATGGTTAAGGTGATGGTTAGGGTGAGGGTTAGCATGAGGGTTAGTGATAGGCTTAGGATTAGGGTGAGGGTGAGGGCAAGGCTAAGGCTTAGGGTGAGGGTTAGGGTGAGGCTAAGGGTTAGGGTGAGGGTTAGGCTGAGGGGTAGGGTTAGGGTTACGGTGAGGGTTAGGTTTAGTGTGACTGTTAGGGTTAGGGTTAAGGTGAGGGTAAGAAAAAGGGTGAGGGTTAGGGTGAGTGTTAGGGTGAGCGTGAGGTTTAGGGTTAAGGTTAGGTTGAGGGTTAGGTTTAGGGTTAGGATGAGGGTTAGGAAGAGGGCTAGGTTTAGGGCTAGGGTGAGGGTTAGGCTTTGTGTGAGTGTTAGGGTTAGGTTTAGGGTTAGGGCGATGGTTAAGTGGATGGTTAAGGTGAGGGTTAGGGTGAGGGTTAGCATGAGGGTTAGTGATAGGCTTAGGATTAGGGTGAGGGTGAGGGCAAGGCTAAGGCTTAGGGTGAGGGTTAGGGTGAGGCTAAGGGTTAGGGTGAGGGTTAGGCTGAGGGGTAGGGTTAGGGTTACGGTGAGGGTTAGGTTTAGTGTGACTGTTAGGGTTAGGGTTAAGGTGAGGGTAAGAAAAAGGGTGAGGGTTAGGGTGATAGTGAGGGTTAGGGTTAGCCTTAGTCTTAGTGTGAGGTTTATGGTGAGAGTTAGGGTTAGGGTTAGGGTTACGGTTAGGGTTAGGCTGAGGGTGAGGGTGAGGATGATGGTGAGTGTGAGGGTTAGGGTTTGGGTTAGGCTTAGGCTTAGGATTAGGCCTAAGGTGAGGGTGAGGGTGAGGCTTAGATTTAGGGTGAGTGTTAGGTTTAAGGTTAGGGTGATTGTTAGGGTAAGGGTTAGGGTTAGGATTAGGGTTAGGGTGAAGGCTAGGGTGAGGGTGAGTGTTAGGGTTAGGGTTAGGGTGAGGTTTTGGGTTAGCGTTAGGATTACGGTTATTGTTTTGGTTAGGGTTAGGGTTAGTGTTAGGGTTAGGGTTATGGGGAGGGTTAAGGTGAGGATTAGGGTTAGGATTAGTTTTAGGCTGAGGTTGAGGTTGAGGGTGAGGGTTAGTGTTAAGGTGAGGTTGAGGTTTAGGGTTAGGTTTACAGTGATGGTGAGGGTTAGGGTTTGGGTTAGGTTTAGGGTGAGGGTGTGGGTTAGGATTAGGGTTATTGTTAGGGTTAGGGTTAGGGTTACCTTTACGGTGAGGGTGAGGCTCATGGTGAGGTTTAGGGTTAGGGTTACAGTGAGGTAGAGGGTTAGAGTTAGGGTTAGGGTTTCGTTGCGAGTGAGGGTTAGGGTTTGTGTTAGAGTTAGGGTTAGAGTTAATGTTATTCTTAGGGTTAGGGTTAGAGTTAAGTTTACGGTTAGGTTGACGGTGAGGGTTAGGGTTAGGGTTAGGGTTAGGGTGAAGGCTAGGGTGAGGGTAAGGGTTAGGGTTAGGGTTAGTGTTAGGTTTAGGGTTATTGTTAGGGTTAGGGTTAAAGTTATGGTTACGGTGAAGGTGAGGGTGAGGGTTAGGGTTAGGTTTAGGGTGAGGTTTAGGGATAGGGTTACGGTTAGGATTAGTTTTAGGGTGAGTGTGAGTGTGCGGGTTAGGGTTAGGGTTATGCTTAGGCTTAGGGTTAGGCTGAGGGTTTGGTGAAGGTGAGGGTTAGGGTTAGGGTGAGGGTTAGGGTTACGATTAGGGTTAGGGTTAGGGTGAGGGCTAGGGTGAGGGTTAGGTTGAGATTTAGGGTTAATTATAGTGTTAAGGTTATGGTGAGGGTTACGGTTAGGATGAGTGTTAGGGTTAGAGTTAGAGTTAGGGTGAGGGCGAGGGTTAGGATTAGGTTAAGGGTTATGGTTATTGTTAGGGTTATTGATATGGTTACGTTCACGTTGAGGTCGTGGATGAGTGTGAGGGTTAGTGTTAGCTTTAGGGTGAGGTTTAGGGTTAGGGTTATTGTTAGGGTTATGGGTAGGTTTAGGATGAGGCTTAGGGTGAGGGGTAGGTTTAGGTTAAGGTGAGGTTTAGGATTATTGTGAGGGTTAGGGTTACATTTAGGGTTAGGGTGAGGATTAGGTCCAGGGTTAGGGTTAGGGTGAGGGTGAGGTATAAGGTGAGGTTTAGGGTTAGGGTTAGGGATAGGGTGATGTTTAGGGTGAGGTAAGAGTTAGGGCGAGGATTAGGGTTAGGGTGAGTTTTAGAGTGAGGTTGAGGGTTAGGGTTAGGGTTAACATTAGGGTAAGGTTAAGCGTTAGGATGAGGGTGAGTGTGAGGGGTATTTTTAGGGTTAGGGTAAGTGTAAGTTTTATTGTGAGGGTTAGGGTTCAGGTTAGGTTGTGGGTAAGGGTTAAGGTGAGGTTTAGGGTGGCAGTGAGGGTGAGGCTTAGGGTTGGAGTTAGGTTTAGTGTGAGGGTGAGGATGAGGGTTAGGTTTAGGATTAGGTTTAGGGTTAAGCTGAGGGTGAGGGTGAGGTTTTGGGTGAGGGTAAGGGTTAGGGTGAGGAGTAGTGTGAGGGTGATGGTTAGGCTGAGGGTGAGGGGTGAGGGTGAGAGTTAGGATCAGGGTTAGGGTTAGGGTTAGGGTTAAGCTGAGAGTGAGGATGAGGGTGAGTATGAGTTTTAGGGTTAGGGTTGGGGTTAGGGTTAAGGTTAGGCTGAGGATTAGGATGATGGATAGGGTTAGGGTTAGGGTGAGGGATAGGGTGAGGATAAGCATTAGGGTGAGGTTTAGGGTGAGAGTGAGGGTTAGGGTTATCATGAGCGTTAGTGTGAGTTTTAGGGTGAGGGTTAGGTTTTGGGTTAGGGTGATTGTGAGTGTTAGGGTGAGGGTTAGGATGAGGGTGAGGGTGAGGGTGAGGGTGAGGGTGAGGCTTAGGTTGAGGGTTTGGTTTAGGGTGACGGTGTGGTTAAGGGTTAGGGTTAGGATTAGGGTTAGGGTTATGGTGACGGTGAGGGTGAGGGTTAGGGTGAGGGTAAGGGTTAGGGTGAGGGTTAGTGTGAGTGTGAGTATTAGGCTGAGGGTGAGGTGTGAGGGTGAGTGTGAGGGTTAGGATTAGATTTAGGGATACTGTTAGACTGAAGGTGAGGGTTAGGGTGATAGTGAAGGTTAGGTTTAGCCTTAATCTTAGTGTGAGGTTTATCGGGAGAGTTAGGGTTAGGGTTAGGGTTACAATTAGGCTGAGGGTGAGGGTTAGGATTAGGTTTAGGGATACTGTTAGGCTGAAGGTGAGGGTGAGGGTGAGGGTTAGTGTGAGGGTTCGCGTTAGGGTTAGGGTGAGGGTGAGAACGAGGATTACGGTGAGGGTTAAGGTTAGGGTTAGTGTTAAGCTGAGGGTGAGTGTGAGGATGAGGGCTAGGGTTAGGTTTAGGGTTAGGCTTAAGTTGAGGATGAGGGTTAGTGTTAGGGTGATGTTTTGGGTGAGGGTAAGGGTTAGGGTAAGGGTTATTGTGCGGGTGAGGTTATTGTTTAGGGTTAGGGTTAGGTTGAGGGTTAGGTTTCGGCTTTGGATGAGGGTTAGGATGAGGGCTAGGGTTAGGGTTAGGGTTAGGGTGAGGGTTAGGCTTAGTGTGAGGGTTAGGGTTAGGTTTATGGTTAGGATGATTGTTAGGGTGAGGGTGAGGGTGAGGGTTAGGGTGAGGGTTAGTGATAGTGTTAGAGTTAGGGTGAGGTTGAGGGCAAGGCTAAGGCTTAGGGTGAGGGTTAGGGTGAGGCTAAGGGTTACGGGGAGGGTTAGGGTGAGGGTTAGATGAGGGTTTGTGTCAGGGTTAGGGTTTCTGTGAGGAAGAGTGTTAGGGTTAGGGTTAGGGTTAGGGTTATTGTTAGGGTTAGGGTTAGGGTTACAGTGAGGGTGAGGGTGAGGTTGAGTTTTAGGCTAAGCATTAGGAAGAGGTTTAAGGTTAGTGTTAGGGTTAGGATGAGGGTGAGATTTAGTTTTAGAGATAGGTTTAGGGTGAGGGTTAAGGTGAGGGTTACGGTTAAGGCTAGTGTTAGGGTTAGGGTTAAGGTGACGGGTAGGGTGACCGTTAGGGTGAGGGTTAGGGTTAGGGTTAGTGTTAGGATTAGGGCTAGCGTGAGGGTGAGTTTGAGGGTTAGGGTTAGGGTAAAGTTTAGGCTTAGTGGTAAGCTGAGGTTGATGTTGAAAATGAGGGTTAAGGGTAGTGTGAGGGTGAGGTTTAGGCTTAGGGTTACAGTGACGGTGAGGGTTAGGTTTAGGGTGAGGGTGAGGGTTAGGATTAGGGTTATGTTTCAGGTTATTTTAGGGTTAGGGTTAGGGTTACCTTTAAGGTGAGGGCGAGGCTGAGGATGAGGTTGAGGGTTAGGGTGAGGGTTAGGGTTAAGGTTATGGTTAGGGTTAAGGTGAGATTTAGGTTTAGGGTTACAGTGAGGGTTTCTGTTAGGGTTAGGGATAGGGTTATTGTTAGGGTTAGGGTTAGAGTTACGGTTACAGTGAGGTTGAAGTTGTGGATTAGGGTTAGGGATAGGGTGAGATTTAGGTTTAGGGTTAGGGTTAGGGTGAGGTTTAGGGTTAGTGTTAGGGTTAGGGTGAGGTTTTGTGTTAGGGTTAGAGTGAAGGTTAGGTTTAGGGTTAGGGTTAGGGTGAGGGTGAAGGTTAGGTTTAGGGTTAGGGTTATGGTTATTGTTAGGGGTAGGTTTAGAGTTACGGTAATGGTGAGGGTGAGGGTGAGGTTTAGGGTTAGGTTTATGGTGAGGTTTAGGGTGAGGTAAGAGTTAGGGTTAGGGTGAGGTTTAGGGTGAGGTTGAGGGTTGTGGTTAGAGTTAACATAAGGGTGAGAGTAAGTGTTGGGGTGAGGGTTAAGGTAAGGGAGAGGTTAGTGTTAGGGTGAGGGTTAGGGTTAGGGTTAGGGTTAGGTTGAGGATTGGGGGAAGGTTAGGGTTAAGTTTAGGGTTAGGGTTAGGGCTAGGGTTAGTGTTAAGGTTAGTGTGAGGGTGAGTGTTAGGATTAGGGTTAGGGTGAAGTGTAGGTTGAGGGTGAGGTTGAGAGTTAGGGTTAGGGTTAGGGTTATTGTTAGGATTAGGGTTAGAGTTAGAGTTACAGTGAGGTTGAGGGTGAGGGTTAGGATTAGGGTTAGGTTCATGATTAGGTTGAGGGGTAGTGTTAGGGTTAGGGTGAGTGTAAGTTTTAGTGTGAGGGTTAGGGTTAGGGTTAGGTTGAGGGTAAGGGTTAGGGTGAGGGTTCGGGTCAGAGTGAGGGTGAGGTTTAGGGTTAAGGTAAAGTTTAGGGTGAGGGTGAGGTTGAGGGTTAGGGTTAGGATTAGGGTTAGGGTTACACTGAGGGTGAAGGTGAGGGTTAGGGTGAGGGTAAGGGTTAGGGTGAGGTTAGGGTTAGGGTTATTGTTAGGGTTAGGGTTAGGGTTATTGTTAGAGTTACAGTTACAGGGAGGTTGAGGGTGAGGTTTAGGGTTAGTTTAAGAGTGAGGTTTAGGGTTAGGGTTAGGGTTAGTGTGAGGTTTAGGATTAGGGTTACAGTGAGGGTTAGGATTAGGGTTATGGTTAGGCTGATGGTGAGGGTGAGGGTTAGGATTAGGGTTAGGTTTAGGGTTATTATTAGGGTTAGGATTAGGGTTACCTTTATGGTAACGGTGAGGCTGAGGGTGAAGTTAGGATTAATGTTATGTTGAGGTTTAGGTTTTGGTTCAGGGCTAGGGTTAGAGTGAGGGTTTGGGTTAGGGTTAGGGTTAATGTGAGGCTGAGGGTTAGCGTTAGGGTTAGGGGTATTTTTAAGGTTAGGGTTAGAGTTACGGTTACTGTGGTGGTGAGGGTGAGGGTTAGGTTTAGGGTTACGGTGAGGTTTAGAGTGAGGTAAGAGTTAGGGTGAGTGTTAGGCTTAGGGTGACGTTTAGGTTGAGGTTGAGGTTTAGGGTTAGGGTTAACGTTAGGGTGAGGTTAAAGGTGAGGGTGAGGGTTAGGGTAAGGGTGAGGGTTAAGTTTAGGGTTAGTGTTAGAGTGAGGGTTTGGGTTAAGGTTAGTGTGAGGGTGAGTGTTAGGATTAGGGTTAGGCTGAGGGTGAGGGTGAGGTTGAGGGTTAGGGTAACGGTGAGGGTTAGGCTTAGGGTGAAGTTTAGGGTGAGGGTGAGGGTTAAGGTAAGGTTTAGGGTTAGGGTTAGTGTTAGGGTGAGGTTTATGGTGAGGTAAGAGTTAGGGTGAGGGTAAGGTTTAGGGTTAGGGTGAGGTTTAGGGTGAGGTTGAGGGTTAGGGTTAACGTTAGGGTGAGGTTAAGGGTTAGGGTGAGGGTTAGGGTGAGGGTGAGGGTTTAGATTACTGTTAAAGTTAGGGTAAGGGTTAGCATTAGGGTTAGGTTGAGGTTTAGGGGGAAGTTTAGGTTTAGGTTTAGGGTTGGAGTTAGGGTTAAGATTAGTGTGAGGGTGAGTGTTAGGATTAGGGTTAGGGTGAGGGGTAGGTTGAGGGTGAGGGTTAGGTTTAGGTTTAGGGTTAGGGTGAGGGGTATGTTGAGGGGTAGGGTTAGGGTTAGGGTTAGGGTAAGTTTTAGTGTGAGGTTTGGGGTTAGGGTTAGGTTTATGTTGAGGTTAAGGGTTAGGATGAGGGTTAGGGTGAGAGTGAGGGTGAGGGTTAGGGTTAGGGTTAGTTTCCAGGTGAGGGTGAGGATGAGGGTTAGGGTTAGGATTAGGGTTTGAGTTACGCTGAGGGTGAGGGTGAGTGTTAGTTTGCGACTAAGGGTTAAGGTGAGGGTTAGTGTGAGGGAGAGGGTTAGGCTGAGGTTGATGGTTGAGGTTGAGGTTTAGGATTAGGGTTACATTTAGGGTTAGGCTGAGGCTAGGGTGAGGGTGAGGTTGAGGTTTAGGGTTAGGGTGAGGGTTAGGGTTAAGGTTAGGATCAGTGTTAGTATGTGGGGTAGGGTAAGGGGTAGGGTGAGGGTAAGGGTGAGGATAAGCATTAGGGTTGGGTTTATGGTGAGAGTGAGGGTTAGGGTTATCATGAGTGTTAGGGTGAGTGTTAGGGTGAGGGTTAGGGTTAGGGTTAGAGTTAGGGTGAGTGTGAGTGTTAGGGTTAGGGTTAGGATTAGGTTGAGGGTTAGGGTTAGGGATAGAGGTAGGGTGAGGTTTACTGTGAGGGTGAGGGTTAGTCTGAGGGTGATGGTTGAGGGTGAGGTTTAGGATTAGGGTTAAGGTTAGGGTTAGGCTGAGGCTGAGGGTTAGGGAGAGGGTGAGGGTAAGGGTAAGTGTGAGGGTGAGGCTTACTGTTAGGGTTAATTTTAGGGTGAGGGTGAGTGTGAGGGTAAGGGTGAAGGTGAGGGTGAGGATTAGGATTGGTGAGTGTTAGGGTTAGGGTTAGGGTGAGAGTTTGGGTTACGTTTAGTTTTAGGATGAGGGTTAGGCTGAGGGTTAAGGCTAGGGTTAGGGTGAGGGATAGTGTTAGTGTGAGGGTTATGGATAAGGTTAAGGATAGTGTGAGTATAAGGTTTAGGGTGAGGGTTAGGGTGAGGGTGAGGTTTAGGTTTAGGGTTAGGGTGAGGGCTATGGTGAGGCTGAGGGTTAGATTTAGGGTTAGGGTGAGGTTTAGGGTTAGGGTTAGGTTTAGGGTTAGGTTGATTGTTAGGTTTAGTTTGAGGGTTAGGGTTAGGGTGAGGTTAAGGCTAAGGGTGAGGGTTAGGGTGAGAGTTAGGGTTAGGGTTACTCTTAGGTTTAGTGTGAGTTTTAGGGTGAGGGTTAGGATTAGGTTGACGGTGAGTGTTAGGATTAGGGGTAGGGTGAGGTCTAGGGTGAGGGTGAGGGTTAGGGATAGGTTTAGGGTGAGGGTTAGGTTCAGGGGTATTTTAAAGGGTTAGAGTGAGGGTTAGGTTTAGTGTGAATGTTAGGGTTAGGGTTGGGTTTATGGTGAGGGTAAGCGTTAGGGTGAGGTTTAGGGTGAGAGTGAGGGTTAGGTTAGACTCAGGGTAAGTGTGAGGGTTAGGGTGAGGGTCAGGGTTAGGTTTAGGGTTAGGTTTAGTGTGAAGGTGAGGGTTAGGTTTAGGGTTAGGGTGAGGTTTAGGGTTAGGGTGAGGTTTGGGGTTAGTGTGAGGGTTAGGTTTTTGGCTAGGGTTAGGGTTAGGGTTAGGTTTAGGTTGAAGGTAAGCATTAGCGTGAGGTTTAAGGTGCGGTTTAGGGTTACGGTGTGTGAGGATCTGGGTTAAGGTTAGGGTGAGGGTTAGGGACAGGGTGAGGTTTAGGAATAAGTTTAGGATTAGGGTGATGGTGAGGGTGACATTTAGGGTTACGGTTAGGTTTAGAAACAAGGTGAGGGTGAGGGTTAGCATTAGGATTAGTTTTAGGGTAAGGGTTAGGTTGAGGGTGAGGGTAAGGGTGAGGGTGAGGGTTAGGTTTAGGGTGAGTGTTCGTGTTAGGGTTCGGGTGAGGGTTTGGGTTAGGTTTAGGGTTCGGATGAGGGTTAGGCTGTGGGGTAGGGTTAGGTTTCGTGTGAGGGTTATGGTTAGGGTGAGGGTTAGGGATAGTGTTAATGTTAGGGATAGGGTGAGGTTAAGGTTTAGGGTGAGGGTTAGGGTGAGGGTGAGCGTTAGGGTTATGGTTAGTGTGAGGCTAGAGTGAGGATGAGGGTTAGGTTTAGGTTTAGGGTGAGGTTTAGGTTAGGTTTAAGGTTAAGGATAGGGTAAGGGTGAGGGGTAGCGCTAGGGTCAGTGTGAGGGTTAGGTTTAGTTTGAGGGTTAGGGTTAGGGTGAGGGTTGGGGTGAGTTTACGGCTTAGGGTGAGGTTTAGGGTGAGAGTGAGGGTTAGGGTTAGGGTTAGGTTGAGGGTGAGGGTTAGGCTGAAGGTGAGGGGTGAGGGTGAGGGTTAGGATTAGGGTTACTGTTAGGGTAAGGCTGAGGGTGAGGGTGAGGGTTAGCATTAGGGTTAGGGTGAGGGTTAGTGTTGGGGTTAGGGTGAAGCTGAGGACTAGGGTTAGGGTGAGGGTTAGGCTAAAGGTTAGGGTGATGGTTAAGGTGAGGTTGATGTTTAGGGTGAGCAAGAGGTTTAGGGTGAGGGTTAGGAAGCGGGTGAGGTTTAGGGTTAGGGTTAGGTTGAGTATTAGGTTTAGGGATAGGCTGAGGGTTAGGATGAGGGCTAGGGTTAGGGTTAGGGTGAGAGTTAGGCTTAGTATGAGGGTTAGGGTTAGGTTTAGGGTTAGGGTGATGGTTAGGTTGAGGGTTAGGGTGAGGGTTAGTGATAGGGTTAGGGTGAGGGTGAGGGTTTGGGTAAGGCTAAGGCTTAGGGTGAGGGTTAGGGTAAGGCTAAGGGTTAGGGTGAGGTGTAGGGTTAGGGTTAGGATGATGGTTAGGTTTAGTGTGAGGGTTAGGGTGAGGTTTAGGGATAGGGTTAGGATTAGGGTTAGGTTTAGGGTTGGAGTGAGAGTAAGGTTTAGGGTCAGGGTTAGGTTGAGGGTGAGGGTTAGTGTTAAATTACGGTTAGGGTTAGGTTGAGGGTGATGGTGAGGCTGAGGGTGAGGGTGAGGATTCAGTTGGGTTTGTGTTAGGGTTAGGGTGAGGGTGATGGTGAGGTTTAGGGTTAGGGTTAGGGTTAGGGTTAAGGTTACGGTGAGGATGAGGTGAGGGTGAGGGTTAGGGTTAGGGTTAGGGTTAGGTTTACGGTTAGGGTTAGGATTAGGGTTAGGGTGAGGGTGAGGGTGAGGGTAAGGTTGACGGAGAGTGTGAGGGTTAGGGTTAGGGTTAGGCTTAGGTTTAGGGTGAGGGTGAGTGTTAGGGTTAGGGTTAGGCTTAGGGTTAGGCTTATGGTTAGACTGAGGGTGAGGGTGAAGGTGAGGGTTACAATTAGGGTGAGTGTTAGGTTTAGGGTTAGGGTGAGGGTTAGGGTTAGGATTAGGGTTAGGTTTACGGTTCAGGTTAGGGTTATGGTTAGGGTGAGGGTGAGGGTTTGGGTGAGGGTTAGGGTGAGGATTAGGGATAGGGTTAGGTTTAGTGATAGGTTTAGGATTAGGGTTATGGTGAAGGTGAGAGTTAAGGTTATGGTTATATTAAGAGCCAGGGTGAGGGTGAGGGTTAGGTTTAGGATTAGGGTTAGGGTAAGGGTTAGGTTGAAGGTGAGGGTGAGGATGAGGGTTAGGGTTAGGGTTAGGCTTAGGTTTAGGGTGAGTGTTAGTGTTAGGGTTAGGGCGAGAGTTTGGGTTAGGTTTAGGATTAGGATGAGGGTTAGGCTGAGCATTAGGGTTAGGGTTATGGTGAGGCTTAGGGTTACTGTTGGGGTTAGTGTTAGTTTTAAGATTAGGGGGAGGGTAAGGTTCAGGGTGAGGGTTAGGATGAGGGTGAGGGTTAGGTTTAGGGTTAGTGTGAGGGCTAGGGTGAGACTGAGGATTAGGTTTGGGGTTAGGTTGAGGTTTAGGGTTAGGGTAAAGGATAGGTTGAGAGTTAGTTTTAGCCTTAGGGTGCGTGTGAGGGTAAAGGTTGGGGTTAGGGTTAGGGTTAGGTTTAGGATGAGGGTGAGTGTTAGGGTGAGTGTTAGGGTTAGGGTGAGAGTTAGTGTTAGTGTGAGGGTTAGGGTTAGGTTTAGGTTTAGGGTTAGGGTGAGGGTAAGGGTTAGGGTGAATGTTAGGGTTATCATGAGTATTAGGGTGAGGGTTTGGGTGAGGGTTAGGATTAGGGTTAGGTTGAGGGTGAGGGTTAGGCTGAGTGTGAGGGGAGAGGGTGAGGTTTAGGATTAGGGTTACAGTTAGGGATAGGCTGAGGGTGAGGATGAGTGTGAGGGTGAGTGTTAGCATTAGGTTTAGGGTGAAGTTTAGGGTTAGTGTTATTGTGTGGGTGAGTGTGAGGGTTAGGATTAGGGTTAGGGATACTGTTAGGCTGAGGGTGAGGGTGAAGGTTTGGGTTAGGGTGAGGGTTAGGGTGAGGGTGAGGGTTAGGGTGAGGGTTAGCGTTTGGGTGATATTTAGGGTGAGGGTGAGGGTTAGGGTGATGGTTATGGGGCAGGTGAGGGTTAAGATGAGAACTAGGGTTAGGGTTAGGCTGAGGGTTACTTTTAGTCTGAGGGTTAGGGTTAAGTTTAGGGTTAGAGTGATGGTTAGGGTGAGGGTTATGGTGATGGTTAGTGATAGGGTTAGGCTGAGTGTGAGGGTTGGAGCAAGGCTAAGGCTTAGGGTGAGGGTTAGGGTAAGGCTAAGGGATAGTGTGAGGGTGAGGGTGAGTGTTAGGGTTAGGGTTAGAGTGAGGTTTGGGGTTAGGGTTATGGTTAGGGTTAGGAAGAGTGTTAGCATGAGGGGTAGGGTTAGGTTTAGGGTGATGATTAGGTTTAGTATGAGGGTTAGTGTTAGGGTTAAATTTAGGGTTAGGACGAAATTTATGTTGAGGATTAGGGTTTGGGTTAGGGTTAGGTTGAGGGTGAGGTTTAGGATTAGGGTAAGGGGTAGGATGGAGTTTAGGGTTAGGGTGAGTGTTATGGTTGGGGTAGGGTTAGGTAGAGGTTGAGGGTGAGGGTTAGGGTTAGGGTTAGTGTGAGATTTCGGGTTAGGGTTAGGGTTAGTGTTAGGTTTAGGTTTAAGGTTAGGTTGAGGGATAGGGTTAGGGTGATGGTTAAGGTTAGGGTTAGGGTGAGGGAGAGGGTTAGGATTAGGGTTAGGTTTAGGGTTATTGTTAGGGTAACGGTTAAGTTTATGGTTATGATTAGGGTGAGAGTGAGGGTGAGGTTTAGGTTTAGGGTTAGAGTGAAGGTTAGGATTAAGGTTAGGGTCAGGGTTACGATGAGGGGTAGGGTGAGGGGTATGGTTAGGGTTAGGGTGAGGGTTACGGTTAGTGTGAGGGTTATGGTTAGTGTTAGGGTTACGCTTAGGTTGAGGGTTAGGGTTCGGGTGGATGTTAGGGTTAGGGTGAGGGTTAGGGTTAGGCATAGTGTTTGGTTGAGGGTGAGGGTGAGGGTTAGCTTTAGGATTAGGGTTAGGGTTAGACTGAGGGTAAGGGTGAGGCTGAGGGTGAGTATGAGTGCTAGGGTTAGAGTTAGGGTTAGGCTTCGGTTTAGGTTTAGGGTTAGGGTGAGGGGTAGTGTTAGAGTTAGGGTAAGGGTTTGGTTTAGTTTGAGGGTTAGATTTAGGGTGAGGGTTGGGGTGAGTTTAAGGCTTTGGGTGCGGTTTAGGGTGAGAGTGAGGGTTAGGGTTAGCCTTAGGGTGAGTGTGAGGGTAAGGGTGCGGCTTTGGGTTAGGGTTAGATTTAGGATAAGTGTGAGTGTTAGGGTGAGGTTTAGGGTTAGGTTGAGCATTAGGGTTATTGTCAGGGTTTAGGTTAGGTTTAGGGTTAGGGTTAGGGTGAGGGTAAGGGTTAGGGTGAGTGTTAGTATGAGAGTGAGTCAGGGTTATCGTAAGTGTTAGGGTGAGTGTTAACATGAGGGTTAAGGTTGGGGTTAGGTTCAGGGTGAGGATTAGGTTCAGGGTGCGGCGTGAGGGTGACGGTGAGGGTGAGGGTTAGCATTAGGGTAAGGGTGAGGTTAATGTTTAGGGTTAGGGTGAGGGTGAGTGTGAGGGTTTGGATTAAGGTTAGGGATACTGTTAGGCTGAGGGTGAGGGTGAGGGTGAGTGTTAGAGTGAGGGTTAGGTTGAGGGTGAGGGTTAGGGTTAGGGTTAGGGTTAATGTGAGGGTAAGGGTGAGAATTACAGTTAGGATTAGGATTACGTTTAGTGTAAAGCTGAGGGTCAGGGTTTGGGTGAGAGCTAGGGTTAGGGTGAGGGTTAGGCTTAAGGTTAGGGTGGGGGTTAGGGTTAGGGTTAGTGTTCGGTTTAGGATGAGTGTGTGGGTTAGGGTTAGGGTTACGGTGAGGGATAAGCTTCGCATTAGGGTTAGGGTGAGGTTTAGGGTTAGTGTTAGGTTTGGCTTTAGGATGAGGGTGAGGATTAAGTTCAGGGTTAGGGTGAGGGTTAGGGTTAGTGTGAGGGTTAGGGTTAGGTTTAGGGTTAGGGTGAGGGTAAGGTTTAGGGTGAAGGTTAGAGTGAGAATGAGGGTTGGGGTTATCGTTAATGTTAGGGTGAGGGTTAGGGTGAGTGTTAGGATAGGGTTAGGGTGAGGGTTAGCGGGAGGGTAAGGATTAGGGTGTGGGTTAGGGTTAGTGTGATGTTTAGGGTGAGTGTTAGGTTGAGGGTTAGTGTAAGCATTAGGTTTAGGGTGACGGTAAGAATAAGAGAGAGGGATAGGGTGATATTGAGGGTTAGGTTTAGCCTTAGTCTTAGTGTGAGGTTTATGTTGAGCCTTAGGTTTAGCGTTAGGGTTAGGCTGAGGGTGAGGGTGAGGATGAGGGTGAGTGTGAGGGTTAGGGTTAGGGTTAGACTTAGGATCAGGCGCAGGGTGAGGGTGAGGGTTAGGGTTAGGGTTTTGGTGAGGTTTAGGGTTAGGTTTAGGGGTAGGGTTCGGTGAGGGTTTGGGTAAGGGTTAGGTTTATGGTTATTGTTAGGGTTAGGGTTAGATTTACGGTAATGGTGAGGGTGAGCGTGAGGGTTAGGGTTAGGTTTAGGGTGAGGTTGAGGGTGAGGTAAGAGTTAGGGTGAGGGTTAGGATTAGGGTGAGGTTTAGGGTGAGGTTGAGATTTACGGTTAGAGTTAACGTTAGGGTGAGGTTTAGTGTTAGGGTGTGGGTTAGGGTAATGGAGAGGTTTAAATTTAGGGTTAGTGTTAGGGTGAGGTTTAGGTTTAGGGTTAGGTTGAAGGTTAGGGGGAAGGTTAGGGTTAGGTTTAGGGTTAGGGTTAGGGCTAGGGTTAGGGTTAAGGTTAGTGTGAGGGTGAGTGTTATGCTTAGGGTTAGGATGACGTTTAAGGTGAGATTTAGGGTTAGGCTTAGGGTTAGGGTTATTGTTAAGGTTAGGGTCAGAGTTAGGGTTAAAGTGAGGTTGAGGGTGAGGGTTAGGGTTAGGGTTAGGGTGAGGTTTAGGGTTAGGGTTAGGATTAGGGTTAGGTTGAGGGTAGGGTGAGGGGTAGGGTTAGGGTTAGGGTGAGGGTAAGTTTTAGTGTGAAGGTTAGGGTTAGGGTTAGGTTGAGGGTAAGGGTTAGGGTGAGGGTTAGTGTCAGAGTGAGGGTGAGGCTTAGGGTTAAGTTTAGGTTTATTGTGAGGTTAAGGTTGAGGGTTAGGATAGGATTAGGGTTCGGGTTACAATGAGAGTGAGGGTGAGGGTTAGGGTGAGCATAAGGGTTATGGTGAGGGTTAGTGTGAGGATGAGGAGTGAGGGTGAGGTTTAGGATTAGGGTTAGGGTTAGAGTTAGGCTGAGGGTGAAGGTGAGGGTGAGGGTGAGGTTTAGGGTTAGAGTTAGGGTTAGGGTGAGGGTTAAGGTGAAGGTTAGGATGAGGGTTAGGATTATGGGTAGGGTTAGGGTTAGGGTGAGTGTTAGGGTGAGGATAAGCATTAGGGTGAGTTTTAGGGTGAGAATGAGGGTTAGGCTTATCATGAGCGTTAGGGTGAGTTTTAGTGTGAATGTTAGGTTTTGGGTTAGGGTGATTGTGAGTGTTAGGGTTAGGGTGAGGGTTAGGGTGAGGGTGAGGATGAGGGTGAGTGTGAGGGGGAGGCTTTGGGTTAGGGTTAGGTTTAGGGTGAGGTTGAAGTTGAGGATTAGGGCTAGGACTAGGGTTAGGGTTACACTGAGGATGAGGGTGAGGGTTAGGGTGAGGGTAAGGGTTAGGGTGAGGGTTACAGTGAGGGTGAGGGTTAGGCTAATTGTGAGGGGTGAGGTTGAGGGTGAGTGTGAGGGTTAGGATTAGGTTTAGGGATACTTTTAGGCTGAGGGTAAGGGTGAGGTTTAGGTTTAGAGTTAGGGTGAGTGTAAGAGTAATAGTGGGCGTTAGGGTGATAGTGAGAGTTAGGTTTAGCCTTAATCTTAGTGTGAGGTTTATGGTGAGAGTTAGGGTTAGGGTTACGGGTAGGCTGAGGCTGAGAGTGAGTGTGAGGTTTAGGGTTAGGTTTAGGGATAGGGTTAGGGTGAGGGTTAGGGTGAGGGTGAGGTTGAGGTTAGCATTAGGCTTAGGGTGAGGTTTAGGGTTAGGGTTAGGGTTAGGGTGAGGGTGAGTGTGAGGGTTAGGATTAGGTTTAGGGATACTCTTAGGCTGAGGGTGAGGGTGAGGGTTAGGGTTAGGTTGAGGGTTAGCATTAGGGTTAGGTTGAGGGTGAGGTTGAGTATTACGGTTAGGATTAAGGTTAGTTTTAGTGTTAAGATGAGGGTGAGGGTGAGGATGAGGGCTAAGGTTAGGGTGAGGGTTAGGCTTAAGGTTAGGTTGAGGGTTAGTGTTAGGGTGATGTTTAGGGTGAGTGGGATGGTTACGGTGGGGGTTAGGCTGCGGGTGTGGTTTAGGGTTAGGGTTAGGTTGAGGGTTAGGTTTAGGCTTCGGATGAGGGTTAGGATGAGGCGTAGGGTTAGGGATAGGATGAGGGCTAGGGTTAGGGTTAGGGTGAGGGTTAGGCTTAGTGTGAGGGTTAGGGTTAGGTTTAGTGTTAGGATGATGGTTAGGGTGAGGATTAGTGATAGTGTTAGAGTTAGGGTGAGGGTGAGGTCAAGCCTAAGGCTTAGGGTGAGGGTTAGGGTGAGGCTAAGGGTTATGGGGAGGGTTTGGGTGAGGGGAAGTATTAGGGTCAGGGTGAGATTTAGGTTTAGTGTGAGGGTTAGGGTAGGGGTTAGGGTGAGGGTAAGAGTAAGAGTGAGGGTTAGGGTGATAGTGACGGTTAGGTTTAGCCTTAGTCTTAGTGTGAGGTTTATGGTGAGCTTTAGGGTTAGGGTTAGGTTTAGGGTTAGGGTTAGGCTGAGGGTGAGTGTGAGGTTTAGGGTTAGGGTTAGGCTTAGGATTAGGCGGAGGGTGAGGCTGAGGTTGAGGATTAGATTTAGGGTTAGTGTTAGGTTTAGGGTTAGGGTGAGGGTTAGGGTGAGGATTAGGGTGAGTATTAGGATTAGGGTGAAGGCTAGGGTGAGGGTGAGGGAGAGGGTTAGGGTTAGGGTTCGGGTTAGAATTAGGGTTATTGTTAGGTTTAGGGTTAGGGTTACAGTGAGGGTGAGAGTGAGGTTGATTGTTAGGCTAAAGCTTAGGGAAAGGTTTAGGGTTAGGTTTAGTGTTAGGGTGAGGGTGAGGTTTAGGTTTGGAGATAGGTTTAGGGTGAGGATTATGGTGAGTGTTACTGTTAAGGCTAGTGTTAGGGTGAGGGTTAGGGTGAAGGTTAGGGTTAGGGTTAGTGTTAGGATTAGGGCTAGCTTGAGGGTGAGTTTGAAGGTTAGGGTCAGGGTTAGCATTAGGCTTAGTGCTAGGC
Organism: Dipodomys merriami; assembly: GCF_024711535.1. Taxonomy (NCBI): domain Eukaryota; kingdom Metazoa; phylum Chordata; class Mammalia; order Rodentia; family Heteromyidae; genus Dipodomys; species Dipodomys merriami. The sequence continues at coordinate 156,665 of NW_027206542.1, read as the reverse complement.
TGAGGTTGAAGTTGAAAGTGATGGTTAAGGTTAGGGTGAGTGTGATGTTTAGGCTTAGGGTACAGTGTCAGTGAGGGTTAGGGTTAGGGTTAGGGTGAGGGTGAGGGCTAGGGTTAGGGTGAGGATTAGGTTAAAGGTTGGGGTGAGGAATAAATTGAGGGTGATGTTTAGGGTGAGGGTTAGTGTGGGGGTTAGGGTGCGGGTGAGGTTTAGGGTTAGGGTTAGTTTGAGGGTTACGTTTAGGGATAGGATGAGGGCTAGGGTTAGGGTTAGGGTGAGGGTTAGGCTGAGTGTGAGGGTTAGGGTTAGGTTTAGGGTTAGGGTGATGGTTAGGGTGAGGGTTAGTGATAGGGTTAGGGTTAGGGTGAGGGTTAGGGCAAGGCTAAGGCTTAGGGTGAAGGTTAGTGTAAGGCTAATGGTTAAGGTGAGGGGTAGGGTTAGGGTTAGGGTGAGGGCTAAGTTTAGTGTGAGGTTTAGGGTGAGGGTTAGGGTTAGGGTTAGGATGAGGGTTAGGTTTAGGGTTGGAGTGAGAGTAAGGGTTAGGGTCAGGTTTAGGTTGAGGGTGAGGGTTAGGGTTAAATTAGGGTTAGGGTGAGGTTGAGGGTGATGGTGAGGATGAAGGTGAGGGTGAGGGTTCGGTTGAGGGTTCGGTTCAGGGTTAGGGTGAGGGTGATTGTGAGGTTTAGGGTTAGGCTTAGGTTTATGGTGAAGGTGAGGTGAGGGTGAGGGTTAGGGTTAGGGTGAGGTTTAGGGTTAGAGTTAGGGTTAGATTTATGGTGAGGGTGAGGGTTAGGGTTAGAATGAGGAGTAGCGTGAGGGGTAGGTGTAGGGGTAGGGTGAGGGTTACGGTTAGTGTGAGGGTTAGGGTTAGGGTGAGGGTTACAGTTAGTGTGAGGTTTAGGATTAGGGTTACAGTTAGGGTTAGGCTGAGGGTGAGGGTGAGGGTTCACATTAGGTTTAGGGTGAGGTTTAGGGTTAGGGTTAGGGTGAGGGTGATTGTTAGGGTTAGGATTAGGGTTAGTGATACTGTTAGGCTGAGGGTGAGGGTGAGGGTTAGGGTTAGGGTGAGGGTTAATGTGCAGGTGAGGGTTATGATGAGAACTAGGGTTAGAGTTAGGGTGAGGGTTAGGCTTAGTGTGAGGGTTAGGGTTAGGTTTAGGGTTAGGTTGATGGTTAGGGTGAGGGTTATGCTGAGGGTTAGTGATAGGGTTAGGGTGAGGGTGAGCCTTAGAGCAAGGCTAAGGCTTAGTGTGAGGGTTAGGGTAAGGCTAAGGGTTAGGGTGAGGGTGAGGGTTAGGGTGAGGGTTAGGTTTAGTGTGAGGGTTAGTGTGAGGGTTACGGTTAGGGTTAGGATGAGGTTTAGGTTTAGGGTTGGAGTGAGAGTAAGGGTTAGGGTCAGGTTTAGGTTGAGGGTGAGGGTTAGGGTTAAATTAGGGTTAAGGTGAGGTTGAGGGTGATGGTGAGGATGAGGGTGAGGGTTCCAGTTCGGTTGAGGGTTCGGGTCAGGGTTAGGGTGAGGGTGGTGGTGAGGTTTAGGTTTAGGGTTAGGGTTAAAGTGAAGATGAGGTGAGTGTGAGTGTTAGGGTTAGCGTTAGGGTGAGGTTTAGGGTTGGAGTTAGGGTTATGGTTATGGTGAGTGTGAGAGTTAGAATGAGGGGTAGGGTGAGGGGTAGGTGTAGGGGTAGGGTGAGGGTTATGGTTAGTGTGAGGGTTAGGATTACTATTACAGTTAGGGTTAGGCTGAGGGTGAGGGTGAGGGTTAGCATTAGGTTTAGGGTGAGGTTTAGGGTTAGGGTTAGGGTGAGGGTGATTGTGAGGTTTAGGATTAGGTTTAGGGATACTGTTAGGCTGAGGGTGAGTGTGAGGGTTAGGGTTAGGGTGAGGGTTAGAGTGAGGGTGAGGGTTAGCGTTTGGGTTATATTTAGGGTGAGGGTGAGGGTTAGGGTGAGGGTTAGTGTGCGGGTGAGGGTTAGGATGAGAACTAGGGTTACGGTTAGTGGTGAGTGTTAGGCTTAGTGTGAGGGTTAGGGTTACGTTTAGGGTTAGGGTGATGGTTAGGGTGAGGGTTATGGTGAGGGTTAGTGATAGGGTTAGAGTGAGGGTGAGGGTTAGAGCAATGCTAAGGCTTAGGGTGAGGGTTAGGGTAAGGTTAAGTTTTAGGGTGAGGGTGAGCGTGAGTGTGAGGGGTGGGTTAGGGTGAGGTTCGGGGTTAGGGTTAAAGTTAGGGTTAGGATGAGTGTTAGCGTGAAGGGTAGGGTTAGGTTTAGGTTGAGGGTTAGTTTTAGTATGAGGGTTAGTGTTAGGGTAAGGGTTAGGGTTAGGCGAAGTTTAGGTTCAGGGTTAGGGTTTGGGTTAGGGTTAGGTTGAGGTTGAGGTTAAGGGTGAGGTTTAGGTTTAGTGTGAGGGTTAGTATTGAGGTTACGGCTAGGGTGAGTGTTAGGGTTACGGGTAGTGTTAGGTCGAGGTTGAGGGTGAGGGTGAGGGTTAGGGTTAGAGTCTGATTTCGGGTTAGGGTTAGGGTTAGTGTTAGTGTTAGGTTTAGGGTTACGGTTAGGTTGAGGGATAGGGTTAGGGGGATGGTTAAGGTTAGGGTTAAGGTGAGGGTGAGGGTTAGGATTAGGGTTAGGTTTAGGGTTATTGTTAGGGTTAGGTTTAAGTTTAAGGTTACGATTAGGGTGATAGTGAGCATGAGGTTTAGGTTTAGGATTAGAGTGAGGGTTAGCCTTAGTGTTAGGATTAAGGTTAGGATCAGGGTTAGGATGAGGAGTAGGGTGAGGTGTAGGTGTAGGGTTAGGGTGAGGGTTATGGTTAGTGTGACGGTTATGGTTAGTATTAGGGTTAGGGTTAGGTTGAGGGTTAGGGTTCGGGTGGATGTTAGGGTTAGGGTGAGGGTTAGGGTTAGGCGTAGGGTTTGGTTGGGGGTGAGGGTGAGGTTTAGCTTTAGGATTAGGGTTAGGGTTAGGCTGAGGGTGAGGTTGAGTGTGAGGGTTAGGGTTAGGGTTAGATTTAGGTTTGGTTTAGGGTGAGGGTGAGTGTGAGGGTTAGGGTTAGGTTTAGGGTTAGGCTTATATTTAGGCTGAGGGTGAGGGTGAGGGTGAGGGTGAGGTTGAGGGTTAGATTTAGGCTGAGTGTTAGGTTTAGGGTTAGGGATTGGGTTAGGTTGAGGGTTAAGGTTAGGATTAGGGTTAGATTTAGGTTGCGGGTTAGGATTTTGGTTAGGGTTAGGGTTAGGGTGAGGGTGAGGGTTTGGGTTAGGGTTAGGGTGAGGGTTAGGGATAGGGTGAGGTTTAGGGATAGGTTTAGGTTAGGGTTATGGTGAGAGTGAGAGTTAGGGTTAAGGTTATGTTTAGAGACAGGTTGAGGGTGAGGTTTACGTTTAGGATTAGGGTTAGGGTATGGGTTAGGTTGAAGTTGAGGGTGAGGATGAGGGTTAGGGTTAGGGTTAGGCTTAGATTAAGGGTGAGTGTTAGTGTTAGGGTTAGGGTGAGAGTTTGGGTTAGGTTTAGGATTAGTATGAGGGTTAGGCTGAGGAGTAGGGTTAGGGTTATGGTGAGGGTTAGGGTTAGTGTTGGGGTTAGTGATACATTTAAGGTTAGGGTGAGGGCAAGGGTAAGGGTGAGGGTTAGGGTGAGGGTGAGGGTTAGGGTGCGGGTTAGCGTTTGTGTGATATTTAGGGTGAGGGTGAGGATTAGGGTGCGGGTGAGGTTTAGTCAGATAACTATGGTTAGGGTTAGGTTGAAGTTTAGGCTTAGTGTGAGGGTTAGGGTTAGGTTTAGGGTTAGGGTGAGGGTTAGTGATAGGGTTAGGGTGAGGGTGAGGGTTAGAGCAAGGCTAAGTGTTAGGGTGAGAGTGAGGGTGAGGGTGAGGGTTAGGGTGAGGTTCAGGGTTCGGGTTAAGGTTAGGGTTAGGATGAGGGTTAGAGTGAGGTATGGTTAGGTTTAGTATGAGGGTTAGTGTTAGGGTTAGGGTTAGGTTTAGGCGAAGTTTAGGTTGAGGGTTAGGGTTTGGGTTAGGTTTAGGTTGAGGGTGAGGTTTAGGGTGATGTTTAGGGTTAGGGTGAGGGTTAGGATGGAGGTTAGGGTTAGGGTGAGTGTTAGTGTTAAGGCTAGGGTTAGGCGAGGTTGAGGGTGAGGGTTAGGGTTAGAGTTAGGGTGAGATTTCGGTTTAGGGATAGGGTTAAGATTAGTGTTAGGTTTAGGTTTAAGGGTAGGTTGAGGGCTAGGGTTAGGGTGATGGTAAAGGTTAGGGTTAGGGTGAGGGTGAGGGTTAGGATTAGGGTTAGGTTCAGGGTTATTGTTAGGGTTAGGGTTAAGGTTATGGTTACGATTAGGGTGAGAGTGAGGGTGAGGTTTAGGGTTAGGGTTAGAGTGAGGGTTAGAGTTAGGGTTAGGATTAAGGTTAGGGTCAGGGTTACAATGAGGGGTAGGGTGAGGGGTAGGGGTAGGGTTCGGGTGAGGGTTACGGTTAGTGTGAGGGTTATGGTTAGTGTTAGGGTTAGGGTTAGGTTGTGGGTTAGGGTTTGGGTGGATGTTACTGTTAGGGTGTGGGTTAGGGTTAGGCATAGGGTTTTTTGTGGGTGAGGGTGAGGGTTAGCTTTAGGATTAGGGTTAGGGTTAGGCTGAGGGTGAGGGTTAGGTTGAGGGTGAGTATGAGGTTTAGGGTTAGAGTTAGGGCTAGGTTTCGGTTTAGAGTTAGTGTTAGGGTGAGGGGTAGGGTTAGAGTTAGGGAAAGGGTTTGGTTTAGTTTGAGGGTTAGATTTAGGGTGAGGGTTGGGGTGCGGTTAAGGCTTTGGGTGTGGTTTAAGGTGAGAGTGAGGGTTAGGGTTACCTTAGGGTGAGTGTGAGGGTAAGGGTGCGGATTTAGGTTAGGGTTAGCTTTAGGATGAGTGTGAGTGTTAGGGTGAGGGTTAGGGTTAGGGTGAGGGTTAGGGTTATTTTCAGGGTTAGGGTTAGGTTTAGGGTTAGGGTTAGGATGAGGGTAAGGGTTAGGGCGAGTGTTAGTATGAGAGTGAGTCAGGGTTATCGTGAGTGTTAAGGTGAGAGTTAGCATGAGGGTTAGTGTATGGGTGTGGTTCAGGGTGAGGATTAGGCTGAGGGTGAGGGGTCAGGGTGAGGGTGAGGGTGAGGGTTAGCATTAGGTTTAGGGTGAGGTTTAGGTTTAGGGTTAGGGTGAGGGTGATTGTGAGGGTTAGGATTAGGGTTAGGGATACTGTTAGGCTGAGGGTGAGGGTTAGAGCAAGGCTAAGGCTTAGGGTGAGGGTTAGGGTGAGGGTGAGGGTTAGGGTTAGGGTTAGGATGAGGGTTAGCGTGAGGGGTAGGTTTAGGTTTAGGGTGAGGGTTAGTTTTAGTATGAGGGTTAATGATAGGGTTAGGGTTAGGGTTATTGTGAAGTTTAGGTTCAGGGTTAGGGTTTGGGTTATGGGTAGGTTGAGGGTGAGGTTTAGGGTGAGGTTTAGGGTTAGGGTGAGTGTTAGGATGGAGGTTAGGGTTAGGGTGAGTGTTAGCATTAGGGGTAGGGTTAAGTCGAGGTTGAGGGTGAGGGTTAGGTTTAGGGTTAGTGTGAGATTTCGGGTTAGGGTTAGGGTGAGTGTTAGTGTTAGGTTTAGGGTTATGGTTAGGTTGAGGGATGGGGTTAGGGTGATGGTTAAGGTTAGGGTTAGGGTGAGGGTGAGGGTTAGCATTAGGGTTAGGTTTAGGGTTATTGTTAGGGTTAGGGTTAGGTTTAAGGTTATGGTTACCATTAGGTTGAGAGTGAGGGTAAGGTTTAGGGTTAGGGTTAGTGTGAGGTTATGGTTATGGTTAGGATAAATATTAGGGTCAGGGTTAGTATGAGGGATAGTGCGAGAGGTAGGGGTAGGGTTAGGGTGAAGGTTACGGTTAGTCTGAGGGTTATGGTTAGTGTTAGGGTTAGGTTTAGGATGAGGGTTAGAGTCAGGGTGCATGTTAGGGTTAGGGTGAGGGTTAGGGTTAGGCATAGGGTTTGGTTTTGTGTGAGAGTGAGGGTTAGCGTTAGGATTAGGGTTAGGGTTAGGCTGAGGGTGAGGGTGAAGATGAGGGTGAGTATGAGGGTTAGAGTTAGAGTTAGGGTTAGGTTTAGGGTTAGGGTTAGGGTAGGGGTTTGGTTTAGTTGGAGGGTTAGGGTTAGGGTGAGGGTTGGGGTGAGGTTAAGGCTTTAGATGAGGTTTATAGTGAGAGTGAGGGTTAGGTTTAGCCTTAGGGCGAGTGTGAGGGTAAGGGTACGGGTTAGGGTTAGGTTTAGGTTTAGGATGAGGGTGATTGTTAGGGTGAGGGTTAGGGTTAGGGTGAGGGTTAGGGTTAATGTGAACGTTAGGGTTAGGTTTAGGGTTAGGGTTAGGGTGAGGGTAAGGGTTAGGGTGAGTGTTAGGGTGAGAGTGAGTGTTAGGGTTATCATGAGTGTTAGGCTGAGAATTAGCGTGAGGGTTAGGTTTAGGGTTAGGTTGAGGGTGAGGGTTAGGCTGAGGGTGAGGGGTGAGGGTGACAGGGAGGGTGAGGGTTAGCATTAGGGTTAGGGTGAGGGTTATGGTTAGGGTTACGGTGAGGGTGAGTGGGAGGGTTAGGATTAGGTTTAGGGATACTGTTTGGCTGAGGGTGACGGTGAGGGTGAGGGTTAGGGTGAGGGTTAGGGTTAGGGTGAGGGTGAGGGCCAGAATTACCGTTAGGATTAGGGTTAGGTTTAGTGTTAAGCTGAGGGTCATGGTTTGGGTGAGCACTAGGGTTAGGTTGAGGGGTAGGCTTAAGTTTAGTGTGAGGGTTAGGGTTAGGGTGATATTTAGCGTGAGGGTGAGTGTTAGGGTGCTGGTGAGGTTTACGGTTAGTGTGAATGTGAGAATTAGGTTTAGTGTTAGGTTGAGGGTTAAGCTTAGTGTGAGAGTTAGGATTAGGTTTAGGGTGATTCTTACGGTGAGGGTTAGGTTGAGGGTTAGTGATACGGTTATTGTTACGGTGAGGGTTAGGGCAAGGCTAAGGCTTAGGGTGAGGGTTAGGGTAAGGATAAGTGTTAGGGTGAGGGTTAGGGTTAGGGTTAGGATGAAGTTTAGGTTTAGTGGGAGGGTTAGGGTTAGGGTTAGGGTTAGGTTGAGGGTAAGAGTTCGGGTGAGGGTTAGGGTGATAGTGAGGGTTACGGTTGGCTTTAGTCTTATTGTGAGGGTTATGATGAGGGTTAGGTTTATGGTTATGGTTCGATTTAGGATGAGGGTGTGGGTTAGGGTTAGTGTTAGGTTGAGGGTTAACCTTAGCATTAGGGTTAGGGTGAGGTTTAGGGTGAGTGTTAGGGTTAGGGTCTGGGTCTGGGTGAGGTTTAGGGTTAGGGTTAGGGTGAGGGTAAAGGTTAGGGTGAGGGTTAGGTTGAGAGTGAGGGTTAGGGTTATCGTGAGGTTTAGGGTGATGGTTAGGGTGAGGGTTAAGGTTGGGGTTAGGGTTTGGTTTAGGGTGAGGGTGAGGGTTACAGTTAGGGTGAGGGTGAGGGTTAGGGTTAGGGTTAGGTTTGGGGTGAGGGTGAGGGTGAGGGTTAGGTTTAGGGTTAAGGTTAGGTTTAGGTTTAGGTTGAGGGTGAGGTTTAGGTGTAGGGTTAGGGTGAGGGTAAGATTTAGCGAGAGGGTTAGGGTGAGGGTGAGGGTTAGGCTGAGGATGAGGGTGAGGTTGAGGGTTAGGATTAGATTTAGGCTTAGGGTTAGGATGAGTGTGAGGGTGAGGGTGAGGGTTAGGGTTAGGGTGAGGGCTAGGGTGAGGGTGAGGGTTAGGGTTAGGGTGAGGGTGAGGGTTTCGGTTAGGTAGGGGTGAGGGTTAATGTGAGGATTAGGGTGAGGGTGAGGGTCAGGGTGAGGGTTAGGTTTAGGCTGAGGGTTAGGGTTAGGGTTAAGGTGAGGGTTAGGGTTTGGGGGATGTTTAGGTTGAGGGTGAGTGTTAGGGTGAGGTTGAGGGTTCGCGTGAGGTTGAGGGTTAAGGTGTGGGTGAGGGTTAGGCTTAGGGTGAGTGTTAGGTTGATGGTGATGGTTATGGTGAGGGTGAGGGTTAGGGTTAGGGTTAGGGTGAGGATTAGGTTTAGGGTTAGGCTTAGGATGAGTGTTACGTTGAGGGGTAGGTTTATGGTTAGAGTGAGGGTTACGGTTATTGTGATTGTTAGGGTTAGGGTGAGGGTTAGGATTAGGTTGTTGTTGAGGGTTAGGTTTAAGTTGAGGTTTAGGGTTAGGTTTAGGGTTTGTGTTAGGGTGAGGGTGAGGGTGAGGGTTAGTGTTAGGGGTAGGAATAGGTTTAGTGTGAAGGTGATGGAGATGGTTAGGTTAAGGATTAGGGGTAGGGTTATGGTTAGGCTTAGGGTGAGGGTGAGGGTGAGGGTGAGGTTTAGGGTGAGTGTTAGTGTTAAGGTTAGGGTGAAGGTTAGGGTTAGGGTGATGTTTAGAGTGAGGGTGAGTGTTAGGCTGACGGTGATGTTTAGGCTGAGGGTGAGGGTTAGGTTTATGTTTAGTATTAGGGTGAGTGTTAGGGTTAGGGTTAGGGATAGGGTGAGGATTAGGGTGAAGTTTAGGGTTATGGTGAGGATTAGTGTGAGGATTAGGGTTAGGGTTAGGGTTAGGGTTAGGTTGAGGGTAATCATTAGGGTGAGGTTTAGGGTGAGGGTTAGGGTTAGGATCAGGGTTAGTGTTAGTGTTAGGGTGAGGATGAGTTTTTGGGTTAGGGTTAGGGTGAAGATTAGGGATAGGGTGAGGTTAAGGGATAAGTTTAGGGTTAGGGTGACGGTGAGGGTGAGGTTTAGAATTAGCATTAGGCTTAGGCTTATGTTTAGGGTGAGGGTTAGGGTTAGAATTAGGGTTAGGGGGAAATTGAGGGTGAGTGTGAGGGTTAGGGTTAGGTTGAGGGTAAGGGTTAGGGTGTGGGTTAGGGTTAGTGTTAGGGTGAGGGATAGAGTGTGAGTTAAGGTGAGGGTGAGTGTAAGGATGAGGGTTAGGGTTAGGATTAAGTTTGGTTTGAGGGCTAGGGTGAGGGTAAGGGTTAGGGTTAGGGTGAGGTTTAGGGTTAGGGTTAGGGTTAGGGTCATGGTTAGCGACAGGGTTAAAGTGAGGTTTAACGTTAGTGTGAGCGTTAGGCTGAGGGTAAGGGTTAGGATGAGGGTAAGTGTTAGGGTGAGGGTTAGGGTGAGAGTGAGGGTTAGGGTTAGTGTGAGTGTTAGGGTGACGGTTAGGGTTAGGATTAGGGTTAGGGTTAGGGTTAGCCTGAGGTTGAGGGTGAGGGTGAGGGTGATGTTGAGGTTTAGGGTTTGGCTTAGTGTTAGTGTTAGTGTGAGGGCTAGGGTGAGGGTGAGGGTTAGGGTGAGTGTGAGGGTGAGGGTGAGGGTTAGAATTAGGATTAGGGTTAGTGTTTGTGTTAGGTTGAGTTTGAGTGTGTGGTTGAGGGTGAGGTTTAGGGTTTGGGTTAGGTTTAGGGTGAGGGCTAGGGTTAGGATGAGGGTTAAGGTGAGTGTGAGGGTGAATATGAGGGTTATGGTTAGGGGAAGGGCTAGGGTTAGGGTTAGGTTTAGGGTGAGGTTAGGTTGAGGTTTAAGGTTTGGGTCAGGGTTAGTGTTAGGGTTAGTGTGAGCATGAGGGTTTGGGTTAGGGTTTGGGTGAAGGTTAGGGATAGGGTGAGGTTTAGGGATAGGTTTAGTGTTAGGATTAAGGTGAGGGTGAAAGTTAGATTTAGCATTAGTCTTAGGCTTTGGGTTAGGTTGAGGTTTAGGGTTAGAATTATGGTTAGGGGGAATGTGAAGGTTTAGGGTGAGGGTTAGGATTAGGGTTAGGGTGAGGTTCAGCGTTAGGGTGTGGGTTAGGGTTCGTGTTAGGGTGAGGGTGAGTGTGTGATTTAGGGTGAGGGTGAGGGTAAGGATGAGGGTTAGGGTTAGGATTAGGGTTGGTTTGAGGGCTAGGGTGCGGGTGAGGGTTAGGGTTAGGATGAGGTTTAGGGGTAGGATTAGGGTCATGGTTAGCGTTAAGGTTAGGGTGAGATTTAGGTTTAGTGTGAGCGTTAGGCTGAGAGTAAGGGTTAGGGTGAGGGTAAGTGTTAGGGTGAGGGTTAGGGTGAGAGTGAGGGTTAGGGTTAGTGTGAGTGTTAGGGTGAGGGTTAGGGTTAGGGTAAGGGATAGGGTTAGGTTTAGGGTTATCGTGAGGTTAGGGTGATGGTGAAGGGTAGGGTGAGACTTAAGATTTGGGTGAGGGTTAGGGTTAGGGTTAGGGTGAGTGTTAGTTTTAGGGTGATGTTTTGGGTGAGGGTTAGGGTGAGGGTGAGGGTTCGGGTTAGGGTGAGTGTGAGGGTGATAGTAAGGGTTAGGGTTAGCCTTAGTCTTATTGTGAGGGTTATGGTGAGGGTTAGGGTTAGGGTTAGGTTTCGGTTTAAGATGAGGGTGTGGGTTAGGGTTAGTGTTACATTGAGGGTTAAGCTTAGCATTAGAGTTAGGGTGAGAGTTAGGGTGAGGGTTAGGGTGAGGGTTAGGGTGAGGGTGAGCTTGAGGGTTAGGATTAGGGATATGTTTACAGTTAGGTTGAGGGTGTGGGTGAGGTTGAGGGTTAGGGTTAGGATTAGGGTTAGGTTTAGGGTTAGGCTGAGGGTGAGGGTGAGGGTGAGGTTTAGGATAAGGGGGAGGGTTAGGCTTAGGGTGATGTTTAGGCTGAGGGTGAGGGTTAGGGTGAGGGTATGGGTGAGGGTGAGAATGACGGTTAGGGTTTGGGTGATGGTAAGGTTTAGGGTGAGCATTAGGGTTAGGTTTAGTGTGACATTGAGTGTTAAGGTTTTGGTCTGGGTGAGGTTTAGGGTTAGGGTTAGGGTGAGGGTAAGGGTTAAGGTGAGGGTTAGGGTGAGAGTGAGGGTTAGGGTTATCGTGAGGTTTAGGGTGATGGTTAGCGTCAGTGTTAGGGTTGGGGTTAGGGTTTGGTTTAGGGTGAGGGTGAGGGTTACGGTTAGAGTGAGGGTGAGGGTGAGGGTTAGGGTTAGGGTTAGGGTTAGGGTTAGGTTTAGGTTGAGGGTGAGGTTTAGGGTTAGTGTTAGGGTGCAGATAATGTTTAGGGAGAGGGTTAGGGTGAGGGTGAGGGTTAGGCTGAGGGTGAGGGTGAGGATGAGAGTTAGGATTAGAGTTAGGCTTAGGGTTAGGATGAGTGTGAGGGTGAGGGTGAGGGTTAGGGTTAGGGTTAGGGTGAGGTATAGGGTGAGAGTGAGGGTGAGGGTTTCGGTTAGGTGGGGATGGGGTTTAATGTGAGGATTAGGGTGAGTGTGAGGGTCAGGGTGAGGGTTAGTGTTAGGGTTAAGTTGAGGGTTAGGGTTCGAGTGATGTTTAGGTTGAGAGTGAGTGTTAGGGTGAGGGTGAGGGTTCCCGTGAGGTTGAGTGTTAAGGTGTGGGTGAGGTTTAGGCTTTGTGTGAGTGTTAGGGTGATGGTGATGGTTATGTTGAGGGTGAGGGTTAGGGTTAGGATGAGTGTTAGGTTGAGTGGTAGGTTTATGGTTAGAGTGAGGGTTAGGGTTATTGTGATTGTTAGGGTTAGGTTGAGGGTTTGGATTAGGTTGTGGTTGAGGGTTAGGTTTAAGGTGAGGTTTAGGGTTAGATTTAGGGTTCGTGTTAGGGTGAGGGTAAGGGTGAACGTTAGTGTTAGGGGTAGGGATAGGTTTAGGGTGAAGGTGATGGAGAAAGTTAGGTTAAGGATTAGGGGTAGGGTTATGGTTAGGCTTAGGGTGAGGGTGAGGGTGAGGGTGAGGTTTAGGGTGAGTGTTAGGGTTAGGGTTAGGGTGAAGGTTAGGGTTAGGGTGATGTTTAGGGTGAGGGTGAGTGTTAGGCTGACGGTGATGTTTAGGTTGAGGGTGAGGGTTAGGTTTATGGTTAGTATTAGGGTGAGTGTTAGGGTTAGGGTTAGGGATAGGGTGAGGATTAGGGTGAAGTTTAGAGTTAGGGTTATGGTGAGGATTAGTGTGAGGATTAGGGTTATGGTTAGGGTTAGGGTTAGGTTGAGGGTAATCATTAGGGTGAGGTTTAGGGTGAGGGTTAGGGTTAGGATCAGGGTTAGTGTTAGTGTTAGGGTGAGGATGAGGGTTTGGGTTAGGGTTAGGGTGAAGTTTAGGGATAGGGTGAGGTTAAGGGATAAGTTTAGGGTTAGGGTGACGGTGAGGGTGAGGGTTAGAGTTAGCATTAGGCTTAGGCTTAGGGTGAGGTTGAGGGTTAGGCTTAGAATTAGGGTTAGGGGGAAAGTGAGGGTGAGGGTGTGGGTTAGGGTGTGGGTTAGGGTTAGTGTTAGGGTGAGGGTTAGAGTGTGATTTAGGGTGAGGGTGAGGGTAAGAATGAGGGTTAGGGTTAGGATTAAGGTTGGTTTGAGGGCTAGGGTGAGGGTAAGGGTTAGGGTAAGGCTGAGGTTTAGGGTTAGGGTTAGGGTTAGGGTCATGGTTAGTTTTAGGGTTAGGGTGAGGGTTAAGTTTAGTGTGAGCGTTAGGCTGAGGGTAAGGGTTAGTGTGAGGGTCAGTGTTAGGTTGAGGGTTAGCGTGAGAGTGAGGGTTAGGGTTAGCGTGAGTGTTAGGGTGAGGGTTAGGTTTAGGATTAGTGTTAGGGATAGGGTTAGCCTGAGGATGAAGTTGAGGGTGAGGGTGATGTTGAGGTTTAGGGTTTGGCTTAGGTTTAGGGTTAGTGTGTGGGCTAGGGTGAGGGTGAGGGTTAGGGTGAGTGTGAGGGTGAGGGTGAGGGTTAGGGTTAGGATTAGGGTTAGGGTTTGGGTTAGGCTTAGTTTGAGTGTTTGGGTGAGGGTGAGGTTTAGGTTTAGGGTGAGGGCTAGGGTTAGGATTAGGGTTAGGGTGAGTGTGAGGGTGAATGTGAGGGTTAGGGTTAGGGTAAGGGCTAGGGTTAGGGTTAGGTTTAGGGTTAGGTTAGGTTTAGGGTTAGGGATAGGGTCAGGGTTAGTGTTAGGGTTCGGGTGAGGATGAGGGTTTGGGTTAGGGCTAGGGTGAAGGTTAGGGATAGGGTGAGGTTAGGGATAGGTTTAGGGTTAGGGTGATGGTGAGGGTGGGGGTTAGAGTTAGCATTAGTCTTAGGCTTAGGGTTAGGTTGAGGTTTAGGGTTAGAATTAGGGTTAGGGGGAAGGTGAGGGTTTAGGGTCAGGGTTAGGGTTAGGGTTAGGGTGAGGTTTAGGGTTAGGGTGTGTGTAAGGGTTAATATTAGGGTGAGGGTGGGTGTATGTTTTAGGGTAAGAATGAGGGTAAGAATAAGGGTTAGGATTGGGATTAGGGTTGGTTTGAGGGCTAGGGTGCGGGTGAGGTTTAGGCGTAGGGTTAGGGTCATGGTTAGCGTTAAGGTTAAGCTGAGATTTAGGTTTAGTGTGAGCGTTAGGCTGAGGGTAAGGGTTAGGGTGAAGGTAAGTGTTAGGGTGAGGGTTAGGGTGAGACTGAGGGTTAGGGTTAGCGTGAGTGATAGGGTGAGCGTTAGGGTTAGGGTAAGGGCTAGGTTTAGGTTTAGGGTTAAGGTGAGGTTAGGGTGAGGGTGAGGGTTAGGGTGAGAGTTAAGGTTTGGGTGAGGGTTAGGGTTAGGGTGAGGGTTAGTTTTAGGGTGATGTTTTGGGTGAGGTTTCAGGTTAGGGTGAGGGTGAGTGTTCGGGATAGGTTGAGGGTGAGGGTGATAGTGAGGGTTAGGGTTAGCCTTAGTCTTATTGTGAGGGTTATGGTGAGGGTTAGGTTTAAGGTTAGGTTTCGGTTTAGGATGAGGGTGTGGGTTAGGTTTAGTGTTAGGTTGAGGGTTAAGCTTAGCATTAGGGTTAGGGTGAGGTTTAGGGTGAGGGTTAGGGTTAGCGTTAGAGTTAGTTTTAGGGTGAGGGTGAGGTTGAGGGTTAGGATTAGCGATATGTTTACAGTTAGGTTGAGGGTGTGGGTGAGGTTGAGGGTTAGGGTTAGGATTAGGGTTAGGTTTTGGGTTAGGCTAAGGGTGAGGGTGAGGGTGAGGGTGAGGGTTAGGATAAGGGGGAGGTTTAGGCTTAGGGTGATGTTTAGGCTGAGGGTGAGGGTTAGGGTGTGGGTATGGGTGAGAGTGAGACTGAGGGTTAGGGTGTGGGTGATGGTGAGGTTTAGGGTGAGCATTAGGGTTAGGTTTAGGCTGACGTTGAGCGTTAAGGTTTGGGTCTGGGTGAGGTTTAGGGTTAGGGTTAGGGTGAGGGTAAGGGTTAGGGTGAGAGTTAGGGTGAGAGTGAGGGTTAGGGTTATTGTGAGGTTTAGGGTGATGGTTAGGGTGAGGGTTCAGGCTGGGGTTAGGGTTTGGTTTAGGGTGAAGTTGAGGGTTACGGTTAGGGTGAGGGTGAGTGGGAGTGTTAGGGTTAGGGTTAGGTTTAGGGTGAGGGTGAGGGTGAGGTGAGGCTTAGGTTGAGGTTAAGGTTTAGGGAAAGGGTTAGGGTGAGGTTAAGGGTTAGCTTGAAGGTGAGGGTGAGGGTGAGGGTTAGGATTAGAGTTAGGCTTAGGGTTAGGATGAGTGTGAGGGTGAGGGTGAGGGTTAGGGTTAGGGTTAGGGTGAGGACTAGGGTGGGGGTGAGGGTGAGGGTTAGGATGAGGCTGAGGGTGAGGGTTTCGCTTAGGTAGGGGTGATGGTAAATGTGAGGATTAGGGTGAGGTTGAGGGTCAGGTTGAGGGTTAGGCTTAGGCTGAGGGTTAGGGTTAGGGTTAAGGTTAGGGTTAGGGTTCGGGTGATGTTTACGTTGAGGGTGAGAGTTAGGGTGAGGGTGAGGGTTCGCGTGAGGTTGAGGGTTAAGGTGTGGGTGAGGGTTAGGCTTAGGGTGAGTGTTAGGGTGATGGTGATGGTTATGGTGAGGGTGAGGGTTAGGGTTAGGGTTAGGGTGAGGATTAGGTTTAGGGTTAGGCTTAGGATGAGTGTTACGTTGAGGGGTACGTTTTTGATTAGAGTGAGGGTTAGGGTTATTGTGATTGTTAGGGTTAGGGTGAGGGTTAGGATTAGGTTGTGGTTGAGGGTTAGGTTTAAGGTGAGGTTTAGGGTTAGGTTTAGGGTTTGTGTTGGGGTGAGGGTGAGGGTGAGGGTTACTGTTAGGTGTAGGGATAGGTTTAGGGTGAAGGTGATGGAGAAAGTTAGGTTAAGGATTAGGGGTAGTGTTAGGGTTAGGCTTAGTGTGAGGGTGAGGGTGAGGGTGAGGTTTAGGGTGAGTGTTAGGATTAGGGTTAGTGTGAACGTTAGGGTTAGGGTGATGTTTAGGGTGAGGGTGAGTGTTAGGCTGACGGTGATGTTTAGGCTGAGGGTGAGGGTTAGGTTTATGTTTAGTATTAGGGTGAGTGTTAGGGTTAGGGTTAGTGATAGGGTGAGGATTAGGGTGAAGTTTATTGTGAGGGTTAGGGTGAGGTTAGTGTTAGGATTAGGGTTAGGGTTAGTGTTAGGGTTAGGTTGAGGGTAATCATTAGGGTGAAGTTTAGGGTGAGGGTTAGAGTTAGGATCAGGGTTAGTGTTAGTGTTAGGGTGAGGATGAGGGTTTGGGTTAGTGTTAGGGTGAAGGTAAGGGATAGGGTGAGGTTTAGGGATAAGTTTAGGGTTAGGGTGACGGTGTGGGTGAGGGTTAGTGTTAGCATTAGGCTTAGGCTTAGGTTTAGGGTGAGGGTTAGGGTTAGAATTAGGGTTAGGGGGAAAGTGAGGGTGAGAGTGAGGGTTAGGGTTAGTGTTAGGGTGAGGGTTAGGGTTAGTGTTAGGGTGAGAGTTAGGGTTAGGGTGTGGGTTAGGGTTAGTGTTAGGGCGAGGGTTAGAGTGTGATTTAGGGAGAGGGTGAGTGTAAGGATGAGGGTTAGTGTTAGGATTAGGGTTGGTTTGAGGGCTAGGGTGAGGGTAAGGGTTAGGGTTAGGGTGAGGTTTAGGGTTAGGTTTAGGGTTAGGGTCATGGTTAGCGTTAGGGTTAAGATGAGGGTTAAGTTTAGTTTGAGCATTAGGCTGAGGGTAAGGTTTAGTGTGAGGGTAAGGGTTAGGGTGAGGGTTAGGGTGAGAGTGAGGGTTAGTGTTAGCGTGAGTGTTAGGGTGAGGGTTAGGGTTAGGATTAGGTTTAGGTTAGGGTTAGCCTGAGGTTGTGGGTGAGGGTGAGGGTGATGTTGAGGTTTAGGGTTTGGCTTAGGGTTAGGGTTAGTGTGAGGCCTAGGGTGAGTGTGAGGGTTAGGGTGAGTGTGTGGGTGAGGGTGACGTTTAGGGTTAGGATTAGGGTTAGGGTTTGGGTTAGGCTGAGTTTGAGTGTGTGTGTGAGGGTGAGGTTTAGGTTTAGAGTTAGGGTGAGGGCTTGTGTTTGGATGAGGGTTAGGGTGAGTGTGAGGGTGAATGTGAGGGTTAGGGTTAGGGTAAGGGCTAGGATTAGGGTAAGGTTTAGGGTGACGTTAGGTTGTGGATTAGGGTTAGGGTTAGGGTTAGTGTTATTGTTAGTGTGAGGATGAGGTTTGGGTTAGGGTTAGGGTGAAGGTTAGGGATAGGGTGAGGTTTAGGGATAGGTTTAGGATTAGGGTGATGGTGATGGTGAGGGTTAGATTTAGCATTAGTCTTAGGCTTAGGGTTAGGTTGAGTTTTAGGGTTAGAATTAGGGTTAGGGGGAAGGTGAGGGTTTAGGGTGAGGGTCAGGGTTAGGGTTAGGGTGAGGTTTAGGGTTAGGGTGTGGGTTAGGGTTAGTGTTAGGGTGAGGGTGAGTGTGTGATGTAGGGTGAGAGTGAGGGTAAGGATGAGGGTTAGGATTAGGATTAGGGTTGGTTTGAGGGCTATTGTGTGGGTGAGGGTTAGGGTTAGGGTGAGGTTTGGTGGTAGGTTTAGGGTCATGTTTAGCACTAAGGTTAGGGTGAGATTTTGGTTTAGTGTGAGCGTTAGGCTGAGGGTAAGGTTTAGGGTGAGGGTAAGTGTTAGGGTGACGGTTAGGGTGAGAGTGGGGGTTAGGGTTAGCGTGTTAGGGTGAGGTTTAGGGTTAGGGTAAGGGCTAGGTTTAGGTTTAGGGTTAGGGTGAGGTTAGGGTGAGGGTGAGGGTTTGGGTGAGAGTTAAGGTTTGGGTGAGGGTTAATTTTAGAGTGATGTTTTGGGTGAGAGTGAGGGTTAGGGTGAGGGTGAGGGTTCGGGTTAGGGTGAGGGTGAGTGTGATAGTGAGGGTTAGGGTTAGACTTAGTCTTATTGTAAGGGTTATGGTTATGGTTATGGTTAGGGTTAGGGTTCATTTTAGGATGAGGGTGGGGGTTAGGGTTAGTGTTAGTTTGAGGGTTAAGCTTAGCATTAGGGTTAGGGTGAGGGTTAGGGTGAGGGTTAGGGTTAGGGTTAGAGTTAGGTTTAGGGTGAGGGTGAGGTTGAGGGTTAGGATTAGGGATAGGTTTACAGTTAGGTTGAGGGTGTGGGTGGGGTTGAGGGTTAGGGTTAGGAATAGCGTTAGGTTTACGGTTAGGCTGAGGGTGAGGGTGAGGGTGAGGGTTAGGATAAGGGGGAGGGTTAGGCTTAGGGTGATGTTTAGGCTGAGGGTGAGGGTTAGTGTGAGGGTATGGGTGAGGGTGAGACTGAGGGTTAGGGTTTGGGTGATGGTAAGGTTTATGGTGAGCATTAGGGTTAGGTTTATGATGATGTTGAGCATTAAGGTTTGGGTCTAGGTGAGGTTTAGGGTTAGGGTTATGGGAAGGGTTAGGGTGAGGGTTAGGGTGAGAGTGAGGGTTGCGTTTATCGTGAGGTTTAGGGTGATGGTTAGGGTTGGGTTTAGGGTTTGGTTTAGGGTGAGGGTGAGGGTTACGGTTAGGGTGAGGGTGAGGGTTAGGGTTAGGGTTAGGTTTAGGGTGAGGGTGAGGGTGAGGTTTAGGTTTAGGGTTAGGGTTAGGGTTAGGTTTAAGTTGAGGGTGAGGATTAGGGTTAAGTTTAGGGTGAGGGTAAGGTTTACGGAGAGGGTTAGGGTGAGGGTGAGGGTTAGGCTGAGGGTGAGGGTGAGGATGAGGGTTAGGATTAGAGTTAGGCTTAGGTTTAGGATGAGGGTGAGGGTGAGGGTGAGAGTTAGGGTTAGGGTTAGGGTGAGGGCTAGGTTTAAGATTAGGGTTAGAGTGTGTGTGAGGGTGAATGTGTGGTTTAGGGTTAGGGTAAGGGCTAGGGTTAGGGTTAGGGTGAGGGTGAGGTTAGGTTGAGGGTTAGGGTTCGGGTCAGGATTATTGTTAGGATTAGGGTGAGGATGAGGGTTTGGGTTAGGTTTAGGTCGAAGTTTAGGGATAGGGTGAGGTTTACGGATAGTTTTTAGGGTTAGTGTGACTGTGAGGGTGAGTGTTATAGTTAGCATTAGTCTTAGGCTTAGGGTTAGGGTGAGGTTTAGGTTTAGAATTAGGGTTAGAGGGAAGGTGAGGGTTTAGGTTGAGGGTTAGGGTTAGGGTTAGGGTGAGGTTTAGGATTAGGCTGTGGGTTAGGGATAGTGTTAGGGTGAGGGTGAGTGTGTGATTTAGGGTGAGGGTGAGGGTAAGGATGAGGGTTAGGGTTAGGATTAGCGTTGATTTGAGGGCTAGGGTGCGCGTGAGTGTTTTGGTTAGGGTGAGGTTTCTGGGTAGGGTTAGGGTCATGGTTAGCGTTAAGGTTAGGGTGAGATTTAGTTTTAGCGTGAGCGTTAGGCTGGGGGTAAGGGTTAGGGTGAGGGTAAGTGTTAGGGTGAGGGTTAGGCTGAGATTGAGGTTTAGGGTTAGCGTGAGTGTTAGGGTGAGGGTTAGGGTTAGAGTAATAGCTCGGGTATTGTTTAGGGCTAGGGTGAGGTTAGGGTGAGGGTGAGGGTTAGGGTGAGAGTTAAGGTTTGTGTGAGGGTGAGGGTTAGGGTGAGGGTTAGTTTTAGGGTGATGTTTTGGGTGAGGGTGAGGGTTAGGGTGAGGGTGAGGGTGAGGGTTAGGGTGAGGGTGAGGGAGACAGTGAGGGTTAGGTTTAGCCTAAGTCTTATTGTGAGGGTTATGGTTAGGGTTAGTGTTAGGGTTAAGGTTCGTTTTAGGATGAGGGTGTGGGTTAGGGTTAGCGTTAGGTTGAGTGTTAAGCTTAGCATTAGGGTTAGGGTGAGGTTTAGGGTGAGGGTTAGGGTTGGGGTTAGGGTTTGGTTTAAGGTGAGGGTGAGGGTTACGTTTAGGGTGAGGGTGAGTGTGAGAGTGAGGGTTATGGTTATCGTGCGGTTTAGGGTGATGGTTAGGGTGAGGGTTAGGGTTGGGGTGAGTGTTTAGTTTTGGGTGAGGGTGAGGGTTACGGTTAGGGTGAGGGTGAGTGTGAGGGTTAGGGTTAGGGTTAGGTTTAGGATGAGGGGGAAGGTGAGGGTTAGGGTTAGGATTAGGGTTAGGTTTAGGGTGAGGGTGAGGGTTACCTTTGTGTAAGGGTGAAGGTTTTGGTTAGGTCGGGGTGAGTGTTAATGTGAGGATTAGGTTGAGGATGAGGTTCAGGGTGAGGGTTAGGTTTAGGGTGAGGGTTAGGGTTAGGGTTAAGGTGAGGGTTAGGTTTCGGGTGATGTTTAAGTTGAGGGTGAGTGTTAGGGTGATGGTGAGTGTTCCCGTGAGCTTGAGGGTTAAGGTGTGTGTGAGGGTTAGGGTTAGGTTGAGGTTGAGGATTACGTTTAATGTTAGGGTTAGGATGAGTGTTAGGTTGAGGGGTAGGTTTATGGTTAGAGTGAGGGTTAGGGTTATTGTGATTGTTAGGGTTAGGGTGAGGGTTTAGGATTAGGTTGTGTTTGAGGGTTAGGTTTAAGGTGAGGTTTAGGGTTAGATTTAGCGTGCGTGTTAGGGTGAGGGTGAGGGTGAGGTTTAAGGGTAGGGGTAGGGATAGGTTTAGGGAGAAGGTGATGGAGAGTGTTAGGTTAAGGATTAGGGGTAGGGTTAGGGTTAGGCTTAGGGTGAGGGTGAGGGTGAGGGTGAGGTTTAGGGTGAGTGTTAGGTTTAGGGTTAGGGTGAAGTTTAGGGTTATGGTGATGTTTAGGGTGAGGGTGAGTGTTAGGCTGACGGTGATGTTTAGGCTGAGGGTGAGGGTTAGGTTTATGGTTAGTATTAGGGTGAGTGTTAGGGTTAGGGTTAGGGATAGGGTGAGGATTAGGGTGAAGTATAAGGTTAGGGTTAGGGTGAGGATTAGTGTGAGGATTAGGGTTAGGGTTAGGGTTCGGTTGAGGGTAATCATTAGGGTGAGGTTTAGGGTGAGGGTTAGATTTAGGATCTGGGTTAGAGTTAGGGTTAGGGTGAGGATGAGGGTTTGGGTTAGGGTTAGGGTGAATGTTAGGGATAGGGTGAGGTTTAGGGATTAGTTTAGGGTTAGTGTGATGGTGAGGGTGAGGGTTAGAGTTAGCATTAGTTTTAAGCTTAGGCTTAGGGTGAGGTTTAGGGTTACAATTAGGGTAAGGGGGAAGGTGAGGGTTTAGGTTGAGGGTTAAGGTTAGGGTTAGGGTGAGGTTTACGGTTAGGGTGTGGGTTAGAGTTAGTATTAGGGTGAGGGTGGTATTTCGGGTGAGGGTGACTGTTAGGCTGACGGTGATGTTTAGGCTGAGGGTGAGGGTTAGGTTTATGGTTAGTATTAGGGTGAGTGTTAGGGTTAGGGTTAGGGATTGGGTGAGGATTAGGGTGAAGTTTAGGGTTAGGGTTTGGCTGATGATTAGTGTGAGGATTAAGGTTAGGGTTAGGGTTAGGTTGAGGGTAATCATTAGGGTGAGGTTTAGGGTGAGTGTTAAGTTTAGTATCAGGGTTAGTGTTAGGGTTAGGGTGAGGATGAGGGTTTGGGTTAGGTTTAGGGTGAAGGATAGGGATAGGGTGAGCTTTAGGGATAAGTTTAGGGTTTTGGTGACGGTGAGGGTGAGGGTTAGAGTTAGCATTAGTCTTAGGCTTACGGTTAGGGTGAGGTTTAGGGTTACAATTAGGGTAAGGGGGAAGGTGAGGGTTTAAGGTTAGGGTTAAGGTTAGGGTTAGGGTGAGGTTTAGGGTTTTGGTGTGGGTTAGGGTTATTGTTAGGGTGAGGGTGGTGTTTCTGGTGAGGGTGAGTGTTAGGCTGACGGTGATGTTTAGGCTGAGGGTGAGGGTTAGATTTACGGTTAGTATTAGGGTGAGTGTTAGGGTTAGGGTTAGGGATAGGGTGAGGATTAGGGTGAAGTTTAGGGTGAGGGTTTGGATGAGGATTAGTGTGAGGATTAGGGTTAGGGTTAGGGTTAGGGTTAAGTTGAGGGTAATCATTAGGGTGAGGTTTAGGGTGAGTGTTAGGTTTAGGATCAGGGTTAGTGTTAGGGTTAGGATGAAGATGACGGTTTGGGTTAGGTTTAGGGTGAAGGATAGGGACAGGGTGAAGTTTAGGGATAAGTTTAGGGTTAGGGTGACTGTGAGGGTGAGGGTTAGAGTTAGCATTAGTCTTAGGCTTACAGTTAGGGTGAGGTTTAGGGTTACAATTAGGGTTAGGGGGAAGGTGAGGGTTTAGGGTGAGGGTTAGGGTTAGGGTTAGGGTGAGGTTTAGGGTTAGGGTGTGGGTTAGGGTTAGTGTTAGGGTGAGGGTGAGTGTGTGATTTAGGGTGAGGGTGAGGTTAAGGATGAGGGTTAGGGTTAGGATTAGCGTTGGTTTGAGGGCTAGGGTGTGGGTGAGGGTTAGGGTTAGGGTGAGGTTTAGGCGTAGTGTTAGGGTCATGGTTAGCGTTAAGGTTAGGGTGAGATTTAGGTTTAGTGTGAGCGTTAGGCTGAGAGTAAGGTATAGGGTGAGGGTTAGGGTGAGAGTGAGGGTTAGGGTTAGCGTGAGTGTTAGGGTAAGGGTTAGGGTTAGGGTAAGGGCTAGGGTTAGGTTTAGGGTTACGGTGAGGTTAGGGTGAGGGTGAGGGTAAGGCTGAGAGTTAATTTTTGGGTGAGGGTTAGGATTAGGGCTAGGGTGAGGGTTAGTTTTATGGTGATGTTTTGGGTGAGGTGAGGGTTAGGTTGAGGGTGAGGGTCCATGTGATAATGAGGGTTAGGGTTAGCCTTAGTCTTATTGTGAGGGTTATGATGAGGGTTAGTGTTAGGGTTAGGGTTCGGTTTATTTTGGGGGTGTGGGTTTCGGTTAGTGTTAGGTTGAGGGTTAAGCTTACCATTAGGGTTAGGGTGAGGTTTAGGGTCAGGTTTAGGGTTGGGTTTAGGGTTTGGTTTAGGCTGAGGGTGAGGGTTACGGTTAGGGTGAGGGTGAGGGTGACGGTGAGGGTTAGGGTTAGAGTTAGGTTTAGGGTGAGGGTGAGGGTTAGCTTTATGGTTAGGGTTAGCGTTAGGTTTAGGTTGAGGGTGAGGTTTAGGGTTAGGTTTAGGGTGAGGGTAAGTTTTAGGGAGAGGGTTAGGGTGAGGGTGAGGGTTGGGCTGAGGGTGAGGGTGAGGGTGAGGGTTAGGAGTAGAGTTAGGATTAGGGTTAGGATGAGTGTGAGTGTGAGGGTGAGGGTAAGGGTTAGGGTTAGGGTGAGGGCTAGGGTGAGGGTGAGGGTTATTGTGAGGGTGAGGGTGAGGGTTTCGGTTAGGTATGGATGAGGGTTAATGTGAGGATTAGGGTGAGGGTGAGGGTCAGGTTGAGGATTAGGTTTAGTGTGAGGGTTAGGGTTAGGGTTAAGTTGAGGGTTAGGGTTCGGGTGATGTTTAGGTTGAGGGTGAGTTTTATGGTGAGGGTGAGGGTTCGCGTGAGGTTGAGGGTTAAGGTGTGGTTGAGGGTTAGGCTTAGGGTGAGTGTTAGGGTGACGGTGATGGTTATGGTGAGGGTGAGGGTTAGGGTTAAGGTTAGGGTGAGGATTAGGTTTAGGGTTAGGGTTAGGATGAGTGTTAGGTTGAGAGGTAGGTTTATGTTTAGAGTGAGGTTTAGGGTTATTGTGATTGTTAGGGTTAGGGTGAGGGTTAGAATTAGGTTGTGGTTGGGGGTTAGGTTTAAGGTGAGGTTTAGGGTTAGGTTTAGGGTTCGTGTTAGGGTGAGGGTGAGGGTGAGGGTTAGTTTTAGTGGTAGGGATAGGTTTAGGGTGAAGTTGATGGAGAGGGTTAGGTTAAGGATTAGGGTGAGGGTTATGGTTAGGCTTAGTGTGAGGGTGAGGGTGAGGGTGAGGTTTAGGGTGAGTGTTAGGGTTAGGCTTAGGGTGAAGGTTAGGGTTAGGGTATTGTTTAGGCTGAGGGTGAGGGTTAGGTTTATGGTTAGTATTAGGGTGAGTGTTAGGGTTAGGGTTAGGGATAGGGTGAGGATTAGGGTGAAGTTTAGGGTTAGGGTTACGGTGAGGATTAGTGTGAGGGTTTGGGTTAGGTTTAGGTTTAGGGTTAGGGTGAGGGTGAGGGTTAGGGTTAGGATTCAGGGGAGGGTTAAGGTTATGGTTATGGTTAGGGTGAGGGTTAGAATTAGGTTTAGGGTTAAGCTTAGGTTTAGTGTTATGGTTAATGTTAGTGTTAGGGTGAGGGTGAGGGTTAGGATTAGGGTTATATTTTGGGTGTGGTTTAGGGTTAGGGTTAGGGTTAAGTTTAGTGTTAGGTTTCGGGTTAGTATGAGAGGTAGTGTGAGTGTTAGGTTTAGGTTTAGTGTGAGGGTTAGGGTTATTGTGAGGGTTAGGGTTAGCGTTAGGGTTAGGGTTAGGGTGAGGGTTAGGTTTAGGGTGGAGTTTAGGGTTGGGGTAAGATTAAGGGTTAGGGGTAGGTTTTGGTTGAGGGTGATGGTGAGGATGAGGGTGAGCATGAGGTTTCCGTTGAGGGTTTGGGTTAGAATTAGGGTGAGGTTGAGGGTGAAATTTAGGGTATAGGGTTAGGGTTTCGGTGAGTGTGAGGTCAGGGTAAGGGCTAGTGTTAGGGTTAGGGTTTGGTTGAGGTTTAGGTTTTGGGATAGGGTAAGGGTGAGGGTGAGGGTTAGGGTTAGAGTTAAGGTTAGGGTGAGGGATAGGTTTAGGGTTAGTGTTAGGATTAGGGTTAGGGTGAGGTTTATGATGAGGTTTAGGTTTAAGTTTAGGCTTAGGGTTAAGATTAGGGTTAGGGTGAGGGTGAGTTTGAGGGTTAGGGTTAGTCTTAGGGTTAATCTGAGGGTCAGGTTTAGGGTGAGGATTAGGGTTAGGGTTAGGGCGAGGGTTAGGTGATGGTGAGGGTTAGGGTTAGGGTCAGGGTGAGATTTAGGGTTAGGCTTAGGGTGAGCATGAAGTTTAGGGTGGAGGTTAGGTTTGGGGTGAGGGTAAGGGTTAGGTTAGGTTGGGTTAGGTTGAGGGTGAGGGTGAGGGTTACGGTTAAATTATGGTTAAGGTTAGGATGAGGGTAAGGTTGAGATGGAGGGCTAGGGTTAGGGTGAGGGTTAGGCTTAAGGTTATTGTGAAGGTTAGGGTTAGGGTGATGTTTAGGGTGAGGTTTAGGGTTAGGGTGAGGGTTAGGGTGCGGGTGAGGTTTAGGGTTAGTGTTAGGGTGAGGGTTAAGTTTAGGGTTAGGATGAGGTTTAGGATGGGGGCTAAGGTTAGGGTGAGGGTTAGGCTTAGTGTGAGGGTTAGGGTTAGGTTAAGGTTTAGGGTGATGGTTAGGGTGAGGGTTACCCTGAGGGATAGGGTGAGGGTTAGTGATAGGGTTAGGGTTAGGGTGAGGGTTAGGGCAAAGCTAAAGCTTAGGGTGAGGGTTAGGGTAAGGCTAAGGTTTAGGGTGAGGGTGAGGGTGATTTTTAGGTTTAGGGTTAGGGTGAGGTTCAGGGTTAGGGTTAGGTTATGGTTAGGGTTAGGATGAGGCTTAGCGTGAGGGGTAGGGTTAGGGCTAGGGTGAGGTTTAGGTTTAGTTTGAGTGTTAGTGTTAGTGTTAGGGTTAGGGTTAGGGTGAGGGTTAGGTTGAGGATTAGGGTTTGGGTTAGGGTTACGTTGAGGGTGAGGTTTAAGGTGAGGTTTAGGGTTAGTGTGAGGGTTAGGGTGAGGGCTAGGGTTGGGGGTAGGGTTAAGTTGAGGGTGAGGGTGAGGGTTAGGATTATGATTAGGGTTAGGGTGAGGGCTAGGGTGAAGGTGAGGATTAGGGTTAGGTTTACAGTGAGTGTTAGGGTGAGGGTTAGGGTTAGGATTAGGGTTATGGTGAGAGTTAGGATTAGGTTTAGTGTTAGGTTCAGAGTGAGGGTTAGGGTTAGAATTAGTTTTAGGTGACAGCTAGGTTAAGGGTGAGGGTTAGGGTTAGGGTTAGGGTGAGATTTCGGGTTAGCGTTAGGGTGAGGGTTTTTGTTCTCTTTAGGGTTACGGTTAGGTAGAGGGATAGGATGAGGACTAGGTTTAGGGTTATTGTTATGGTTAGGATTAGGTTTAAGTTTACCTTTACAATGTGGATGAGAGTGAGTGTGAGGTTTAGGGTTAGGGTTAGGATGAGGTTTAGGGTTAGGGTTAGGGTTAAGGTTAGGGTTAGGGTTAGCTTTAGGATGAGGGTTAGGGTGAGGGGCAGCGGTAGGGTTAGGGTGATGGTTAGGGTTAGTGTTAGGGTTAGGGTTAGGGTGGAGTTTAGGTTTATGTTGAGTGTTAGGGTTAGGCATAGGTTTAGGTTGAGGGTGAGGTTGAGGGTTAGCGGTAGGATTAGGTTTAGGATTAGGCTGAGGGTGAGGGTGAGAATGAGGGTGTGTGTGAGGGTTAGGGTTAGGTTTAGGCTTAGGCTTAGGGTTAGGCGGAGGGTGAGGGTGAGAGTGAGGGTTAGGGTTAGGGTTGGGGTTGGGGTTAGGTTTAGTATTAGGGTTAGGGTGAGGGTTAGGAAGAGGGTCAGGGTTAGGATTAGGGTTAGGTTGAGGGTGAGTGTGAGGGTTATGGTTAGGGTTAGTATTAGGCTTATGTTTAGGCTGAGGGTGAGGGTAGGGTGAGGGTTAGATTTAGGGTGAATTTTAGGTTTAGTGTTAGGTTGAAGTTTAGGGTTAGGTTTAGGGTTAGGGTTAGGGTGAGGGGTAGGGTTAGGGTTAGCATGAGGGTTAGGTTTAGTTTGAGGTTTAGGGTTAGGGTGAGGGTTGGGGTGAGTTTAAGGCTAAGGGTGAGGTTTAGTGTGAGAGTGAGGGTTAGGGATATCCTTAGGGTGAGTTTGAATGTAAGGGTGCGGGTTTGGGTTAGGGTTAGGTTTAGGGTGAGGGTGAGTGTTAGGGTGAGGGTGAGTGTTAGGGTGAGGTTTAGGGTTAGTGTGAGGGTTAGGGTTAGGTTTAGGGTTAGGTTTCCGGTGAGGGTAAATGTTAGGGTAAGTGTTAGGGTGAGAGTGAGTGTTTGGGTTATCGTGAGTGTTAGGGTGAGGGTTTGGTGAGGGTTATGGTTATGGTTAGGTTGAGGGTGAGGGTTAATCTAAGGGTGAAGGGTGAGGGTGAGGGTTAGCATTAGGGTTACTGTTAGGGTTAGGCTGAGGGTGAGGATGAGGGTGATTGTGAGGGTTAGCATTAGGGTTAGGGTAAGGGTTAGGGTTAGGGTTAGGATGAGGTTTAGGATGAGGGCTAGGGTTAGGGTTAGGGTGAGGGTTAGGCTTAGTGTGAGGGTTAGGGTTAGGTTAAGTGTTAGGGTGATGGTTAGGGTGAGGGTTACCGTGAGGGTTAGGGTGAGGATTAGCGATAGGGTTAGGGTTAGGGTGAGAGTGAGGGCAAGGCTAAGGCTTAGGGTGAGGGTTAGGTTGAGCGGTAGGTTTAGGGTTAGGGTGAGGTTTAGATTTAGTGTGAGGGTTAGGGTTAGGCTTAGTTTTAGGGTGAGGGTAATATTTAGGGTGAGGGTTAGGGTGATAGTGAAGTTTAGGGTTAGCCTTAGTCTTAATGTGAGGGTTATGGTGAGGGTTAGGGTTAGGGTTAGTTTTAGGTTTAGGATGAGGTTGAGGGTTAGTTTAGGGTTAGGATGAGGGTTAGGGTTAGGGTTAGGGTAAGGGTGAGTGTAAGGTTTAGGGTGAAGGGTAGTGTAAGAATGAGGGTTGGTTTTATCGTGAGTGTTAGGGTGAGGGTTAGGGTGAGTGTTAGGGTTAGGGTGAGGGTTAGCGGGAGGGTAAGGATTATGTTGTGGATTAGGGTTAGGGTGAGGTTCAGGGTGAGGGTAAGGGTTAGGGTTAGGTTGAAGTTAAGGGTTAGGGTGAGAGTTAGGGTGAGGGTTAGTCTTAGCATTAGGGTTAGGGTGAGGGTTAGAGTGAGGGTTAGGGTTAGGGTTAGAGTTAGGTAGAGGGTGAGGGTTAGGATTAGGGTTATGTTTCAGGTTAGGTTGAGGGTGAGGGTGAGGATGAGGTTTAGGGTTATGATTAGGGTTAGGTTTAGGGTTAGGCTGAGGGTGAGGTTGAGGGTGAGGGTTAGGGTGAGGGTGTGGGTGAGGGTGAGCCTGAGGGTTAGTGTTTGGGTGAGGGTGAGGTTTAGGGTGAGGGTTAGGTTGAGGGTGAGTGTTAGGGTTTGGTTTAGGGTGACGGTGAGAGTTAGGGTTTTGTTCTGGTGAGGTTTAGGGTTATGGTGAGGGAGAGGGTAAGGGTTAGGGTGAGGGTTAGGGTGAGAGTGAGGCTTAGGGTTATCGTGAGGGTTCGGGTGATGGATTGGTTGAGGTTTAGGCTTGGTTTTAGGCTTTGGTTTAGGGTGAGGGTGAGGATTAGGTTTAGGGTTAGGGTTAGGTTGAGGGTTAGGGTTAGCTTAAGGGTTACGGATAGTGTGATGGTGAGGGTGAGGGTTAGGGTTAGGTTTACGTTTATGGTGAGGGTGGGGGTGAGGGTTAGGTTTAGGATTAGGGTTAGGGTTAGGTTTAGCCAGAGAGTGAGGTTTAGGGTTAGGGTTAGGGTGAGGGTTAGGGTGAGGATGAGGGTTAGGGTTAGGGTTATGTTTAGGGTGAGCTTAGGTGAGGGTGCGGGTGAGGGGTAGGATTAGTTTTAGGGTTAGGCTGAGGGTGAGGTTGAGGGTTAGGGTGAGTTTGAGGGTTAGGCTTAGGGTGAGGGTTGTTGTGAGTGTGAGGGTTAGGGTGAGGGTTAGGGTTATGGTTAGGTTTAGCGTGAGGGTTAGGGGGAGAGTAAGGTTTTGGGTGAGGTTTAGGGTGAGGGTGGGTTTTACAGTCAGGGTTAGAGTTAGGGTGAGGGTTATAGTGAGGGTTAGGGTTAGGTTGGGGTGAGGGGCAGTTTGAGGGGTAGGGTTAAGATTAGGGTGAGCGTTAGGTTTAGAGTGAGGGTTAGGGTTAGGGTTAGGGTGAGGGTAAGGGTTAGGATGAGGATTAGGGTAAGAGTGAGGGTTAGGGTTAGCCTTAGGTTTAGTGTGAAGGATAGGGTGATGGTTAGGGTTAGGTTTCAGGTGAGGGTGAGTGTGAGGGTTAGGGTTAGGGTTAGGTTTAAGGTACGGTTTAGGGTGAGAATGAGGTTTTGGGTTACCATGAGTGTTAGGGTCAGGGTTAGGTTGAGGGTTAGGGTTTGGGTCTGGTGAGGTTTAGGGTTAGGCTGAGGGTGAGGGTAAGGGTTAGGGTGAGGTTTAGGGTGAGAGTGAGGCTTAGGATTATCGTGAGGGTTAGGGTGATGGATTGGTTGAGGGTTAGGGTTGGGGTTAGGGTGTGGTTTAGGTTGAGGGTGAGTGTTAGTTTTAGGGTTAGGGTTAGGTTGAGGGTTAGGTTTAGCTTAAGGGTTATGGATAGTGTGATGGTGAGGGTCAGGGTTAGGGTTAAGTTTAGGATTAGGGTGAGGTTGTGGGTGAGGGTTAGGTTTAGGATTAGGGTTAGGGTTAGTTTAGTTTTAGGCAGAGGGTGAGGTTTAGGGTTAGAGTTATGGTGAGGGTTAAGGTGAGGGTGAGGGTTAAGGTTAGAGTTATGTTTAGCGTGAGCTTAGGTGAGGGTGCGGGTGAGGGGTAGGATTAGTTTTAGGATTAGGCTGAGGTTGAGGGTGAGGGTTAGGGTGAGTTTGAGGGTTAGGCTTAGGGTGAGGGTTATTGTGAGTGTGAGGGTTAGGGTGAGCATTAGGGTTAGGGTTAGGTTTAGCGTGAGGGTTAGGGGGAGAGTAAGGGTTTTTGTGAGGTTTAGGGTGAGGGTGGGTTTTAGAGTTAGGGTTAGAGTTAGGGTGAGGGTTATAGTGAGGGTTAGGGTTAGGTTTGGGTGAGGGGCAGGGTGAGGGGTAGGGTTAAGTTTAGGGTGAGGGTTAGGTTTAGAGTGAGGGTTAGGGTAAGGGTTAGGATGAGGGTTAGGTTTAGGGTGGAGGATAGGGATGGTGTGAGAGTAAGGGTTAGAGGCAGGGTTAGGTTGAGGTTGAGGGTTAGGGTTAAATTAGGGTTAGGTTTAGACTGAGGGCGATGGTGAGGATGAGGGTGTGGATTCGGGTTCGGTAAAGGGTTTGGGTTAGGGTTAGGGGGAGGGGGAGGTTGAGGTTTAGGGATAGGGTTACGGTGAGTGTGAGGTGAGGATGAGGGTTAGGGTTAGGTTGAGGGTTAGGGTTAGACTCAGGGTTACGTTTAGTGTGTGGGTGATGGTTAGCGTTAGAGTTAAGGTTAGGTTGAGGGTTAGGGTTAGGGTTATGGTGAGGTTTAGGATGAGGGTTAAGGTTGGGATGAGAGATAGGGTGAGGGCTAGGTGAGGATGAGGGTTAGGGTTAGGTTTAGGGTGAGGTTTAGGGATAGGCTT
The DNA here is from genome assembly GCF_024711535.1 of Dipodomys merriami. NCBI lineage: Eukaryota > Metazoa > Chordata > Mammalia > Rodentia > Heteromyidae > Dipodomys > Dipodomys merriami. Next base: position 127,219 of record NW_027206542.1, on the reverse strand, counting down.
AGGGTTAGGTTGAGGGTGGGAGTTAGGTTTAGGGTGGATGTTAGCGTTGGGGAGAAGATGAGGGTTAAGGGCAGGTTTAGTATGAGGGTGAGCATGAGGGTTATGGTTAAATTATGGTTAGGGTTAGGCTGAGGGTGAGGGTAAGGATGAGCGTGAGTGTAGGGTAGGATTGAGGGTTTGAGTGAGGTTGAGAGTGAGGGTTAGGTTTAGGGTGACGGTTAGGTTGAGGGTTAGGGTTTGCGTTAGGGTTAGTTTGAGGTTGAGGTTTAAGGTTAGGTTTAGGGTTAGGGTTAGGGTTAGGTTGAGAGTTAGGATGGAGGTTAGTGTTAGGGTGAGGGTTAGGATGAAGGTTAGGGTTAGGATTAGGGTTAGGGTGAGGGCTAGGGTGAGGGTGAAGGTTAGGGTTACGGTTAAGGTTAGGGTAAGGGTGAGGGTTTGGGTTAGGGTTAGTGTTAGGGTTACGGTAAGGAAGAGGGTTTGGTTTAGGGTTAAGGTTAGGGTTAGGGTTATTGTTAGGGTTAGAGTTAGGGTTACGGTGAGGGTGAGGGTGAGGGTGATTGTTAGGATAAGTTTAGGGAGATGTTTAGGGTTAGGGTTAGAGTGTGGGTGAGGTTTAGGGTTAGATATAGGGTTAGGGTGAGGGTTAGGATGAGGGTTGGCATTAGGGTTAGTGTTAGGGTTATGGTTAGGGTGAGGGTTAGGGTGAGGATTAGGGTTAGGGTTAGGGTTAGGATTAGGGCTTGGTTCAGTGTGAGTTTGAGGATTAGGGTTAGGCTTAGTATTAGGCTGAAGTTGAGGCTGAGGGTGAGGGTTATGGTTAGGATGAGGGTGAGGTTTAGGGTTAGGGTTACAGTGACGTTGAGGGTTAGGGTTAGGGTTAGGGTGAAGGTGAGGGTTAGGGTTTGGGTTACGGTTAGGGTGAGGGTGAGGGTTAAGGTGAGGTTTAGGGTTAGGGTGAGGGTTAGAGTTACGGTTACGGTGAGGTTGAGGGTGAGGTTTAGGGTTAGAGTTAGGGTGAGGTTTAGGGTTAGGGTTAGGGTTAGGGTGAGGTTTACGGTTAGGGTTACAGTGAGGGTTAGGGTTAGGGTTAGGGTTATGTTGAGAGTGAGCATGAGGGTTAGAATTAGGGTTAGCTTTAGGGTTATTGTTAGGGTTAGGGTTTGGGTTAACTTTACGGTGAGGGTGAGGCTGAAGGTGGGGTTAGGCTTAGGGTTTGGGTGAGCTTTAGGGTTAGGGTTAGGGGTAGGGTTAGGTTGAGGTTTTGGGTTAGGGTTAATGTTACTGTGAGTGTGACAGTTAGGGTTAGTGTTAGTTTTAGGGTTAGGGTTAGGTTTATTGTAAAGGTTACGGTTAGACTTATGGTTATGGTGAGGGTGAGGGTTAGGTTTAGGGTTAGACTGAGGTTTAGAGTGAGGTAAGAGTTAGGGTGAGGGTTAGGGTTAGGGTGAGGTTAAGAGTTAGGGTGAGGGTTATGATGAGGGTGAGGGTTAAGGTTAGGGTTAGTGTTAGGGTGAGGGTTAGGGTAAGGGTTAGGTTGAGGTTTAGGGTTAGGATTAGGGTTAGGTTTATTCTGAGGGTGAGGATGAGTGTTAGGGTAATGGTAAGGGTTAGGGTGAGGGTTAGTGTTAGGGTGAGGGTTAGGCTGGGGGTGAGGGTCAGGTTTAGAATTACAGTTAGGGTTAATGTGAGGGTTAAGGTTAAAATTAGGATGAGGGTTAGGGTTAGGGTTAAGATTAGTGAGAGGGTGAGTTTTAGAATTAGTGTTAGGGTGAGGGCTAGCGTGAGGGTGAGGGTTAGGTTTAGGGTTAGGTTTAGGGTCATTTTTATTGTTAGGGTTGGGCTTACCTTTATGGTGAGGGTGAGGCTGATGGTGAGGTTAAGGGTTAGGTTTAGAGTGAGGTTTTGGGTTAGGGTTTGGGTTAGGTTTATGGTGAGTGTGAGGGTTAGGGTGAGGGTGAGGGTGAGGGTTAGGATTAGGTTTAGGTTTAGCGTTATTGTTAGGGTTAGGGATAGGGTTACTTTTACGGTGAGGGTGAGGCTGAGGGTGAGGTTAGGTTTAGGGTTTGGGTGAGGTTTAGGTTTAGGTTTAGGGTTAGTGTTAGGGTGAGGGTTTGGGTTAGGGTTAGGGTTACGGTCAGGGTGAGGGTTAGGGTTAGGGTGAGTGTGAGTGTGAGGGTTATGGTTAGGGTTATGCTTAGGCTTAGGGTTAGGCTGAGGGTGAGGGTTAGCGTTAGGGTGAGGGTTAGGTTTAGGATGAGGGTTAGGGTTAGGATTAGCGTTAGGGTGAGGGCTAGGGTGCGGTTGAGGGTTAGTGGTAGCATTAGGGTTATGGTGAGGTTTAGGGTTAAGTATAAGGTTAGGGTTAGGGTGAGGGTTAGGGTTAGTGTAAGGTTTACGGTTACCGTGAGGCTTAGGGTTAGGGTTAGGATGAGGGTGAGGGTGAGGGTTAAGATTAGGTTAAGGGTTATGGTTATTTTGAGTGTTATGGTTACAGTGAGGGTGAGGCTGAAGGTGAGGTTAGGCTTAGGGTTTGGGTGAGCTTTAGGGTTAGTGTTAGGGTTAGGGCAAGGTTTAGGGTTAGGGATATGGTTAGGGTTATGGTTAGGGTTAGGATGAGGCTTAGGGTGAGGTATAGGGTTAGGGTTAGGGTGAGGGTTAGCATTACTGTGAGGGTTAGGGTTAGGTTGAGGGTTAGGATGAGGGTTAGGGTTTGGGTTACGGTTAGGGTGAGGGTGAGGGTAAAGGTGAGATTTAGGGTTAGGGCGAGGGTTAGAGTTACGGTTACGGTGAGGTTGAGGGTGAGGTTTAGGGTTAGGGTTAGGGTGAGGTTTAGGGTTAGGGTTAGGGTGAGGGTGAGGTTTAGAGTTAGGATTACAGTGAGGGTTAGGGTTAGGGTTAGGGTTATGTTGAGGTTAAGCATGAGGGTTAGGATTAGGGTTAGCTTTAGGGTTATTGTTAGGGTTAGGTTTAGGTTTACCTTTATGGTGAGGGTGAGGCTGAAGGTGAGGTTAGGCTTAGGGTTTGGGTGAGCTTTAGGGTTAGTGTTAGGTGGAGGGTTAGGGTGAGGGTTTGGGTTAGGGTTAATGTTACTGTGAGGGTGACTGTTAGGGTTAGGGTTAGTGTTAGTGTTAGTTTTAGGGTTATTGTTAAGGTTAGGTTTAGACTTACGGTTACGGTGAGGGTGAGGGTGAGGGTTAGGGTTAGAGTGAGATTTAGAGTGAGGTAAGAGTTAGGGTGGGGGTTAGGGTTAGGGTGAAGTTTAGGGTGAGCTTGAGGGGTAGGGTTAGGTTCACATTAGAGTGAGGTTAAGAGTTAGGGTGATGGTTAGGTGAAGGGTGAGTGTTAAGGTTAGGGTTAGTGTTAGGGTGAGGATTAGGGTTAGGTTTAGGTTGAGGGTTAGGGATAGGATTAGGGTTAGGTTTATGCTGAGGGTGAGTGTGAGGGTTAGGTTGAGGGTAAGGTTTAGGGTGAGGGTTCGTGTGAGGGTGAGGGTTAGGCTGAGGGTGAGGGTTAGGATTAGGGTTAGGGTTAGGGTTAAGCCGATGGTGAGGGTGAAGGTGAGGGTCAGGTTTAGAATTAGAGTTAGGGTTAGTTTGAGGGTTAGGATTAAAATTAGGATGAGGGTTAGGGTTAGGGTTAAGATTAGTGTGAGGGTGAGTTTTAGGATTAGTGTTAGGGTGAGGGCTAGGGTAAGGGTGAGGTTTAGGTTTATGGTTAGGGTTAGGGTGAGGGGTAGGGTGAGGGGTAGGGTTAGGGTTAGGGTGAGGGTAAGTTTTAGTGTGAGGGTTAGAGTTTGGGTTAGGTTAAGGGTAAGGGTTAGGGCGAGGGTTAGGGCGAGAGTGATGGTGAGGCTTAGGGTTAGGGTTAGGTTTAGTGTGAGGTTGAGAATGTGGGTTAGGTTTAGGATTAAGGTTAGGGTTATGCTGAGGGTGAGGGTGAGGGTTAGGGTGAAGGTAAGGGTTAGGTTAAGGGTTAGTGTGAGGGTGAGGTTTACGCTGAGGGTGAGGGGTGAGGGTGAGTGTTAGGATTAGGGTTAGGGTTAGGGTTAAGCTGAGGGTGAGGGTGAGGGTGAGGTTTAGACTTAGAATTAGGGTTAGGGTGATGGTTAGGTTTAAAATTAAGATGAGGGATAGGATGAGGGTTAGGGTTAGGTTTAAGGTGAGGGTTAGTGTGAGGATAAGCATTAGGTTGAAGTTTAGGGTGAGAGAGAGGGTTAGGGTTATCATGAGTGTTAGGGTGAGTTTTAGGGTGAGGGTTAGGGTTTTAAGGTTATTGTGAGTGTGAGTGTTAGGGTTAGGGTTAGGGTGAGGGTTAGGTTTAGGGATAGGGTTAGGCTGAGGGTTAGGGTGAGGGTAAAGGTGAGGGTGAGGGTTAGGTTTAGGGATAGGGTTAGGCTGAGGGTTAGAGTGAGGGTGAAGGTGAGGTTTAGGGTTAGGGTGTGGGGGAGGGTGAGGGTGAGGGTTAGCATTAGGGATAGGGTGAAGGTTAGGATTAGGTTAGGGTGACAGTGAGTGTGAGGGTTAGGATTAGGGTTAGGAATATTGTTAGGTTGAGGGAGAAAGTAAAGGTTATGGTTAGGGTGAGGGTTAGGGTTAGGGTTAGGTTTACTGTGAGGGTGAGGGTTAGGGTTAGGATTAGGGTTAGGTTTAGTGCTAAGCTAAGGGTGAGGGTGTGGGTGAGGTCTAAGGTTAGTGTGACGGTTAGGTTTAGGGTGATGTTTAGGGTGAGGGTTAGGGTTAGGGTGAGGGTGAGGATTAGTATTAGGGTTAGCGTGAGTGTTAGGGTTAGGGTTAGGGTGAGGTTTAGTGTGAGGGTTAGGATTAGGGGTAGGGATACTCTTAGGCTGAGGGTGAGGATGAGGGTAAGGGTTAGGGTGAGGGTGAGGGTGAGGGTTACAGTTTAGATTAGGGTTAGGTTTAGTGTTAAGCTGAGGGTGAGGGTGAGGGTGAGGGCTAGGGTTAGGGTGAGGGTTAGGCTTAAGGTTAGGGTGAGGGTTAGGGTTAGGGTGATATTTAGGGTGAGGGTTAGGGTTAGGGTGAGGGATAGGGTGCAGGTGAGGCTTAGGGTTCGGGTTAGGATGAGGGTTAGGTTTAGGTTTAGGAAGACTGTTAGTATGAGGGCTAGGCTTAGGGTTAGGGTGAGGGTTAGGCTTAATGTGAGGGTTAGGGTTAGGTTTAGGGTTAGGGTAATGGTTAGGGTGAGGGTTAGGGTGAGATTCAGGGTGAGGGTTAATAATAGTGTTAGGGTTAGTGTGAAGGTTGGAGCAAGGCTAAGGCTTAGGGTGAGGGTTAGGGTGAGGCTAAGGGTTAGGGTGAGGCTTAGGGTGAGGGGTAGCGTTAGGGATAGGGTTACTGTGAGGGGTAGGGTTAGGTTTAGGGTTAGGGTGAGGGTGAGGTTGAGGGTTATGTTTTGGGTTAGGGTTAGGTTGAGGGTGAGGGTTCAGGTGAGGTTTAGGTTTAGGGTTAGGGTTAGAGTTACGGTTATGTTGTGGTTGAGGGTGAGGGTAAGGATTACGATAAGGGTGAGGTTTAGGTTAGGGTTAGGGTTAGGATGAGGTTTAGGGTTAGGTTTAGGGTTAGGCTGAGGTTTAGGGTTAAGGTTACATTGAGGATTAGGGTTAAGGTTAGGGTTAGGTTTAGGTTTATGTTGAGGGTGAGCTTCAGGGTTAGGATTAGGGATAGCTTTAGGGTTATTTTTACGATTAGGTTTAGGGTTACCTTTACGGTGAGGGTGAGGCTGAAGGTGAGGTTAGGCTTAGGGTTTGGGTGAGGTTTAGGGTTAGGGTTAGGGGTAGGGTTAGGGTGAGATTTTGGGTTATGGTTAGGGTTATGGTGAGGGTGATGGTTAGGGTTAGCATTAGTGTTAGGGTTAGGGTTATTGTTATTGTTAGGGTTAGGGTTAGACTTAAGGTTAGGGTGAGGGTGAGGGTGAGGGTTAGGGTTAGGGTTAGGGTGAGGTTTAGAGTGAGGTAAGAGTTAGGGTGAGGGTTAGGGTTAGGGTGAGGTTTAGGGTGACGTTGTGGTTTAGGGTTAGGGTTAACGTTAGGGTGAGATAAGAGTCAGGGTGAAGTTTAGGTTGAGGGTGAGGGTTAAGGTTAAGGTTAGTGTTAAGGTGATGGTTAGGGTTAGGGTTAGGTTCAGGGTTCGGGTTAGGATTAGGGTTAGGATTATGCTGAGGGTGAGGGTGAGGGTTAGGGTGAGGGTAAGAGTTAGGTTGAGGGTTATTGTGAGGGTGAGGTTTAGGATTAGAGTTACGGAGAGGGTTATGCTGAAGATTAGGGTGAGGGTGAGGGTGAAGTTTAGAGTTAGAGTTAGGGTTAAGGTTAGGTTTAGGGTGAGGGTTAGGGTCAGGATAAGTATTAGGTTGAGGTTTAGGGTGAGAGTGAGGGTTAGGATTATCATGAGTTTTAGGGTGAGGGTTAGGGTTTTAAGGTTTTTGTGATTGTGAGTGTTAGGGTTAGGGTTAGGGTGAGGGTTAGGTTTAGGGATAGGGTTAGGGTGAGGGTTATGGTTAGGGTGAGTGTGAGGGTGAGGGTGAGGCCTTGGGTTAGGTTAGGTTTAGGGTGAGGGTGAGATTGAGGGTTAGGGTTAGGCTGAGGTTTAGGGTGAGTGTGAAGGTGAGGTTTAGGGTTAGGGTGATGGTGATGGTTAGGGTGAGGTTGAGGGTGAGGGAGATGGTTAGCATTAGGGTTAGGGTGAAGCTTAGGGTTATGGTAGGGTGAGGTTGAGTGTGAGGGTTAGGTTTAGGGTTAGGTATACTGTTAGGCTGAGGGAGAATTTGAAGGTTATGTTTAGGGTGAGTTTTAGGGTTAGGTTTAATGTGAGGATGAATGTTACGGTTAGGATTATGGTTAGGTTTAGTGATAAGCTGAGGGTGAGGGTGAGGGCTAAGTTTAGGGTGTGGGTTAGGCTTAAGGTTAGGGTGAGGTTTAGGGTTAGTGTGATGTTTAGGGTGAGGGTGAGGGTTAGGGTGAGGGTGAGGGTTAGTATTAGGGTTAGCGTGAGTGTTAGGGTTAGGGTTAGGGTGAGGTTTAATGTGAGAGTTAGGATTAGGGGTAGGGATACTGTTAGGCTGAGGGTGAGGATGAGGGTTAGGGTTACGGTGAGGATTAGGGTTAGGGTTAGGGTGAGGGTGTGGGTGAGGTTGACAGTTTAGATTAGAGTTAGGTTTAGTGTTAAGCTGAGGGTGAGGGTGAGGGTGAAGGCTACGGTTTGGGTGAGGGTTAGGCTTAAGTTTAGGGTGAGGGTTAGGGTTAGGGTGATATTTAGGGTGAGGGTTAGGTTTAGGGTTCGGGTTAAGATGAGGGTTAGGTTTAGTTTTAGGAAGAGTGTTAGGATGAGTGCTAGGGTTAGGGTTAGGGTGAGGGTTAGGCTTAATGTGAGGGTTAGGGTGAGGCTAAGTGTTAGGGTGAGGCTAAGTGTTAGGGTGAGGGGTAGGTTTAGGTGAGGGGTAGGGTTAGGGTAAGTGTGAGGGTTAGGTTTTGTGTGAGTGTTAAGGTTAAAGTTAGGGTGAGGGTAAAAGTTAGGGTGAGGGTTGGGGTGATAGTGAGGGTTAGGGTTAGCCTTAGTCTTAGTGTGAGGGTTATGGTGAGGCTTAAGGTTAGGGTTCGGGTTAGGGTTAGGCTATGGTTGAGGGTGAAGATGAGGGTAAGTGTTAGGGTTAGGGTTAGGGTTAGGCTTATGATTAGGCGTTCGGTGAGGGTGAGGGTGAGGTTTAAATTTAGGGTGAGTGTTAGGTTTAAGGTTAAGATGAGGGTTACGGTTAGGGTTGGGTTTAGGATTAGGGATAGGATGAAGGCTAGCGTGAGGGTGAGGTTTAGTGTTAGGTTTAGGGTGAGGTTTATGGTTACAGTAAGGTTTAGGATTAGTGTGAGGTTTTGGGTTAGGGTTAGGTTTATGGGGAGGGAGAGGGTTAGGGTTAAGGTTAGGGTTATTGTTAGGGTTAGGGTTAAGGTTAAGGTGAGGGTGAGGGTGAAGGTAATTTTTAGGCTAAGGGTTAGGGAGAGGTTTAGGGTTAGGGTTAGGGTTAGAGTTAGGGTGAGGGTTCGGTTTAGAGTGAAGGTTAGGTTTAGGGTTAGGGTTAGGATTAGCACGACGGAGAGGATGAGTTTGTGGGTTAGGTTTAGGTTTAGGTTTAGGGTTAGGCTTAGTGTTAGGCTGAGGTTGAGAGTGAGGGAGAGGGTTATGGTTAGGGTGAGGGTGATGTTTAGGGTTACTGTTACAGTGAGGGTGAGGGTTAGGTTTAGGGCTATGGTTAGGGTGAGTGTGAGGGTTAGGATTAGGGTTAGGTTTAGGGTTATTGTTACTGTTAGGGTTTATGGTTACCTTTACGGTGAGGGTGAGACAGAGGGTTAGGTTTAGTGTTAGGGTTACAGTGAGGGTGAGGGTTATGGTTAGGATTAGTGTTACGGTGAGGGTGAGGGTTAGGGTTAGGTTTAGGGTTAGGGTTAGGGTTATTTTTAATGTTTGAGTTAGAGTTACAGTTACGGTTACGGTGAGGTTGAGGGTGAGTGTTTCGGTTAGGGTTAGGGTTAGGGTGAGTTTTAGGGTTAAGGTTAGGGTTAGGGTGAGGTTTAGGTTTAGGGTTAGGGTTAGGGTGAGGTTTAGGGTTAGGGTTACAGTGAGTGTTAGGGTTAGGGCTAGGGTTATGGTGAGGGTGAGGGTGAGAGTTAGGATTAGGGTTAGTTTTAGGGTTATTGTTAGGGTTAGTGTTAGGGTTACCTTTACGGTGAGGGTGAGGCAGAGGGTGAGGTTAGGGTTTGGGTGAAGTTTAGGGTTAGGTTTGTTGGTAGTGTTAGGGTGAGGGTTTGGGTTAGGGTTACGGTTATGGTGAGGGTGAGGGTTAGTGTTAGTTTTAGGGTTAGGATTAGGGTTATTTTTAGTGTTAGGGTTAGAGGTACTGTTTCGGTGAGGGTGCGTGTGAGGGTTAGGGTTAGGGTTAGGGTGAGGTTTAGGATGGGGTTAGAGTTAGGCTGAGGGTTAGGGTTAGGGTGAGGTTTAGGGTGAGGTTGAGGGTTAGGGTTAGGGTTAACGTTAGGGTGAGGTTAAAAGGGTGAGGGTTAGGGTAAGGTTGAGGGTTAAATTTAGTGTTAGTGTTAGTGTGAGTGTTTGGGTTAGGGTTAGGTTGAGGGTTTGGGGGAAGGTTAAGGTTAGGTTTAGGGTTAGGGTGAGGGTTAGGTTTAAGGTTAATGTGAGGGCGAGTGTTAGGATTAGGGTTAGGGTGAGGGCTAGTGTGAGGGTGAGGGTTAGGGTTAGGGTTAGGGTTAGTGTGAGGGGTAGGGTGAGGGATAGGGTTAGGGTTAGGGTGAGGGTAAGTTTTAGTGTGAGGTTTATGGTTAGGTTGAGGGTAAGGTTTAAGGTGAGTGTTAGGGTGAGAGTGAGGGTGAAGCTTAGGGTTAGAGTTAGGTTTAGGGTGAGGGTGAGGTTGATGTTTAGGGTTAGGATTCGGGTTAGGGTTAAGCTCAGGGAGAGGGGGAGGGTTATGGTGAGGATAAGGGTTAGGGTGAGGGTTAGTGTGAGGGTGAGGGTTTGGCTGAGGGTAAGGCGTGAGTGTGATGGATAGAATTGGTGTGAGGGTTAACGTTAGGCTGAGGGGGATGGGGAGGGGGAGCTGGAGGGGGAGGTTTAGTTTTAGGGTTAGGGTTAGGGTGCAGGTTAGTGTTAAGGTTAGGATGAGCGTTAAGTTGAGATTTTGGGTGAGGATTCGGGTGAGGATAAGCATCAGGGTGAGGATTAGGGTGAGAGTGAAGGTTAAGGTTATCATGAGTGTTAGGGTGAGTGTTAGGGTTAGGATTAGGTTTAGGGTGAGTGTGAGTGTTAGGGTTAGGTATAGGGTTAGGGTGAGGGTTAGGGTTAGGGTAAGGGTGAGGGTGAGGGTGAGGCTTAGGTTTAGGGTTAGTTTCAGGTTGAGGGTGAGTTTGAGGGTTAGGGTGAGGGTTATGCTGAGTGTGAGGGTGAGGGTTAGGGTGAGGGTTAGGGTTAGGGTGAGGTTTAGTGTGACGGTGAAGGTTAGGGTTAGGTTAGGTTGAGGGTTAGAGGGAAGTCTAGGGTGAGGGTTAGGGTTAGGGTTAGGGTTAACGTTCGTGTGAGTGTAAGTGTTAGGATTAGGATTAGGGTGAGGGCTAGGGTGAGTGTGAAGGTTAGTGTTAGGGTTAGTGTGAGAGGTAGGGTGAGGGGTAGGGTTAGGGTTAGTGTGAGGGTTAGGGTTAGGCTTAGGGTTAGGTTGAGGGTAAGGGTTAGGGTGAGGATTAGGGTGAGTGTGAGGTTGAGGCTTAGGGTTAGGGTTAGGTTAAGGGTGAGGGTGAGGTTGAGGGTTAGGGTTAGGATTAGGGTTAGGGTTATGCTGAGGGTTAGGGTGAGGGATAGGGAGAGTGAAAGGGTTAGGGTGAGGTTTAGGCTGAGGTTCAGTGGTGAGTGTGAGGGTTAGGATTAGGGTTAGGGTTAGGGTTAGGCTAAGGGTGAGAATGAGGTTGAGGGTGAGGTTTAGGTTTAGGGTTAGGGTTATGGTGAGGGTTAGGGTCAAGGTTAGGATGAGGGTTAGGATGAGTGTTAGGGTGAGGGTTAGGGTGAGGATAAGCTTTAGGGTGTGGTTTAGGGTGAGAGTGAAGTTTAGGGTTAACATGAGTGTTAGGGTGAGTGTTAGGGTGAGGGTTTGGATTAGGGTTATGGTGAGTGTGAGAGTTAGGGTTTGAGTTAGGGTTAGGGTGTGGGTTATGGTTAAGGATAGGGTTAGGGTGAGGGTTAGGATTAGGGTAAGGGTGAGGGGGAGGGGGAGGGGGAGGCTTAGAATTAGGGTTAGGTTTAGGATGAGGGTGCTGTTGAGAGTTAGGGTTAGAGTTATGCTTAGGTTGAGGGTAAGGGTCAGGGTGAGGGTAAGGGTTAGGGTGAGGGTTAGCGTGAGAGTGAGGGTTAGGCTGAGGGTGAGGGTGAGGTTGAGGGTGAGGTTTAGGGTTAGGTTTAGGGTTAGGGTGAGGGTTAGGGTGAGTGTGAGGGTGAGGGTTAGCATTAGGGTTAGGGTGAGGGTTATGGTTAGGTTAAGGAGAGGGTTAGGATTAGGGTTAGGGATACTTTTACGCTGAGAGTGTGGGTGAGGTTTACGGTTAGGGTGAGGGTTAGGATTAGGGTTAGGGTGATGGTGAGGGTGAGGGTTAATGTTAGGATTAGGATTTGGTTTAGTGCTATGCTGAGGCTGAGGGTGAGGGTGAGGGCTAGGGTTAGGGTGAGGGTTAGACTTAAGGTTAGTGTGAGGGTTAGGGTTAGGGTGATGTTTAGGGTGAGGGTTAGGGTTAATGTGAGGGTTAGGGTGCGGGTGAGGTTTAGGGTTAGGTTTAGGTTGAGGGTTAGGTTTAGGGTTAGGATGAGGTTTAGGATGAGGGCTAGAGTTAGGGTTAGGGTGATGGTTAGGTTGAGGGTTAGCATGAGGGTTAGGGTGAGGGTTAGGGTGAGGGTTAGTGATAGATTTAGGGTTAGGGTGAGGGTAAGGGCAAGGCTAAGTCTTATGGTGAGGTTCAGGGTGAGACTAAGGGTTAGGGTGAGGGTTATGGTGAGGGGTATGTTTAGGGTTAGGGTGAGGGTTAGGTTTAATATTAGGGTTAGGGTTAGAGTTAGGGTGAGGGTAAGAGATAGGGTGAGGGTTGGTGTGATAGTGAGGGTTAGGGTTAGCCTTAGTCTTAGTGTGAGGGTTATGGTGAGGGTTAAGGTTAGTGTTAGGGTTAGGGTTAGGCTGAGGTTTAGGGTGAGGATGAGGGTGAGTGTGAGGGTTAGGGTTAGGTTGAGGGTTAGGCTTAGGCTTAGGCGTAGGGTGAGGGTGAGGGTGAGGGTTAGATTAACGGTGAGTGTTAGGTTTAGAGTTAGGGTGAGGTTTAGGGTTAGGATTAGGTTTAGGTTGAAGGCTAGGGTGAGGGTGAGGCTGAGGGTTAGGGTTAGTGTTAAGGTTAGTGTTAGGTTTAGGGTTAGGGTGATGGTTAGTTTTAGGGTTAGGGATAGGTTTAGTGGTAGGTTGAGGTTGAGTTTGAGGGTTAGGGTTAGGGTTAGTCTTAGTGTTAGGCTGAGGTTGAGGGTGAGGGTGAAGGTTAGGGTTAGGGTGAGGGTTAGGTTTAGGGTGAGGGTTACAATGAAGGTGAGGGTTAGGGTTAGGGTTGAGGTTAGGGTGAGTGTGACGGTTAGGATTAGGATTAGGTTTAGGGTTATTTTTAGGGTTAGGGTTAGGGTTATGTTTACCTTTGTGGTTAGGGTGAGACTGAGGGTCAGGTTTAGGGTTAGGGTTACAGTGAGGGTGTGGTGTATGGTTAGGGTTAGGGTTACGGTGAGGGTGAGGGTTATGGTTAGGTTTAGAGTTAGGGTTAGGGTTAGGGTTAATTTTAGAATTAGGGTTAGAGTTACAGTTATGGTGAGGTTGAGGTTGAGTGTTAGTGTTAGGGTTAGGGTTAGGGTGAGATTTAGGGTTAGGGTTAGGGTTAGGGTGAGGTTTAGGTTTAGGGTTAGGGTAAGGGTGAGGTTTAGGGTTAGGGTTACAGTGAGGGTTAGGGTTACGGTTATGGTTATGGTGAGGGTGAGGGTTAGGATTAGGTTTAGGTTTAGGGTTATTGTTAGGGCTAGTGTTATGGTTATCTTTACGGTGAGGGTGAGGCTGAGGGTGAGGTTAGGGTTAGGGTTTTGGTGAGGTTTAGAGTTAGGGTTACAGGTAGGGTTAGGGTGAGGGTTTGAGTTAGCGTTAGGGTGAGGTTTACCGTGAGGGTAAGTGTTAGGGTTACGGTTAAGGTGAGGGACAGTTTGACGGTTAGGGGGAGGTTTGGGTTGAGGTTAGAGTTAGGGTTAGGGTTAACGTTAGGGTGAGGTGAAAAGTTAGGGTGAGGGTTAGAGTAAGGGTGAGGTTTAAGTTTAGGGTTACTGTTAGCGTGAGGGTTAGGGTTATGGTTAGGTTGAGGGTTTGGGGGAAGGTTAGGTTTAGTGTTAGGTTTAGGATTAGTGTTAGGTTTAAGGTTAGTGTGAGGGTGAGTGTTAGGATTAGGGTTAGGGTGAGGGCTAGTGTGAGGGTTAGGGTTAGGGTTAGGGTTAGCGTGAGGGGTAGGGTGAGGTGTAGGGTTAGGGTAAGGGTAAGTTTTAGTATGAGTGTTAGGGTTAGTGTTTGGGTTAGGTTGAGTGTAAGGATTAAGGTGAAGGTTAGGGTGAGAATGAGGGTGAGGCTTTGGGTTAGGGTTAGGTTTAGGGTGAGGTTGAGTTTGAGGATTAGGGTTAGGATTAGGGTTATGGTTAATCTGATGGGGCGGGGGAGGGCTAGTGTGAGGGTAAGGGTTAGTGTGAAGGTTAGTGTGAGGGTGAGGGTTAGGCTGAGTTTGAGGGGTGAGTGTGAGGGTTAGAATTAGGGTGAGGGTTAATGTTAGGCTGAGGGTGAGGGTGAGGGTGAGGGTTAGGTTTAGGGTTAGGGTTAGGGTTAGATTGAGGGTTAGGGTTAAGGTTAGGATGAGGGTTAGGTTTAGGGTTATGGTTAGGGTTAGGGTGAGGATAAGCTTTAGGGTGAGGTTTAGGGTGATAGTGAGGGTTAAGGTTGTCATGAGTGTTGAGGTGAGTTTTAGGGTGAGGGTTAGGTTAGGGTTAGGGTTAGAGTGAGTGTGAGTGTTAGGGTTAGGGTTAGGGTGAGGGTTAGGGTTAGGGATAGCGTTAGGGTGAGGGTTAGGGTGAGGGTGAGTGTGAGTTTGAAGGTGAGGTTGAGGCTTAGGGTAAGGGTTAGGTTTAGGGTGAGGGTGAATTTGAGGGTTAGGGTTAGGGTTATGCTGAGTGTGAGGGCGAGCGTTAGGGTGAGGTTTAGGGTTTGGGTGAGGTTTAGTGTGAGGGTGAAGGTTAGGCTCAGGGTGAGGGGTGAGGGTTAGGGTTAGTGTTAGGGTTAACGTTATGGTGATGTTAAGGGTTAGGGTGAGGGTGAGGGTTAAGCTTATGGTTAGTGTTAGGGTGAGGGTTAGGGTTAGGTTAGGTTGAGAGTTAGAGGGAAGGCTAGGGTTAGGGTTAAGGTTAGGGTTAAGGTTAGTGTGAGGGTGAGTGTTAGGATTAGGATTAGGTTGAAGCCTAGGATGAGGGTGAGGTTTAGGGTTAGAGTTAGTGTTAGGGTGAGGGGTAGGTTGAGCGGTAGTTTTAGTGTTAGGGTGAGGGTAAATTTTAGTGTGAGAGTTAGGTTTAGGATTAGTGATAGGTTGAGGGTAAGGATTAGGGTGAGGTTTAGGGTGAGAGCGAGGGTGAGGATTATGTTTAGGTTTAGGTTCAGTGTGAGGGTGAGGTTGAGGGTTAGGGTTAGGATTAGGGTTAGTGTTACGCTGAGGGTGAGTGTGAGGATTAGGATGAGGGTAAGGGTTAGGGCGAGGTTTAGGCTGAGGGTGAGAGGTGAGTGTGAGGGTTAGGATTAGGGTTAGGGTTACATTTAGGCTGAGGGGGAGGGTGAGGGTGAGGGTGAGTTTTAGGGTAAGGGTTAGGGTTAGGGTGAGGGTTAGGGTTAAGGTTAGGATGACGGTTAGGATGAGGGTTAGGGTGAGGGTTAGGGTTAGGATTAGCATTAGGGTGAGGTTTAGGGTGAGAGTGAGGTTTAGGGTTATCATGAGTGTTAGGGTGAGTGTTAGGGTGAGGGTTAGGATTAGGGAGAGTGTGAGTGTTAGGGTTAGGGGTAGGGTGAGGGTTAGGGTTAGGAATAGGGTTAGGGTGAGGTTTAGGGTTAGGGGGATGTGGAGGGGGAGAGGGAGGGTGAGGCTTAGAATTAGGGTTAGTTTTACGGTGAGGTTTAGGTTGAGGGTTAGGTTTAGTGATATGCTGAGGGTGAAGGTGAGAGTTAGGGTAAGGGTAAGGGTTAGGGTGAGGGTTAGTGTGAGAGTGAGTGTTAGGCTGAGGATGAGGGGTGAGGGTGAGGGTGAGGTTTAGGGTTAGGGTGAGGGTGAGGGTTAGTGTGAGGGTGAGGGTGAGCATTAAGTTTAGGGTGAGGGTTAGGGTTAGATTAGGGTGAGGATGAGTGTGAGGTTTATGATTAGGTTTAGGGATACTTTTAGGCTGAGGGTGAGGGAGAGGTTTAGGGTTAGGGTGAGAGTTAGGGTGCGGGTGAAGTTTAGGGTTAGGGTTAGGATGAGGGTTAGGTTTAGGGTTAGGTTGTGGGTTAGGATGAGGGCTTGGGTTATGGTTAGGGTGAGTGTTAGGCTTTGAATGAGGGTTAGGGTTAAGGTTAGGGTGATGGTTATGGTGAGGTTTAGGGTGAGGGTTAGGGTGAGGGTTAGTGATAGATTTAGGGTTACGCTGAGGGTTAGGTCAAGGCTAAGGCTTAGGGTGAGGGTTAGGGTGAGGCTAAGGGTTAGGGTGAGTGTTAGGGTGAGGGGTATGGTTAGGGTTAGAGTGAGGGTTAGGTTTAGTGTGAGAGTTAGGGTTAGACTTATGGTGAGATTAAGAGTTAGGTTGAGGGTTGGGGGGATAGTGATAGCTAGGGTTAGACTTAGTCTTAGTGTCAGGGTTATGGTGAGGGTTAAGGTTAAGGTTAGGGTTAGGGTTAGGCTGAGGGTGAGGGTGAGGATGAGGGTGAGTGTTAGGGTTAGGGTTAGTGTTAGGTTTACGCTTAGGGTTAGGCATAGTGTGAGGATGAGAGTGAGGGTTAGATTTAGTGTGAGTGTTAGGTTTAGGGTTAGGGTGAGAGTTAGTGTTAGGGTTAGGATTAGGGTTAGGGTGAAGGCTAGGGTGAGGGTGAGGGTTAGGGTTAGGGATAGGGTGAGGTTTACGGTTAAGGTTAGGTTTAGGGTTTGGGTGAGGTTTTGGGTTAGGTTTAGGATTTCGATGAGCGAGAGGGTTAGCTTTAGGGTTAGGTTTAGGGTTAGGTTTAGGGTTAGGTTTAGGGTTAGGGTTAGGATTAGTGTGAGTGTTAGGGTTAGGGTTAGGGTGAGGTTGAGGCTTAGTTTTAGGGTTAGGTTTAGGGTGAAAGTGAGTTTGAGGGTTAGTGTTAGGATTAAGGGTAACCCTGAGGGTGAGGGTGAGGGTTAGGGTGAGGGTAAGTGTTAGGGTGAGGGTTATTGTGAGGGTGAGGGTTAGGGTTGATGGTGAGGGTTAGGATTAGGGTTCTGGTTAGAGTTAGGCTGAGGCTGAGGGTTAGTGTGAGGGTGAGGGTTAGGCTGAGGGTGAGACTGAGGTTGAGGGTTAGCATTAGGGTTAGGGTGAGGGTTAGGGTTTGGGTTAGTGTGAGGGTGAGTGTGAGGGTTAGGATTAGGATTAGGATACTTTTAGGCTGAGGATGAGTGTGGGTGTTAGGTTTAGGTTGAGGTTTAGGGTTAGGGTTAGGGTGACGTTGAGGCCGAGAGTTACAGTTAGGATTAGGGTTAGGTTTAGTGTTAAACTGAGGGTGAGGTTGAGGGTGAGGGCTAGGAAATGGGTGAGGGTTAGTGTGAGGCTTATGCTGACGGTTAGTGTGAGGGTTAGTGATAGGGTTAGGGTTAGGGTGAGGGTTAGGGCAAAGCTAAGGCTTAAGGTGAGGGTTAGGGAGAGTGTAAGTGTTAGGGTGAGGGTGAGCGTGAGGGTGAGCGGTAGGGTTAGTGAGGGTGAGGATTACGTATAGTGTGAGGGTTAGGGTAAGGGTTAGGGTGAGTTTAAGATTAAGGGTAAGGGTTAGGGTGATAGGGAGGGTTAGTGTTAGCCGTAGTCCAAGTGTGAGGGTTATGGTGAGGCTTAGGTTTAGGGTTAGGTTTAGGTTTAAGATGAGGGTGAGGGTAAGGTTTAGGTAAGAGTGAGGGTTAGTTTTAGTGTGAGGTTTAGGGTTCGGTTTGGGGTGAGGGTAAGGGTTAGGGTGAAGGTTATGGTGAGAATGAGGGTTAGAGTTATCGTATGTGTTAGGGTGAAGGTTATAATGATCTTTAGGGTTAGGGTTAGGGTTAGCTTTAGGGTGAGGGTTAGCGGGAGAGTAAGTATTAGGGTGAGGGTTAGGGTGAGCATTAGGCATAGCATTATGGTTAGGGTGAGGGTTAGTTTTAGGGTTAGAGTTAGGGTTAGTGTGAGGCTGAGGGTTAGGGTTAGGATTAGGGTTAGGGTTATGGTTAGGTTGAGGTTGAGGGTAAGGGTGAGTGTTAGGGTTAGGATTAGGCTTAGGTTTATGTTTAGGCTTAAGTTGAGGGTTAGGGTGAGGGTTAGTGTAAGTGTAAGGTTTAGGCTTAGGGTGAGGTTTAGGGATTGGGCGAGCGTTAGAGTGAGTGTATGCGTGAGGGTGAGACTGAGGATTGGGGTGTGGGTGTGGGTTAGGTTTAGGGTGAGTGTTAGGGTGACAGTGAGCGTTAGCGTGAAGGTTAGGGTGAGAGCGAGGGTTCGGGTTTTCTTGAGGGATAGGGTGAGGGTTAGGGTTGGGGTTAGGGTTTGGTTTAGGGTGAGGGTTAGGTTTAGGTTTAGGGTTAGGGTGAAGTTTAGGATGAGGGTTAGGGTTAGGATTAGGGTTAGGTTGAGGGCTAGGGTGAGGGTGAGCGTTAGGGTTAAGGTGAGGGTTAGGTTTAGGGTTAAGGTGAGGGTTAGGTTGAGGATTAGGGTTTGGGTTAGGGTTAGGTTGAGGGTGAGGTTTACCGTGAGATTTAGGTTTAGGTTTAGGGTTAGGGTGAGAGTTAGGATGGAGGTTAGGGTTAGGGTGAGGTTTAGGGTTAGGAGTAGGTTTAGGTTGAGGGTTAGGGTTAGGATTAGGTTTTGGGTGAGAGCTAGGGTGAGGTTATGGTTAGGGTAGGGTGAGGGTTAGGGTGAGAGTTAGCTTTAGGATTAGGGTTAGGGTGAGAGTTAGGGTTACTGTTAGGGTTAAGGTTAGAGTGAGGGTTAGGGTTAGGATTAGTTTTAGCGTTAGGGCTAGGTTGAGGGTATGGGTTAGTGTTAGGTTTAGGGTGAGGTTTAGGGTTAGGATTAGGGTTAGTGTTAGGGTTAGGTTTACGGTTATGTTGAGGGTTAGGGTTAGGGTGAGATTTAGGGTTAGGGTTAGGTTTAGTGTTAGGGTTAGGGTTACGGTTATGTTGAGGGTTAGGGTTAGGGTGAGGGTTAGGGTGAGGGTTAGGGTTTGGGTGAGGTTTAGGGTTAGTGTTACAATGAAGGTGAGGGTTAGGGTTAGGGTTAGGGTTAGGGTTAGGGTGAGGGTGAGGGTTAGGGTTAGGGTTAGGGTTAGGGTGAGGGTTAGGTTGAGGGTTAGGGTTTGGGTTAGGGTTAGGTTGAGGGTGAGGTTTAGGGTGAGGTTTAGGGATAGGGTTAGGGTTAGGGTGAGAATTAGGATGGAGGTTAGGTTTAGGGTGAGGGTTAGGGTTAGGCGTAGGTTTAGGTTGAGTGTGAGGTTGAGGGTTAGGGTTAGGATTAGGGTTAGGGTGAGAGCTAGGGTGAGGGTGAGGATTATGGTTAGGGTAGGGTGAGGGTTAGGGTGAATGTTAGCTTTAGGATTAGGGTTAGGGAGAGAGTTAGAGTTAGTGTTAGGGTTAGGGTTAGAGTGAGGTTTTGGGTTAGGATTAGTTTTAGGATTAGGGCTAGGATGATGGTATGGATTAGTGTTAGGGTTAGGGTGAGGTTTAGGGTTAGGGTTAGTGTGATGGTTAGTGTTAGGTTTACGGTTATGTTGAGGGTTAGGGTTAGGGTGAGGGTTCGGGTTAGTGTTAGTCTTAGGGTAAGGGTGAGGGTTAGGATTAGGGTTAGTTTTGGGATTATTGTTAGCGTAAGGGTTATACTTATGGTTACGTTTATGATGAGAGTGAGAACCTAAACGTCACGTTTAGGGTTAGGTTTAGTGTTTGGGTGAGATTTAGGGTTACGGTTACAATGAGGTTGAGAGTTAGGATTAGGGTTAGGGTTTGGGTTAGGGTGAGGGTTAGGATTAGGGTTAGGTTTAGGGTTATTGTTAGGGTTAGGTTTAGGGTTAACTTTACGGTGAGGGTGAGGCTGAAGCTGAGTTTAGGGTTTGGGTTTGGGTGAGGTTTAGGTTTAGGGTTAGGGGTAGTGTTAGGGTTAGGGTTAGTGTTATTGTTACGCTAGGGTTAGAGTTACGGTTACGGTGAGGGTGAGGGTGAGGGTTCGGTTTAGGGTAAGTTTAGGGTGAGGTTTACGTTTAGGGTTAGAGTTAAGGTTAGGTTTAGGCTTAGGGTGACGGTGAGGTTTAGGGTTACAGTTAGGGTTAGTGTTAGTGTTAGGGTGAGGGTTACGATTAGGATTAGTTTTAGGGTTAGGGTTAGATTGAGTTTGAGTGTGAGGGTTAGAGTTAGGATTAAGCTTAGGGTTAGGTTTAGGCTGAGGCTGAGGGTGAGCATTAGAGTTAGTTTAGGATGAGTGTTAGGGGTATGATTAGGGTTAGTGTGAGGCCTAGGTTGATGGTGAGGGTTAGGGTAGGGTTAGGGTGCGGTTTAGGGTTAACTATAGGGTTAGGGTTACGGTGAGCTTTAGGGTTAAGGTAAAGTTTACGGTTAGGGTGAGGTGTACGGTTAGGGTTAGTGTTATGGTTATGGTTAGGGTTAGGGTGAGGGTGAGGGTTAGGATTAGGTTAAGGTTTATGTTTATTTTTAGTGTTAGGGTTAGGGTTACAGGTACAGTGAGGGTGAGGATGAGTGTGAGGGTTAGTGTTAGGGTTAGGGTGAGGTTTAGGGTTAGGATTATTGTTAGGGTTATGGTTAGGGTTAGGATGAGGCTTAGGGTGAGGGGTACGGTTAGGGTTAGGGTGAGTGTTAGGGTTACTGTGAGGGTTAGGGTTAGGTTTAGGGTTAGGGTGATGGTTAGGTTGAGGATTAGGGTTTAGGTTAGTGTTAGGGTGAGAGTGAGGGTTAAGTTGAGGTTTCCGGTTAGGGTTAGATTAGGGTGAAGTTTAGGGTGACATAAGAGTTAGGGTGAAGGTTAGGTTTAGGGTGAGGTTGAGGGTTAGGGTTAGGGTTAACGTTATGGTGAGATTAAGTGTTAGGTTGAGGGTTAGGGTGAGGGTGAGGGTTAAGGTTTGGGTTCGTGTTAGATTGAGGGTTTGGGTTACTGTTACGTTGAGGGTTAAATGGGAAGGTTAAGGTTAAGTTTAGGATTAGGTTGATGGTTAAGGTTAGGGTTAAGGTAAGTGTGAGGGTGAGTGTTACGTTTAGGGTTCGGGTGAGGGCTAGGATGAGGGTGAGGTTTAGGCTTAGGCTGAGGGTAATTTAGTGTGAGGGTTAGGGTTAGGGTTAGGTTTAGGTTGAGGGTAAGAGTTAGGGTGAGAGTTAGGTTGAGAGTGAGGGTGAAGCCTTGGGTTAGGGTTAGGTTTAGAGTGAGGTTGAGGATGAGGGTTAGGGTTAGGATTAGGGTTAGGTTTATGCTGAGGGTGAAGGTGAGGGTTAGGATGAGGGTAAGGGTTAGGGTAAGGGTTAGTGTGCGGATGAGGATTAGGCTGAGGGTGAGGGTTGAGGGTGAGGGTTAGGATTAGAGTTAGGGTTAGGGTTAGGGTGAGCGTGAGGGTGAGCGTGAGGTTTAGGGTTAGGGTTAGGTCTAGGGTGAGGGTTAGGGTTAAGGTTAGGATTAGGGTTAGGATGAGAGTTAGGGTTAGGTTTAGGGTGAGGGTTAGGGTGAGGATAAGCATTAGATTGAGGTTTAGGGTGAGAGTGAGGGTTAGGGTTATCATGAGTGTTAGGGTGAGTTTTAGGGTGAGGGATAGGGTTTTAGTGTTAGGGTGAGTGTGAGTGTTAGGGATAGGGTTAGGGTTAGGGTGAGGGTTAGGTTTAGGATAGTGTTAGGGTGAGGGTTAAGGTTAGGGTGAGTGTGAGAGTGAGTGTGAGTGTGAGGCTTAGTGCTAGGTTTAGGTTTAGGGTGAGTGTGAGGTTGAGGGTTAGGGTTAGGATTAGGGTTAGGGTTATGCTGAGGGTGAACGTGACGGTTAGGGTGAGTGTAAGGGTTAGGGTGAAGGTTAATATGAGGGTGAGTTTTAGGCTGAGGGTGAAGGGTGAAGTTGAGGGTAAGGATTAGGGTTACAGTTAGGTTAAGATGAGGGTGAGTGTGAGGGTGAGGGTGACATTTAGGCTTAGGTTTAGGGTTAGGGTGAGGGTGAGTGTGAAAGTGAGAGTGAGCATAAGGGATTGGGTGAGGGTTAAGGTTAGGGTTAGGTTGAGGGTGTGTTTGACGGTTAGGGTTAGCATTAGGTTTAGTGTTAAGCTGAGGGTGAGGTTGAGGGCAAGGTTTAGGGTGAGGGTTAGGCTTAAAGTTAGTGTGAGGGTTAGGGTTAGGGTGATGTTTAGGGTGAGGCTGAGGGTTAGGGTTAGGGGTAGGGTGATGGGTAGGGTTAGTGTCTGGGTGAGGGTGAGGGTTAGTGTTAGGGTTAGGGTTAGGGTGATGGGTATGGTGAGGGGTATGGTTAGGGTCACGGTGAGGGTAAGTTTTAGTGTGCAGGATGGTTTTAGGGTTAGTGTTAGTTTGAGGGTAAGTGTTAGGGTGAGGGTTAGGATTAAGGTTAGGGTTAGGGTTAGGCAGAGGGTGACGGTGAGGGTGAGGGTGAGGTTTAGGGTTAGGGTTAGGATTAGAATGTGGTTTAGGGTTGGGGAGAGGTTTAGGGTGAGGGTTAGGTTTAGGGTGAGGGTGGGGGTGAAGGTGAGGGTGAGGCTTAGGGTTAGGGTTAGGTTTAGGGTGAGGGTCAGTTTGAGAGTTAGGGTTAGGATAAGGGTAAGGTTTACGCTGAGCGGGAGGGTGAGGGTTGTGGTGAGGGTAAGGGTTAGGGTGAGGGTTAGTGTGAAGGTCAAGTTTAGGCTGATGGTGAGAGGTGAGGGTGAGGGTTAGGATTAGGCTTACAGTTAGGGTTAGGCTGAGTGTGAGTGTGAGGGTGAGGGTGAGGTTTAGGGTTAGGTTTAGGGTTAGGGTGAGGGTTAGGGTGAGGGTGAGGTTGAGGGTAAGCATTATTGTTAGGGTGAGGTTTCGTGTTAGGGTTAGGGTGAACATGAGTGTGAGGGTTATGATTAGGGGTAGGGATATTGTTAGGCTGAGGGTGAGGGTGAGGGTTAGGGTTAGGTGAGGGTTAGGTTTAGGGTTAGGTTGATGGTGAAGGCGAGGGTTACGGTTAGGATTAGGGTTAGGTTTAGTGTTAAGCTGAGGGTGAGATTGAGGGTGAGGGCTAGGGTTAGAGTGAGGGTTATACTTAAGGTTAGGGTGAGGGTTAGGGATAGGGTTATGTTTAGGGTGAGGGTGAGGGTTAGGGTGAGGGTTAGGGTTATGGTTAAGGTTAGACTTAGGGTTAGGGGAAGGGTGAAGGTGAGGGTCAGATTTAGGGTGAGTGTTAGGTTTAGGTTTAGGGTGAGGTTTAGGGTTAGGATTAGGGTTAGGATGAAGGCTAGGATGAGGGTGAGGTTTAAGGTGAGGGTGAGGTTTAGGGTTAGAGTTAGTGTTAAGGTGAGGGTTAGGGTTAAGATTAGGATGAGGGTTAGGGTTAGGGTTAGGGTGAGGATATGCATTAGGGTGAGTTTTAGGGTGAGAGTGAGGTTTAGGGTTATCATGAGTGTTATGGTGAATTTTAGGGTGAGGTTTAGGGTTTTAGGGTTAGGGTGAGTGTGAGTGTTAGGGTTAGGTTTAGGGTTAGGGTTAGGGTAAATGTTAGGGATAGGGTTAGGGTGAGAGTGAGGGTTAGGGTTATGGTGAGGGTGAGGGTGAGGGTGAGGCCTAGGGTTAGTTTTAGGTTTAGGGTGAGGGTGAGGTTGAGGGTTAGGATTAGGATTGGAGTTAGGGTTACGCTGAGGTTAAGGTTGAAGGTAAGGGTTAGGGTGAGGGTGAGGGTGACGTGAGGGTTAGGCTTAGGGTGTGGTGTGAGGTTGAGGTTTAGGATTAGGATTACGGTTATGGTTAGGCTGAGGGTGAGGGTGAGTATGAGGGTGAGGCCTAGGGTTAGGATTAGTTTTAGGGTGCGGGTGAGGGTTAGATGTAGGGTGAGTGTTAGGTTTAGGGTTAGGGTGAGGGTTAGGGTGAGGGTTAGGGTTAGGATTGGGGTTAGGGTGAGGGTGAGGGTGAGGGTTAGCATTGGGGTTAGGGTGAGGGTTAGGGTTAGGATGAGGGTGAGGGTGAGGGTGAGGGTTAGGGATAGGTTTAGGTTTAGAGTTAGGGTTATTATTAGGGTTAGGGTTAGAGTTACGGTTACGGTGGGGGTGAGGGTGAGGTTTAGGGTGAGGGTAAGGTTTAGGGTGAGGTTTAGGGTTAGGGTTAGGGTTAGGGTTAACTTTAGGGATAAGGTGAGGGTGAGGTTTAGGGTTACGGTTAGGGTTCTTTTAGGGATAGGGTTAGGGTTAGGGTTAGGGTTAGTGTTAGTTTTAGGATTAGGAATAGAGTTAGTGTGAGTGTGACTATTAGGGTTAGGGTTATGTTTAGGCTTAGGGTTAGGCTGAGGGTGAGGGTGAGGTTTAAGATTAAGGTGAGTGTTAGATTTAGGATGAGGTTTAGGGTTAGGATTAGGGTTAGGGTGAGGGCTAGGGGGATGGTGAGGGTTAGCGTTAGGGTTAGGGTGAGGTTTAGGTTTAAGTATAAGGCTAGGGTTAGGGTGAGGGTTTGGGTTAGGTTAAGGTTTACGGTTAGAGTGAGGGTTAGTTTTAGGATGAGGGTTAGGGTTAGGTTTAGGGTTAGGGTGAGGGTGAGGGTTAGGATTAGGTTAAGGGTTATGTTTATTGTTAGGGTTAGGGTTACAGTTAAGATGAGGGTGACGATGAGTGTGAGGATTAGTGTTAGGGTTAGGGTGAGGTTTAGGGTTAGGATTATGGTTAGGGTTAGGATTAGGCTTAGGGTGAGGCATAGGGTTAGGGTTAGGGTGAGGGTTAGGTTTACTGTGAGGGTTAGGGTTAGGTTTAGGGTTAGGGTGTGGGCTAGGTTTTGTGTTTTGTTAGGTTATGTGTTAGGGTTAGGGTGAGCGTGAGGGTTAAGGTGAGGTTTAGGGTTAGGGTTAGGGTTAGGGTTAGAATTATGGGTAAGGTGAGGTTGAGGGTGAGGGATAGGGTGAGGATTCGGATTAGGGTGAGGTTAAGGGTTAGGGTTAGGCTTAGGGTTAGGCTTCGGGTTATGGTGAGCATGAGCGTGAGGGTTTGGATTAGGGTCAACTTTTGGGTTATTGTTAGGGTTAGGGTTACTTTTACGGTGAGGGTGAGGTTAGGGTTAGGGTTTAGGTGAGGTTTAGGGTTAGGGTTAGGGGTAGGGTTAGGGTGAGGGATTGGGTTAGGTTTAGGGTTTTGGTGAGGGTGACGGTTAGGTTTATGGTTAGGGTTATTGTTAGGGTTAGGGTTAGACTTACGGTTACAGTGATGGTGAGGTTGAGGGTCAGGTTTAGGTTTAGGGTGAGGTTTGGTGTGAGGTAAGAGTTATTGTGAGGGTGAGGTTTAGGGTGAGGTTGAGGGTTAGAGTTAGGGTTAGAGTTACGATGAGGTTAAGAGTTAGGGTGAGGTTTAGGGTGAGGATGAGGGTTAAGGTTAGGGTTAGTGTTAAGGTGAGGGGTAGGGTTAGGGTTATGTTGAGGATTAGGGGGAAGTTTAGAGTTAGGTTTAGGGTTAAGGTTAGTGTAAGGGTGAGTGTTAGGATTAGGGTTAGGGTGTGGGGTAGGGTTAAGATTAGGATGAGGGATAGGATGAGGGTTGTTAGGGTTAGGGTGAGGGTTAGGGTGAGGATAAGCATTAGGGTGAGGTTTAGGGTGAGAGTGATGGTTAGGGTTTTCATGAGTGTTACGGTGAGTTTTAAGGTGAGGGTTAGGGTTTTAAGGTTAGGGTGAGTGTGAGTGTTAGGGTTAGGGTTAGGGTTACTGTGACGGTTAGGGTTAGGGACAGGGTTAGGGTGAGGGTTAGGGTTACGGTGAGGGTGATGGTGAGGGTGAGGCCTAGGGTTAGGGTTAGGTTTAGGGTGAGGGTGAGGTTGAGGGCTAGGGTTAGGATTAGTGTTATGGTTAAGCTCAGGGTTCGGGTGAGGGTTACAGTGAGGTTAAGGGTTAGGGTGAGGGCGAGTATGAGGGTGAGTGTTAGGCTGAGGATAAGGGGTGAGTGTGAGGGTTAGGATTAGGGTTAAGGTTAGGGTTAGACTGAGGGATAGGGTGAGGGTGAGTGTGAGGATTAGGGTGAGGTTTGGGGTAAGGGTGAGGATGAGTGTTAGGGTGAGGGTGAGGGTGAGAGTTAGGGTTTTGGTGAGGGGTAGTATTAGGGTTAGGGTGAGGGTGAGGGTGAGAGTTAGTGTTAGTGTTAGGGTGAGGATTAGGGTTAGGTTAGGGTGAGGGTGAGTGTGACGGTTAGGATTAGGGTTACGGATACTGGTAAGCTGAGGGAGAAGTTGAGGGTTAGTGTTAAGGTGAGGTTTAGTGTTGGGGTTAGGGTGATTCTGAGGGTTAGGATTAGGATTAGGTTTAGGGTTAAGGTTAGGTTGCGGTTGAGGGTGAGGGTGAGGGTTTGGGTTAGGATTAGGGTTAGGTTTAGGGTTAGGCTGAGGGTGAGGGTGAGGGTGAGAGTTAGGGTAAGGGTGAGGGTTAGGCTTAGGGTGATGTTTAGGGTGAGGGTGAGGGTTAGGGTGAGGTATGGGTGAGAGTGAGACTGAGGTTTAGGGTGCGGGTGTGGGTTAGGTTTTAGGTGAGGGTTAGGGTAATGGTGAGCGTTAGGGTAAGGTTTAGGGTGAAGGTGAGCGTTATGGTTAGGGTTAGGGTGAGGGAAAGGGTGAGAATGAGGGTTAGGTTTTTCGTGAGGGTTAGGGTGTGTGATAGGGTGAGGGTTAGGTTAAGGGTTACGCTTAGGGTGACGGTGAGGGTGAGGGTGAGGGTGGGGGTTAGGTTTAGGATTAGGGTTACGGTTAGGTTTAGGCTGAGGGTGAGGTTTAGGGTTAGGGTTAGGGTGATGTTAAGTTTTAGGGAGATTGTTAGGGTGAGGGTGAAGTTTAGTTTTAGTGTTAGGGTGAGGGTTAGGGTTCGGGTGATGTTTAGGATGAGGGTGAGTGTTAGGGTGAGGGTTCGGTTCGGGTGAGGGTTAAGATGTGGGTGAGGGTTAGGCTTAGGGTGAGTGTTAGTGTGACGGTGAGGGTTAAGTTGAGGGTGAGGCTTAAGGTTAGGGCTAAGGTGAGGGTTAGGTTTAGGGTTAGGGTTAGGGTGAGTGTTAGGTTGAGGGGTAGGTTTATGGTTAGAATGAGGGTTAGGGTTATTTTGATTGTTAGGATTAGGTTTAGGGTTAGCTTTAGGGTGAGGATAAGGGTTAGGGTGAGGGTTAGGGTTAGGTTGCGGTTGAGGGTTAGGTTTAGGGTGAGGGTTAGGGTTAGGGTTAGAGGTAGGGTTAGGGTGAGGGTGAGGGTTAGTGGTAGGGTTAGGGATAGGTTTAGGGTGAGGGTGATGATGAGGGTTAGGGTAAGGTTTAGGGGTAGGGTTAGGGTTAGGCTTAGGGTGAGTGTGAGGGTGATGGTGAGGTTTAGGTTGAGTGTTAGGGTTAGGGTTAGGGTGAAGGTTAGGGTTAGGTTGATGTTTAGGGTGAGGTGAGTGTTAGGCTGATGTTGAGGGTTAGGCTGAGGGTGAGGTTTAGGTTGAGTTTTAGCATTAGGGTGAGTGTTAGGGTTAGGGTTAGGCATAGGGTTATTGTGAGGATTAGGGTTAGAGTTAGGTTTAGGGTTAGGTTGAGGGTAAGCATTAGGGTGAGGTTTAGGGTGAGGGTTAGGGTTAGGGTTATGGTGAGGGTCAGGGTTTGTGTTAGGGTTAGGGTGAGGGTTAGGGATAGGGTGAGGTTTAGCGATAGGTTTAGGGTTAGGGTGACAGTTAGGATTAGAGACAGGGTGAGGGTGAGGGTTAGGGTTAGGATTAGGGTTAGGGTAAAAGTTAGGTTGAGGGTGAGGGTTAGTAGGGTGAGAGTGAGGTTTAGGTTAGCCTTAGAGTTTCTTTGAGTGTTAGCCTGAGGGTTATGGTTAGGTTTAGGTTTAGAATTAGTGTG
Organism: Dipodomys merriami; assembly: GCF_024711535.1. Taxonomy (NCBI): domain Eukaryota; kingdom Metazoa; phylum Chordata; class Mammalia; order Rodentia; family Heteromyidae; genus Dipodomys; species Dipodomys merriami. Next base: position 100,365 of record NW_027206542.1, on the reverse strand, counting down.
AGTGTGAGGGTTAGGTTTAGGGTTAGGGTTAGGGTGAGGGTTAGGGTGAGGGTTGGGGTTAGTGGGAGGTTTATTCTTAGGGCTAGGGTTATGGTTAGGGTGAGGGTAAAGGTTAGGGTTAGGGTTAGTTTGAGGGTTAGAGTTACAGTTAGGGTTAGGGTTATTGTTAGCGTTAATTTGAGGGTGAGGGTAAGGGTTACGGGTAGAGTTAGGTTTTGAGTGACGGTGAGGGTGAGGGTGAGGGTTCGATTTAGGTTTAGGTTTTGGATGAGGGTGAGGTTGCGGGTTATGATTAGGGTTAGGGTGAGGGTTAGGTTGAGGGTAAGGGCATGAGTGAGGGTGAGGCTTAGAGTTAGCATTAGGATTAGGCTTAGGGTTAGTGTGAGGGTTAGGGTTAAGTTTAGGGCTAGGGTGAGGTTGAGGGTGAGCGTGAGGGGTAGGGTTAGGGTTAGGGTGAGGGTTAGTGTTAGTGTTAGTGTGAGGGTGAGAGTGAGAGTTATGGTTAGGGTGAGGTTTAGGGTGAGAGTGAGGGTTAGGGTTAGCTTGAGTGTTAGGGTGAGGGTTAGGGTTAGGATTAGGGTTATGGTTAGCCTGAGGGTGAGGTTGAGGGTGAGGGTGATGTTGAGGTGTAGGGTTTTGTTTGGGTTAGGGTTAGTGTGAGGGCTATGGTGAGGGTGAGGGTTAGGGTGAGTGTGAGGGTGAGCGTGAGGGTTAGGGTTGGGGTTAGTGGGATGGATAGGCTTAGGGCTAGTGTTATGGTTAGGGTGAGGGTAAAGGTTAGGTTGGGGGTTAGAGTGAATGTGAGGGTTACGATCATCGTGTCAGGGTGAGGGTTACGGTTAGGGTTAGGGTTAGGGGTAGTTTGAGGTTTAGAGTTACAGTTAGGTTTAGGGTTATTGTTAGGGTTTAAGTGAGGGTGAGGGTAAGGGTTACGGTTAGAGTTAGGTTTTGAGTGAGGGTGAGGGTGAGGGTGAGGGTTCGGTTTAGGTTTAGGTTTTGGGTTAGGGTGAGGTTGCGGGTTATGATTAGGGTTAGGGTGAGGGTTAGGGTGAGGGTGAGGGTTTGGGTGAGGGTGAGGCTTAGAGTTAGCATTAGGATTAGGCTTAGGGTTAGGGTGAGGGTTAGGGTTAAGTTTAGGGCTAAGGTGAGGATGAGGTTGAGGGTGAGGGTTAGGGTTAGGGTTAGGGTGAGCATTAGGCTTAGCTTGTGGGTTAGGGTTAGTGTTAGGGTGAGGGTGATAGTGAGATTTACGGTTATGGTGAGGGTAAGTGTGAGGGTTAGAGTTAGGATTAGGGTTGGTTTGAGGGCTAGGGTGATGGTGATGATTAAGTTTAGGGTGAGGTTTAGGGTTAGGCTTAGGGTTTTGGTGATGGTTAGCATTAGGGTTAGGGTGAGGGTTAGGTTTAGTGTGAGCGTTAGGCTTAGGGTAAGGGTTAGGGTGAGGGTAAGTGTTAGGGTGAGGTTTAGGGTGAGAGTGAGGGTTAGGGTTAGTGTGAGTGTTAGGGTTAGGGTTAGGATTAAGGTTAGGGTTAGGGTTAGCCTGAGGCAGAGGGGGAGGGGGAGGGTGATGTTGATGTTTAGGGTTTGGGTTAGGGTTAGGGTTAGAGTGAGGGCTATGGTGAGGATGAGGTTTATAGTGAATGTGAGTGTGAGGGTTAAGGTTAGGATTAGGTTTAGGGTTAGGGTTAGTCTGAGTGTCAGGGTGAGGGTGAGGTTTAGGGTTAGTGTTAGGTTTAGGCTGAGGGCTAGTTTGAGGGTAAGGGTTAGGTTGAGTGTGAGGGTGAGTGTGATGGTTAGGGATAGGGTAAGGGCTAGGTTTAGGGTTATGGTTAGGGTGAGGTTGGGGTGAGGGTGAGGGTTAGGGGGAGAGTTAGGGTTAGGCTGAGGGTTAGGGTTAGAGTTAGGGTGAGGGTTAGTTTAAGATGATGTGGAGAGTGAGGGTGAGGTTTAGGGGTAGGATTAGGGTTAGGGTGAGGCTGAGGGTTAGGTTGAGGGTGAGGGTTAAGGTTAGGGTGAGGTTTAGGTTTAGGGTTATGGTGAGGGTGAAGGTTAGGCGTAGGTGATGTTTAGGGTGAGGGTGAGGTTTAGGATGAGGGTGAGATTTCGGGTGAGACTGAGGATTAGGGTTTGGTTGTGGGTGAGGGTGAGGTTGAGGGTTAGGGTTAGGGTGAGTTTTAGGGTGAGGGTGAGGGTTTGGTTGAGTCTGAGGGTTAGGGTGTGGGTGAGGGTTAGGTTTAGGTTTAGGGTTAGACTGATGGTGAGGTTTAGGGTGCGGCTGAGGGTTAGGATTAGGTGTAGGGTTAGGATTAGGGTTAGAGTGAGGGTTAGGGTGAGGGTGAGGTTTAGGTTTAGGGTTAGGGTTCGGTTGAGGTTAGGCTGAGAGTGCGGGTGAAGGATAGGATTCGGTTTAGGTTTAGGCTGAGGTTGAGTGTGAAGGTTAGAGTTAGGGTGAGGGTTAGGCTTATGGTGAGGGTTATTGTGAGGGCAAGGGTTAGAGTGAGGGTTAGGGTTAGGGTTAGCGTGAGGGTTAGGGTGAGAATGAAGGTTAGGGTTAGCCTTAGAGTTAGTGTGAGGGTTAGGGTGACAGTTAGGTTTAGTTTTAGGTTGAGGCTGAGTGTGAGGATGAGGGTAAGTGTTAGGGTTAGGGTGAGGGTTAGGTTTAGTGTGCGGGTTAGGGTTAGGGTTAGAGTTAGGGTTAGGGTAAGGTTTAGGGTGAGGGTTAGGGTGAAATTGAGGGTTAGGGTTACCGTGAGTGTTAGAGTCAGTGTTAGGGTGAGGGGTAGGGTTAGGGTTAGATTTAGGGTTAGGGTGAGGGTGAGGGTTTTGGTTAGGGTTCTGGTGAGGTTTAAGGTTATGCTTTTGGTTAGGCTGAGTGTTAGAATTAGGGTTAGGGTTAGGTTTAGGGTTAGGATTAGGGTCATTGTTAAGGTTAGGGTGAGTTTGAGGGTGAGTTTAAGGATTAGGATTAGGGTTAGGTTTAGGTTTAAGGTTAGTGTTAGGGTTAGGGTTAGGGTTACGGTTATGTTGAGCGTGAGGTTGAGGGTGAGGTTGAGGGTTAGAATTGGGGTGAGGTTTAGGGTTAGGGTTAGGGTTAAGATTAGGGTTAGGTTTATGGTTAGGGTGAGGCGTAGGGTGAGGGGTAGCGTGAGGGGTACGATTACGTTTATGGTGAGGGTTAGGGTTAGTGTGAGGGTTAGGGTTAGCGTTAGGGTTAGGGTTAGGGTGAGGGTTAAGTTTAGGGTGGAGGTTTGGGTTGGGGTGAGAGTAAGGGTTAGGGCTAGGGTTAGGTTGAGGGTGAAGGTTAGGGTTAAATTAGGGTTAGGGTTAGGCTGAGGGTGATGGTGAGGATGAGGGTTAGGTTGAGGGTTCGGTTGAGGGTTTGGGTTTGGGTTAGGGTGAGGTTGAGGGTGAAGTTTAGGGTTAGGGTTTCGGTTAGGGTTGCGGTGAGGGTGAGGTAAAGGTGAGGGTTAGGGTTAGGGTGAGGGTGGGGTTTAGAGTTAGAGTTAGATTTTGGGTGAGGGTTTTGGTGAGGGTTAGGTTTAGTGTTAGTGTTAGGGTTAGGGTTAGGGTGAAGGTTAGGATGAATGTTTGGGTTAGGGTTAGGAAAAGGTTCAGGTTTAGGGTTAGGGTGAGGGTGAGTGTAAGCATTAGGGTTAGGGTTAGTCTTAGCCTTAGGGTTAGGATGAGGTTGAGGGTGAGGGTGAGGGTTAGGGTTACGATGAGGATGAGGTTTAGGGTTAGAGTTAGTGTTAGGGTGAGGTTTAGGCTGAGGGTTAGTGTTAGGGTAAGTGTTAGGTTTAGGGTAATGGTGAGGTTTAGGGTGAGGGTTAGGGTTTCGGTTAGGGTTAGGATTTGGGTTAGGGTGAGGGTTAGGGTTAGGGTTAGGGTGAGGCTGAAGTTAAGGTTTAGGATTGGGGTTAGGGTTAAGGTTAGGTTGAGGTTGAGGTTGAGGGTGAGGGTTAGGGTTAGGATTACGTTTAGGATTAGGGTTAGGCTGAGGGTGATGGTGAGGGTGAGAGTTAGGGTAAGGGTGAGGGTTAGGCTTAGGCTGATGTTTAGGGTGAGGGTGAGGATTAGCGTGAGGGTATGGGTGAGGGTGAGACTGAGGTCTAGGGTGTGGGTGTGGGTTAGGGTTTAAGTGAAGGTTAGGGTGATGGTGAGCGTTAGGGTTAGGTTTAGGGTGAAGGTGAGCGTTATGGTTAGGGTTAGTGTGAGGGTAAGTGTTAGGGTGAGGGTTAGGCTGAGAGTGAGGGTTAGGGTTTTCGTGATGGTTAGGGTGAGGGATAGGGTGAGAGTGATGGTTAGGGTTTTCGTGAGGGTTAGGATGAGGGATAGGGTGAGGGTTAGGTTAAGGGTTACGGTTAGGGTGACGGTGAGTGTGAGGGTTATGGTTAGGTTTAAGTTTAGGGTGAGGGTGAGGGTGAGGGTTAGGTTTAGGATTAGGGTTAGGGTTAGGTTCAGGCTGAGGGTGAGGTTGAGGGTGAGGGTTATTGTTACGGTGAGGGTGAGGTATAGGGTTAGATTTAGCGTTAGGGTGAGTGTTACTGTGAGTGTTAGTGTTAGTGTTACAGTTAGGGTTTGGCTGAGGGTGAGTGTGAGGGTTAGGCTTAAGCTTAGGCTTAGGCTTAGGCTTAGGCCGAGCGTGACGTTGAGGGTTAGGGTGAGGGTTACGTTTAGGGTTATGGTGAGGGTGAGGATGAGGTTTAGGCTTAGGATTAGGGTTAGGGTGAGCGCTAGGGTGAGGGTTAGTGTGAGGTTTAGAGTTATGGTGAGTTTTAGGGTTAGTGTGAGGGTTAGTGTTAGGGTTAGGGTTAGTGTAAGAGTGAGGGTAAGTTTTAGGGTGAGGGTCAGGGATAGGATTAGTGTTAGGGTGAGAGTTAAGGTTAGGGTTAGGGTGAGGGTTAGAGTGAGGGTTAGGTTTAGGATTAGGGTTAGGTTGAGGGCTTCGGTGAGGGTGATGGTTAGGGTTAGGGTTATGGTGAGGTTCAGGGTTAGGGTCAGGGTGAGGGTTAGGGTTAGGTTTAGGTTTAGGGTTAGGGTTAGGGTGAGAGTGAGGTTTAGGTTTAGAGTTAGTGTTAGGGTGAGGGTTAGGGTTAGGGTTATTTTTAGTGTTATTTTTAGGGTTAGGGTGAGGGTTAGGGTGAGTGTTAGGGTTAGGGTTAGGGTTTGGATTAGGATTAGGGTATGGGTTAGGGTGAGAGTGAGTGTGAGGGTTTGGGTTAGGCTTAGGCTTAGGCTTACGGTTAGGCTGAGGATGAGGGTTAGGGTTAGGGTCAGCATGAGGTTTAGGGTTAGAGTTAGCATTAGGGTGAGGTTTAGTGTAAGGGTTAGTGTTAGGGTTAGTGTTAGGGTGAGGATGAGGTTTGGTGTTAGAGCTAGGCTTAGGGTTAGGGTGAGGGTTAGCTTTAAGGTGAGGGTTAGGTTTAGCGTGGAGGTTGGGTTAGGGTGAGGGTTATGGTTAGGGGTAGGGTTAGGATGAGGGTGAGGGTGAGGGTTATGGTTAGGATAAGGTTTAGGGTTAGGCTGAGGCTGAGGGTGAGGGTGAGGGTTAGGTTAGGGTGAGGGTTAGGGTTAGGATTAGGGTGAGAGTTTGGGTGAGGGTTAGGGTTAGGGTTAGGATTAGGGTTAGGGTGAGGGCTAGGGTGAGGGTGAGGATTAGGGTTATGGTTAGGGTGAGGGTTATTTTCAGGTTGAGGGTTTGCATTAAGGTGAGGGTTAGGCTTAGGGTGGAGATTAGGGTTAGGATGAGGGTTAGGGTTAGGGGTAGGGTTAGGTTGAGGGTGAGAGTGAGGGTTATGCTTAGGATTAGGTTTATGTTTAGTTTGAGGGTGAATGTGAGTGTGAGGGTTAAGGTTAGTGTCAGGTATAGGGTTAGGATTAGTGTGAGAGTTTGGGTGATTGTTAGGGTTAGTATTAGCGTTAGGGTGAGTGCTAGGGTGAGGGTGGGATTAGGGTTATGTTTAGGGTGAGGGTTAAGGTGAAGGTTAGGGATAGGATTAGAGTTAGGGACAGGGTTATTGTTAGGGGTAGGCTTCGGGTTAAGGGTATGGTGACGTTGAGGCTGAGGATGAGGTTTAGGGTTAGGGTTAGGGTTAGGGTTAGGGTGAGGGTGAGCTTTAGGGTTAGATTTAGGGTTAGGGTGAGGGTTAGGGTGAGGGTTAGTGTTAGGGTTAGTGTTAGGGTTAGGGTTTGGGTGAGGGATAGGGTGAGAGTGAGGGTTAGGGTTAGTGTTAGGCTTAGGCTTAGTGTTAGGGTGAGGTTGAGTGTAAGGTTTAGGGTTAGGGTTAGGGTTAGGGTTAGGCTTAGTGTTACGCTGAGGGTGAGTGTGAGGGTGAGGTTTAGGATGAGGGTGAGGTTTAGGGTTAGAGTTAGCATTAGCGTGAAGGATAGTATGAGGGTTAGTGTTAGGGTTAGTGTTCCAGTTAGGGTTAGGGTGAGGGTGAGTGTGAGGGTTAGGGTTAGGGTTAGGCTTAGGCTTAGGTTTAGGCTTAGTCCAAGCTTGGGGGTGAGGGTAAGGTTTAGAATTAGGGTGAGGGTTATTTTAGGGTTAGGGTTACGGTTACGGTTACGGTGAGGGTGAGGCTGAGGGTTAGGATTAGGGTTAGGATGTGGTTTAGGTTTAGTGTTATGGTTAGAGTTAGGGTTAGGGTGAGAGTGAGCTTTAGAGTTAGAGTTAGGGTTAGTTTTAGGGTTAGGGTTAGGGTTAGGCTTAGGCTTAGGCTTAGGCTTCGCGTGGGGTTTAGGGTTAGGGTTAGGGTTAGGGTGAGTGTTTGGGTTGGGTTAGGCTGAGGGTCAGGGTTAGGGTTAGGTTTAGTGTTATGGTGAGGGTTAGGGTTAGGGTTCCAGTGAGGGTGAGGGTTAGGATTAGGATTAGGGTGACTGTGAGGTTCAGGGATAGGGGTAGGTTTAGGCGTAGTGTGAGGGTGAGTGTTAGCGTGAGTTTGAGGGTTAGGGTTAGGGTGAGGGTTAGAGTTAGGAATAGGGTTAGGGTGATGGCAAGGTTGAGGGTGAGAGTTAGCGTTAGGTTTAGGGTGAGGTTTAGGGTGAGAGTGAGGGTTAGGGTGCCGTTTAGGTTTAGTGTGAGTGTTAGGGTGAGGGTTGGTTTTAGGGTTACTGTTAGGGTGAGGGTTAGGTTTAGTGTCAGGGTACAGGTTGAGGTTACGGTTAGGGTGAGGGTTAGGGTGAGGTTTAGGGTTAGGGTTAGGGTGAGAGTTAGGGTGAGGGTGACGGTGAGGGTTAGGTTTAGGGTTAGGTTGAGGGTTAGGCTGAGGGTTAGGCTGAGGGTAAGGGTTAGGGTGAGGTTTAGGGTGAGGGTGAGCGTTAGGGTTAGGTTTAGGTTTAGGGTGAAAGTTAGGCTGAGTGTTAGGTTTAGGGTGAGGATTAGGGTGAGGATTAGGATAATGGTTAGGGTTAGGGTGAGGATTAGGGTTTGGATTAGGGTTAAGGTTAGGGTTAGGCTGAGGTTGAGGGTGAAGGTGAGGGTTAGGTTTAGTTTAGGGTTACGATGAGGGTTAGGGTGAGGGGTAGGGTTATGGTTAGGGTGAGGGTTCAGGTTAGTGTGAGGGTTAGGCTTAGCATTAGGGTGAGGGTAAGGGTTAGTGTGATGGTTAGTTTGAGGTTGAGGGGTAGTGTTAGGGTTAGGGTTAGGGTGAGGGTTAGAATTTGGGTTAGGGTGAGGGTGACTGTTAGCGTGAGGGTTAGGGTTAGGGTGGGGGTAAGGGTTAGGATGGTGGTTAGGGAGAGCGTGAGGGTCAGCGTTACAGTTAGTTTTATGGTTTGGGTGAGGGTTAGGGTGAGACTCAGTTATAGGTATAGGTTGAGGGTTAAGGTTACGGTGAGGTTAGGGTTAGGTTTGAGGTAGGGTGAGGGTGAGGGTGAGGATTAGGATTAGAGTGAGGTTTAGGGTGAGGGTTAGGCTGAGGTTAATGTTTAGGGTGAAGGTAAGGATGAGGGTGAGGTTTAGGGTTAGGGTTAGGGTTAGGGTTAGGGGTAGCGTGAGTGTCAGGGTTAGGGTTGGGGTTAGGTTTCGGTTGAGGATTTCATTTATGCCAAGGTTTGTGTTAGGTTGAGGATTAGGGTGAGGGTGAGGCTGAGGGTGAGGGTGAGTGTTTGGGTGAGGGTGAGGGTTAGGGTGTGGCTGAGGGTTAGGGGTAGGGTGAGGTTTAGGTGACAGTTAGCATTAGGGTGAGGGTGAGGTTAGGTTTAGATTTAGGGTGATTGTGAGGGTTAGGGTTAGGGTGAGGGTTAGGGTGAGGGATAGGGTTTGGGTGAGTGTCAGGTTTAGTATGAGGGTTAGGGTGAGGGTGAGCTTTAGGGTTAAGGTTAGGGTGAGGGTTAGGGTTAGGGTTAGGGTTAGGGTGAGGGTTAGTGTTAGGGTTAGGGATAGGGTTAGGTTTTGGATGAGGGTTAGGTTTATTGTGAGGGTTAGGTTTACGGTTAGGGTTAGAGTTAGGGTGAGGATAAGGGTTAGGGTGAGGGTTAGTTTGAAGCTTAGGTTCAGGGTTAGCGTTAAAGTTAGGGTGAGGGCTAGGGTTGGGTTCGGGTTAGGGTGAGGTTTAGGGTGAGGGTAAGGGTTAGGTGGAGGGTGAGGGTTTGGGTGAGTGTGCAGGTTAGGGTGTGGTTGCGGGTTTGGGTTAGGGTGATGGTTAGGGTTAGCGTGAGGGTGAGTGTTAGGGTTAGGGTTAGGGTGAGGGTGAGTGTTAGGGTTAGGGTTAGGATGAGGGATAGCGTAAGGTTAGGTTGAGGCTTAAGTTTAGTGTGAGTTTTAGGGTTACAATTAGGGTTAGGGTGAGGTTAAGGTTTAGGGTGAGGGTTAGTTGGAGAGTGAGGGTCAGAGTTAGCTTTAGGGTTAGGGTGAGGGTTAGGGTTACGGTTAGGTTTAAGGTGAGGGTGAGAGTTAGGGTTAGTGTTATGGTGAGGGTTAGGGTGAGGGTTAGGGTTAGGTTTAGGGTTAGGTTGAGGGTGAGGGAAAGGGTTAGGTTTAAGACTAGGGGTAGGGTTAGGATTTGGCTGAGGTTGAGGGATAGGGTAAGGTTAGGGTGAGGGTTAGGTTTCGTGTGCAGGTTAGGGTTAGGTTAAGGGTTAGGGTGAGGGGTATGGTTAGGGTTATGTTTAGGGTGAGGGTTAGGGTTATGGTGATGTTGAGGGTGAGGGTGAGTGTGAGCGTTAGATTGTGGGTGAGGGTTCGGCTTATGGTTAGCATTAGGGTGACAGTGAAGTTTAGGCATAGGGTCATGGTTTGAGTTATGGTGAGGGTTAGAGTTAGGGTGATGTTTAGGGTGAGGGTGAGGGTTAGGGTGAGCGTGAAAGTTTGGGTTATAGTGAGGGTTAGGGTGTGGGTGAGGGTTAGGTTTAGGGTTAGGGTGAGGTTGAGGGAAAATGTTAGGTTTAGGACTAGGGTTAGGGTTAGGGTTTGGCTTAGGGTGAGGGAAGGAGTGAGGGTGAGGGTTAGGGTGAGGGTTAGGGTTAGGATGATGGTTAGGTTTAGTGTGAAGTTTAGATTTAGGGTTAGGGTTAGATTTAGGGTGAGGATAAGGGTTAGGGTAAGGGTTAGTTTCAGAGTGAGTGTTAGTTTTAGGATTAGGGTGAGTGTGAGGGTTAATATTAGGGTTAGGATTAGGGTTAAGGTGCGTGTAAGGGTTAGGGATAGGCTAAATGTTAGGGTTAGGGTGAAGGTGAGGGAGAGGGTTAGGTTTTGGATTAGTTTTAGGGTTAGGGTTAGGCTTAGGATGAGGGTGAGGGTGAGGTTGAGGGTTAGGTTGAGGGTTAGGTTTAGGGTTAATGTGAGGGTTAGTGTTAAGGTTATGTTTAGGGTGAGGATGAGGGTTAAGTGTTAGGGTGAGGATGAGGGTTCAGGTGAGGGTGAGGGTTAAGGTGTGGGTGAGCTTTAGGGTTTGGGTGAGGGTTAGGGTGACAGTGAGGAATAGTGTTATGGTGAGGCTTCGGTTGAGGTTGAGTGTTAGGGTGTGGGTGAGGGTTAGTGTTAGGGTGATGGTTAGTGTTACGGTGAGGGTTAAGGTGAGGTTAAGGGTTAGGGTGAGGGTTAGGTTGAGGGTGAAGCCTAGGGTTAGCATTAAGGATAAGGTGAGGGTGAGGGTTATGGTTAGGTTTAAGGTGAGGACTTGGGTGGGGGTGAGGGTTAGGGTTAGGGTTAAAGATAGGGTGAGGATTAGATTTAGGGTAAAGGTTATGGTGAGCGTTAGGCTGAGGGTAGGATTAGGGTTAGAGTGAAGGTTTGGTTTAGTGTGAGGGATAGGCTTAGGCTTGGGGTTAGTGTTAGGGTGACGGTAAGGGTTAGGGTGAGGGTTAGTGTGAGGGTGAGGGTTAGAGTTAGTACTAGGGTTAGGTTTAGGGTGAGGGTTAGGGTTAGGTTTAGGGTTAGGGTGAGGTTGAGGGTGAGAGTTAGGGTTAGGTTTAGGGTGAGGGTTAGGTTTATGGTTAGGCTGAGGGTGAGGGTGAGGGTTAGGGTTAGGGTTAGGGCTAGGAAGAGGGTGATGGTCCGGATTAGGGTTAGGATCATTGTTAGGGTTAGGCTGAGGTTGAGGCTGTGTGTGAGGGTTAGGTTTAGGTTTAGGGTTACGTTAGGGTTAGGATGAGGGATAGGTTGAGGGGTAGGGTTAGGGTTAGTGTGAGGGTTAGGGTTAGTGTGAGGGTTAGGGTTAGGGTTAGAGTTAGGGTTAGTGTGAGGGTGACGGTTAGGTTTAGGTTTAGGGTTAGGAAGAGGGGTACTGTGAGGGTTAGGGTTAGGCTTAGGGTTAGAGTGAGGATCAGGGTTAGGTTTAAGGTTCGGGTGAGGGTAAGGCTTAGAGTGAGCTTTAGGGTTAGGATGAGCGTTACAGTGATGGTTATGCTTACTGTGAGGTTTTGGGTTAGGGTTAGGGTTAGGGTGAGTGTGAGAGTGAGGGTTAGTGTTAGGATTAGGGTTAGGGTTAGGGTGAGGGTTAGGGTTAGGGTGAGGGTTAGGGTGAGGGTGAGGGTTAGGGTAGGTTGAGGGTTAAGGTTATGATTAGGGTTAGGGTAAGGGCTAGTTTGAGGGTGAAGGTTAGGGTTAGGTTTAGGATTAGGGTAAGGTTTAGGTTTAGGGTGAGGTGTAAGGTTAGGGTTAGGATTAGGGTTAGGGTGAGGGTTAGGTTTACTGTGAGGGTTAGGGTTAGGGTTAAGTTTAGGAAGAGGGTGAGGTTTAGGTTTAGGGTGAGGTGTAAGGTTAGGGTTAGGGTGAGTGTTAGCTTGAGGGTTAGGATTAGAGTTAGGGTGAGGGTTAGGTTTAGTGTGAGGGTTAGGGTTAGGGTTAGGTTTAGGATGAGGGTAAGCGTTAAGGTGAGGTTTAGGGTGAGAGTGAGGGTTAGGTTTAGCGTGACTGTTAGTGTGAGGGTTAGGGTGAGGGTTAGTGTTAGGGTTAGGTTGAAGGTGAGGGTGAGGCTGAGGGTTAGGATTAGGGTTAGGGTTGTGATGAGGGTTAGTGTGAGGGTTAGGGTTAGGGTGAAAGTGAGGGTGAGGGTTAGGGTTAGTTTGAGGGTTAGGGTTAGGATTGGGGTTATGGTGATGGCTAGGTTGAGGTTGAGTGTTAGGGTTAGGCTTAGGATTAGGGTGAGGGATAGGTTTAGTTTGAGGGTTAGGGTAGGGTTAGGGTTAGGGTGAGGGTGAGTGTTAGGGTTACAGTTAGTTTTAGGGTGAGGTGTAGGGTGAGGGTTAGAGTTACGGTTAGGTTTAGAGTTTGATTGAGGTTTTCGGTTAGCTAAGGATTTGGGTTAGGGTGAGGATTAGGTTGATGGTGAAGGTTAGGGTTATGGTGAGTGGTAGGGTTGGGGTTAGGGTTAATTTGAGGGTGAGGGTTAGTTTTGGGGTTAGGGTTAGGGTTATTGTAGTGGTTAGGATTTGGGTTAGGGTGAGGGTTAGTGTGAGGTTTAGGGTTAGGTTTAGGGCTAGAGTTTGAGTGAGGTTGAGTATTAGTTTTAAGATTCGGGTTAGGGTTAGGTTTAGGCTGAGGGTGAGGGTGTGGGTGAGGGTTAGGTTTAGGTTTAGGGTTAGGTTAGTGTTAGGATGAGGGTTAGGTTGAGGGTTAGGGTTAGGGTTAGGTTGAGGGTTTTGGTTAGTATGAGGGTTAGGGTTAGGGTTAATGTAAGCCTGAGGGTGAGGGTAAGGGTTAGGTTTAGAGTTAGTGTGAGAGTTAATGTGAGACTGCAGTTTAGGGTTTGGGTTAGGGTGAGGGTTAGGGTTAGGGTTAGGGTTAGGGTTAGGGTGAGGGGTAGGGTGATGTTTATTTTTAGGGTTCGGGTTAGGGTTCGGTTGAGGGTTTCAGTTAGATAAGTGTTAGTGTTAGGGAGAGGATTAGGGTGAGGGTGAGGGTTAGGGTGAGGGATAGGATTAGTGTGAGGGTTAGGCTTAGGATTAGGGTGAGGGTTTGGATTAGGGTGAGGTTTAGGGTGAGGGTGAGGGTTAGGGTTAGGATGAGCATTGCGGTTAGGTTTAGGGTGGGTGTTAGTGTGAGGGGCAGGGTTAGAGTTAGCGTGAGGGTTAGATTTAGTGTGAGGGTTAGGGTTACAGTGAGGATAAAGGTTGGGATGAGGGTCAGGGTTAGCTTTAGTGTGAGGGTAAGGGTTAGGGTGAGGGTGAGGGTTAGGGTGAGGAAGAGGGTTAGGGTTAGTGATAGGGTTGTGGTTAGGGTGAGGGTAAGTGTTAGGGTTAGAGTGAGGGTGAGGTTTAGGGTTAGGGTTAGGGTTAGGTTGAGGGTTAAGGTGAGGGCTAGGGTTAGGGTTAGGGTGAGGGCTAGGTTTAGTGTGAGGGTTAGGGTTGGGGTTAGGTTGAGGCATAGGGTTAGGGTTAGGGTGAGGGTAAGCGTTAGTGTGAGGGAGAGGATTAGGATGAGGGTGAGCTTTAGGGTTAGTGTGAGTGTTAGGTTCAGGGATAGTGTTTGGTTAGGTTGAGGGTAAGTTTGAGGGTTAGGGTGAGGGTTAGGGTGATGGTGAGAGTGAGGGTGATGGTTAGGGTTAGGGTTAGGGTGAGCCTGAGGGTGAGGGTTCAGATTAGGGTTACGGTTAGATTTAGGCTGAGGCTGAGGGTGAGGGTGAGTGTGACATTTATGTTTAAGGGTTAGGGTGAGGGGTAGGTTTAGTTTGAGGGTTAGGGTGAGGCTGAGTTTAAGGTTTAGGGTGAGCGTTAGGGTGAGGGTGAGGGTTATGTTTAGGATTAAGGTTAGGGTGAGGGTTAGGGTGAGGCTTAGGGTTATTGTTAGGGTGAGGGTTAGGGCGAAGATTAGGGTGAGGATGAGGTTTAGGGTTAGGATTAGGGTTAGAATGAGAGCTAGGGTGAGGTTGAAGGATAGTCTTAGAATTAAGGTTAGTTTAGGGTGAGAGTAAGGGTTAGAGTTAGGGTGAGGGTTAGGGTAAGATTTAGGGTAAGGGTGATGGTTAGTGTGAGGGTTAGTTTTAGATTTAGGTTTAGCATGCGGGATAGGGTGAGGGGTAGGGTTAGGGTTAGGGTGAGGGTGAGCTTTAGGGTAAGGGTGACGGTTAGGGATAGGGTTAGGTTTAGGTTGAGTGTTAGGGTTAGGGTTAGGGTGAGGGTTAGGGTGAGGGTTAGAGTTAGGGTGAGGGTGAGGTTTAGGGTTACTGTGAGTATTAGGGTGAGGGTTAGGGTGAGGGATAGTTTAGGGTTAGGGTGATGGTGAGGGTTAGGGTTAGGGTTAGTGTGAGGGTTAGGTTTAGGGTTAGGGTGAGGGTTAGAGTTAGGCTGAGGGTGAGGGTTAGGGTGAGGGTTACGTTCAGGGTTAGGGTTAGTGTGAGGTGTAAGGTGAGGGCTTTATTTAGGGTGATGATGAGGGTTAGGGTGAGGTTGAGGTTTCAGATGAGGGTGAGGGTTCAGGTGGGGTTGAGGGTTAGAGTTAGGGTGAGGGTTAGGTTTAGGATTAGGGTAAGGGTTAGCTTGAGTGATAGGGTTAGGTTTAGGGTGAGAGTTAGGGTTAGGGTGAGGTTTAGGGTTAGTGTGAGGGTTAGGGTGAGTGTGTGGGTTAGGGTTAGGGTGAGGGTTAGGTTTAGGGTGAGGGTTAGTGTTAGGGTTAGTGTGAGTGTGAGGGAGAGTGTGAGGGTTAGGTTTAGGATTTGGGTTAGAATTAGGATGAGGGTGAGGGTTACTGTTAGGATTAGGGTTAGGTTTAGGCTGAGGGTGAGGGTGAGTGTGAGGGTTAGGGTGAGGGTGAGGGTTAGGTTCAGGTTTAGGGTTACGTTTAGAGTGAGTGTTAGGGTTAGGCTTACAGTTAGGATGAGGGTTAGGGTGAGGGATCGTGTTAATGTGAGGGTGAGGTTTAGTGTTCGTGTGAGGGTTAGGTTTAGGGATAGGGTTAGGGTTAGGGTGAGCGTACGGGTTCGGGTTCAGCTGAGGTTAAGGGTGAGGCTGAGGGTTAGAGTTAGTGTGAGGGTTAGGTTTTGGGATAGGGTTAGGGTTATGGAGGAGGTAAGGTTTACAGTTAGGTTGAGGGTGAGATTCAGGATTAGGGTTTGGGTTAGGCATAGGGTTAGGGTAAGGTTGAGGGTTAGGTTGAGGGTTCGGGTTAAGGTTAGGGTTAGGTTTACTGTGAGGGTAAGGGTTAGGGTGAGGTTTAGGTGAGGATTAGGGCTAGCATTAGGGTTAGGGTGAGGGTTACGTTTAGGGGTTTAGGGTTAGGGTTAGAGTAAGGCTTAGGGTTAGGGTTAGAGTGAGGGTTAGGTTTAGAGTGAGGGTGAGGGTTAGGGTGAGTGTTAGAGTTAGGGTACTGGTTAGGGTTATTGTGAGGGTTATTGTGAGGCTGAGGGTTATGTTTAGGGTGAGGGTAAGGTTTAGAGTGAGGGTTACGGTGAGGATTAGGGTTAGGGTTAGGGTGAGGGTTATGGTTAGTGTGAGGGTAAGGGTTTAGTTGAGGGTTAGGATTAGGGTTAGGGTGAGGGCTAGATTGAGGATGAGGGTTAGGTTCAGGGTTAGGGTGAGGGATAGGATTAGGGTTAAGGTTAGGGTGAGGGTGAGGGATAGGGTTCGGGTTAGGGTGAGGGTTAGAGTTAGGCTGAGGCTATGGGTTAGGGTGAGGGTGACGTTTAGGTTTAGGGTTAGGGTGCGGGTTTGGATTAGGTGACGGTTAGGGTGAGGGTGAGGTTAAGGGTTAGGGTGAGGGTTATGGTGAGGTTTAGTGTTAGGGTTGGGGTTAGGGTGAGGGTTAGGTTGAGGGTTTGGTTAATGTGAGGGTGAGGGCGAAGTTGAGGGTTACGGTGAGGGTGAGGGTTAGGGTTAGGTTTAGGGTGAGGCTGACGGTGAGGCTTCGGATTAGCGTTAGGGTTAGAGTTAGTCTGAGGTTGAGGGTGAGTTTGAGGGTGATGTTTATGCTTAGGGTTAGGTTGAGGGTTAGGGTTAGTGTGAGGGTTTGGGTGATGCTGAGGTTAAGGGTTAGGGTGAGGGTGAGGGTTAGGTTTAGTATTAGGGTTAGGGTGAGGTTAGGGTTAGGTTTAAAGTTAGGGTTAGGTTGTGTTTTAGGGTGAGGGAAAGGGTGTTGGTGAGGTTTAGGGTTCGGGTGAGGATTAGAGTTAGGATTAGGTTAGGGTCAGGGTTATGTGAGTGTGAGGGTAACATTTAAGGTGAGGGTTAGGTTTAGGGTGAGGGTTAGGGAGAGAATTAGGGTTAGGGTGAGGGCTAGCTTAAGGGTGAGAGTTAGGTTTAGAGTTATGGTGAGTGTTAGGGTAAGGGTTAGGATGAGGGAAATGGTGAGGTGTAGGCTTAGGGTTAGGGTAAGGGTTAGGTTTAGTGTGAGGGTTAGGGTTAAGGTGAGGGTTAGTGTGAGAATGAGCGTTAGGGTTACCGTGAGTGTTAGGGTGAGGGTGAGGTTTAGGGTTAGGGGTAGTGTGATGGTTAGGTTTAGGGTTAGTGTGAGGGTTAGGGTTAGGGATAGTGTTAGGGTCAGGGTGAGGGTAAGGGTTAGGGTTAGGGTGAGGGTGAGCTTTAGGGTGAATGAGTGGGTTAGGGATAGTGTTAGGGTTAGGGTGAGGGTTAGGGTTAGGGTGAGGGTTAGGGTGAGGGTTAGCGTTAGGGTTAGGGTGACGGATGGGTTGAGTGTGAGGTTTAGGGTTGGGGTTAGGTTTACCGTGATGGTAAGGGTTAGGGTGAGGTTTAGGGTGAGTGTGAGGGTTAGGGTTAGCATTACGGTTAGGGTGAGGGTTCGGTTTAGGGTTAACTTTAGGGTGAGTTTGAGGGTGAGGGTTACGGTTAGGGTTAGGGTTAGGGTGAGTGTGACATCGAGGCTGAGGGTTAGGGTGAGGGTGAGGATGAGGGTTTAGGATTAGCGTTAGGCTTAGAGTTAGGCTGAGGGTGAGGGTGAGGGTGAGTGTGACGTTTATGTTTAGGTTTATGTTGAGGGTTAGGGTGAGGGTGAGGGTTGTGTTTAGGATTAGGGTTAGGGTGAGGGTTAGGGATAGGCTTAGGGTTAGGTTTAGGGTTATGGTTAGGGTGAGGGTTAGGGTTATGGTGAGGGTGAGTGTTAGGGTGAGGATTAGAGTGAGGGTTATTGTGATGGTGAGGGTTACGGTTAGGGTGAGTGTTAGGCTGAAGATGAGGGTTAGCGTTAGGTTTAGGGTTAGGGTGAGGGCTAGTTTGAGGGTGAGAGTTAGGTTTAGGGTTATGGTGAGGGTTAGGGTAAGGGTTAGGATGAGGGTAATGGTGATGGGTAGGGTTAGGGTTAGAGTAAGTGTTAGCTGTAGTGTGAGGGTTAGGGTTAAGGTGAGGGTTAGAGTGAGAATGAACGTTAGGGTTACTGTGAGTGTTAGGGTGAGGGTGAGGGTTAGGTTTAGGGTTAGTTTGATGGTTAGTTTTCGGGTTAGTGTGAAGGTTAGGGTTAGGGATAGTGTTAGGTTTAGGGTGTGGGTAAGGGTTAGGGTTAGGGTGAGGGTGAGGTTTAGGGTGAAGGAGAGGGTTAGGGATATTGTTAGGGTTAGATTGAGGGTAACGTTTAGTGTTAGGGTGAGGGTTAGGGTTAGGGTTAGGGTGAAAGTTAAGGTGAGGGTAGGGTTATGGTTAGGGTGAGGGCTAGGTTTAGTGTGAGGTTTAGGGCTAGGGTTAGGTTTAGGGACACGATTAGGGTTAGGGTTAGAGTAAGGGTTAGGGTGAGTGTGAGGGTTAGGTTGAGGGTGAGGGTAAGGGATAGGGTTAGGGTTAGGTTGAGGGTTAGGTTGAGGGTTACTGTTAGGGTTAGGGTGAGGGTAAGGGATAGGGTTAGGGTTAGGATGAGGGTTAGGTTGAGGGTTACGGTTAGGGTTATGGTGAGGGTTATCATTAGGGTTAGGGTGACGGATAGGGTGAGGGTGAGGTTTAGGGTTGGGGTTAGGTTTATGGTGAGGGTAAGTGTTAGGGTGAGGTTTAGGGTTAGTGTGAGGGTTAGGGTTAGCATTACAGTTAGGGTAAGGGTACAGTTTTGGGTTAGCTTTAGGGTGAGGTTGAGGTTGAAGGTTAGGGTTAGGGTTAGGGTGAGTGTGACTGTGAGGCTGAGGGTTAGGGTGGGGTTGAGGGTGAGGGTTCGGATTAGCGTTAGGCTTAGAGTTAGGCTAAGGGTGAGGGTGAGGGTGAGTGTGACGTTTATGTTTAGGTTTAGGGTGAGGGTTAGGGTGAGGGTGAGCATTGTGATTAGTATTAGGGTTAGGGTGAGGTTGAGGGTTAGGGTTAGGCTTAGGATTAGGTTTAGGGTTATGGTTAGGGTGAGGGTTAGGGTTATGTTGAGGGTGAGAGTTAGGTTGAGGGTGAGAGTTAGGTTTAGGATTATGATAAGGGTTAGAGTTACGGTTAGGATGAGTGTAATGTTGAGGGGTAGGGTTAGGGTTAGATTGAGGGTTAGGTTTAGTGTGAGGGCTATGTTTAGGGTGAGGGTTAGGGTGAGAATGAGTGTTAGGGTTACCGTGAGTGTTAGGTTGAGGTTTAGGGAGTGGGTTAGGGTGAGGGTTAGGATAAGGATGAGGTTTAGGGATAAGGTTAGTTTGAGGGTTAGGGTTAGATTTAGGCTGAGGGTGAGGTTTAGGGTGAGGGTGACGTTTAGTGTTAGGGTTAGGGTTAGGGTTCGGGTTAGTGTTAGTGTGAGGTTTAGGGTGAGGGTGAGGTTAAGGGTTAGGTTAAGGGTTAGGTTGAGGGTTAGTGTTAGGTTTAGGCTTAGGGTGAGGGTTAGGTTGAGGGTTAGGGTTAGGGATAGTGTTTCTGTGGGGGTTAGGGTGAGGTTTAGGGATATGGTTAGGGTGAGGTTTAGGGTGAGGGTGAGGGTTAGGGTGAGTGTTAGTGTTAGGTGAGGGTTAACGTTAGGATTAGGTTCAGGGTGAGTGCTCTGGTGAGGGTGAGGGATAGGCTTAGGGTTAGGTTTAGATATAGGGTTAAGGTGAGGGTTAGGGTTAGGGTTAGGGTGAGGGTTAGGGTTAGGGTTAGAGTTAGGGTGAGGGCTAGGTTGAGGGTGATGTTTAAGTTTAGGATTAGGGTGAGGGTTAGGATTAGTGTGAGGTTTAGGGTGAGGGTGAGTTTAAGGGTTAGGGTGAGGGTTAGGGTGAGGTTTAGTGTTAGGGTTAGGGTTAGGGTGAGCATTAGGATAAAGGTTAGGTTGAGAGTTAGGGTTAGTGTCAGGGATAGGGATAGGGTGAGTGTTAGGGTGAGGTTTAGGGTTAGAGTGTGGGTGAGGGTTAGGGTGAAGTTTAGATTTAGGGTTCGAGTTAGGGTTATTTTGAGGGTGATTGTGAGGTTTAGGGTGAGGGTTAGGTTGAGGATGAGAGTTAGGGTTAGGGTTATGGTGAGGGTTATGGATAGGGTTATGGTTAGGGTGAGGGTTAGAGTTAAGCCGAGGGTGTGGGTTAGGGTTAGGATGAAGTTTATATTTAGGGTTAAGGTGAGGGTTAGGATAAGTGTGTGGGTTAGGGTGAGGGTGAGGTTATGCGTTAGGGTGAGGGTTAGGGTGAGGTTTAGTGTTAGGGTTAGGGTTAGGGTGAGGGTTAGCGTGAGGGGTAGGTTGAGGGTTAGGTTTGGTGTCAGGGATAGGGATAGGGTGAGGGTTAGGGTGAGGGTTAGATTTAGGGTTAGGGTGAGGTTTAGTTTGAGGGTGAGGGTTAGGATTGGGGTGAGGGTTAGGGTTAGTGTGAGGGTTAGGGTTAGGATTAGGGTTAGGGTGAGAGCTAGGGTGAGGATAAGGGTTAGGCTTAGGGTTAGGGTGAGGGTTAGGGTTAGGGTTAGTGTGAGGGTTAGGTTGAGTTTGAGGGTTAGGGTTAGAGTTAGGTTTACGGTGAGGGTAAGGGTTAGGGTGAGTTTTCGGGTGAGTGTGAGGGTTAGGGCTAGCATTAGGGTTAAGCTGAGGGTTAAGTTTAGGGTTAGGTTTAGGGTGAGGTTGAGGGTGAGGGTTAGGGTTAGGGTTAGGGTGAGTTTTAGGGTTAGGGTGAGGGCTAGGGATAGGTTTAGGGTGAGGCAGAGGGCGAGGTTGAGGGTTATGGTGAGGGTAAGGGTGAGGGTGAGGTTTAGGATTAGGGTTAGTGTGAGGCTGAGGGTGAGGGTTCGGATTAGAGTTAGGTTTAGAGTTAGGATGAGGATGAGGGTTAGGGTGAGGGTTAGGGTTAGTGTAAGGGTTAGGTTGGGGCTGAGCTTAAGTTTTAGTGTGAGTGTTAGGTTGAGGTTGAGGGTTAGGCTTAGGATTAGGGTGAGCGTGAAGTTTAGGGTGAGGGTTAGAGTTAGGCTTAGGGTTAGGTTTAGGGAGAGGGTTAGGGTGAGGTTTACGGTTAGATCGAGTGTGAGGTTTAAGGTGAGGGTTAGAGTTAGGGTTTGGGTTAGGGTTATTGTGAAGTTATTGTGAGGGTTGAGGGTTATGGTTTGGGTGAGGGTAAGGGTTAGGGTGAGGGTTAGGGTTAGGATTAGGGTTAGCATGAGGGCTAGGTTGAGGTTGAGGGTTATGTTTAGGGTTAGGTTGAGGGTTAGGGTGAGGTTTAGTGTTAGGTTTAGCATTAGGGTGAGGGTTAGGGTGATGATTAGGTTGAGTGTTAGGGCTTGTGTCAGGGATAGGGATAGGGTGAGGTTTAGGGTGAGGATTAGGTTGAGGTTTAGGGTTAGGGTGAGGGTTAGGGTTAGGATTAGTGTTAGGGTGAGGGTTAGGGTGAAGGTCTGGGTTAGGTTTTTGGTTACGGTGAGCATTAGTGTTAGGGTTAGGGTGAGGGTTAAGTTGCGGGATAGGGTTAGGTTTAATGTGAGGGTTAGGATTACTGTGAGGTTTACGGTTAGGGTTAGGGTTAGGGTTAGAGTGAGGGTAAGGGTTAGGGTGAGGGTGAGTGTTAGGGTGAGGATGAGGGTTAGGGTTAGTGTGAGTGTTAGGGTTAGGGATAGTGTTAGGGTTAGGGTGAGGGTAAGGGTTAGTGTTAGGGTGATGTTGAGGCTTAGGGTGAGCTAGAGGGTTAGGGATAGGTTTAGGGTTAGGGTGAGGCTAAGGGTTAGGGTTAGGGTGAGGGTTAGGATTAAGGTGAGGTTTAAGGTGAGTGTAGGTTTATGGTTTGGGTGAGGGCTAGTTTTAGTGTGAGCTTTAGATTTAGAGTTAGGTCTAGGGATAGGATTAGGTTTAGGGTGATGGTAAGGGTTAGCGTGAAGAAGAGGATTAGGGTGAGGGTGAGGGTTAGGGTTAGTGTGAGGATTAGTGTTAGGGAAAGGGTTAGGGTTAGTGGGAGCGTAAGGATTAGGGTTAGGGTGAGGGTGAGGTTTAGGGTTAGTGTGAGCGTTAGGGTTAGGGACAGGTTTATGGTTAGGGTGTGGGTAAGATTTAGGGTCAGGGTGAGGGTGAGGTTTAGGGTGAGGTTGAGGGTTAGTGATAGGATTAGGGTTAGGTTGAGAGATAGGTTGAGGGTTATGGTTAGGTTTAGGGTGAGGGTTAGGGTGAGGATTAGCGTTAGGTTTAGGGTGACCGATAGGGTTAGGGTGAGGGTTAGGGTTGGGGTTAGGTTTACAGTGAGGGTAAGGGTTAAGGTGAGGTTTAGGGTGAGTGTGAAGTTTAGGGTTAGTTTTACAGTTACGGTGAGGGTTAGGGTGAGGGTTAGGTTTAGGGTTACCTTTAGGGTGAGGGTGAGGTTTAGGGTTAGGGTTAGGGTTAGGGTTAGGGAGAGGGTGAGGGCGAGGCTGAGGGTTAGGTTGAGGGTGAGGGTGAGGGTGAGGGTTCAGATTAGCTTAGGGTTAGAGTTAGGCTGAAGGTGAGGGTGAGGTTGCTTGTGACGATTATGTTTAGGTTTAGGGAGAGGGTTAGGGTGAGGTTGAGGTTAAGGGTTAGGGTGAGGGTTAGGGTGAGGGTGAGGGTTGTGTTTAGGATTAGGGTTAGGCGGAGTTTTAGGGTTTGGCTTAGGGTTAGGTTTACGGTGAGAGTTAGGGTGAGGGTTAGGGTTATGGTGAGGGTGAGTGTTAGGGTGAGGATTAGAGTTAGGGTTAGGGTTAGTGTTAGGGTGAGCGTTATTGTGATGGTGAGGGTTATGTTTAGGGTGAGGGTTAGGGTGAGGGTGAGGAATAGGGTTATGGTGAGGGCTAGGTTGAGGGTGAGAGTTAGGTTTAGAGTTATGGTGAGGGTTAGGGTTTCGGTTAGGATGAGGGTAATGGTGAGGGGTAGGGTTAGGGTTAGATTGAGGGTTAGGTTTAGTGTGACGGTTAGGGTGAGAATGAGTTTTAGGTTTACCGTAAGTTTTAGGGTGAGGGTTAGGGTATGGGTTAGGGTTAGGTTTAGGGTAAGGGTGAGGGTTAGGGTTAGGGTTAGTGTGAGGATTAGGGTTAGGGATAGGGTGAGGGTTAGAGTTATGCTGAGGGTGAGGTTTAGGGTGAGGGTGACATTTAGGGTTAGGGTTAGTGTGAGGCTTAGGTTTAGTGTGAGGATTAGGGTGAGGGTGAGGTTAAGGGTTAGGGTTAGGTTCAGTGTTAGTGCTAGGCTGAGTGTGAAGGTGAGGGTGAGGGTGAGGGTGAGGGTTAGTTTGAGGGTTAGGTTGACATCTAGGTTAATGTGGAGGGTTAGGGTGAGTGTGAGGCTGAGGTTGAGGGTTTCGGTTAGATAAAGGTTAAGGATAGGGTGAGGATTAGGATGATGTTGAGGTTTAGGGTTAGGGTTAGTGTTAGGGTGAGGGATACGGTTAGGTTTGGGGGGGTTGTTAGGGTGAGAGTGCGGGTTAGGTTTAGGGTTAGGGTGAGGGCTAGGTAGGGTAAGGGTGAGGGTTAGGGTGAGGGTGAGGGTGAGGTTGTGGGTTTTAGTTAGGTAAGAGTTAAGGTTAGGTTTAGGGTTATTGTGAGGGTTCGGGTTTGGGTGAGGGTCAGGTTTAGGGTTAGGATTAGGGTGAGGTTTAGGATGAATTTTAGGGTTAGGATGAGGGTTAAGTTGAAGGGTAGGGGTAAGGTTATGGTGAGGGTTAGGGTTAGTGTGAGGGTTAGTGTTAGGGATAGGTTTAGGTTAGCGTGAGGGTAAGGATTAAAGTGAGGGTGAGGATTAGGGTAAGGGTGAGGGTTAGGGATAGGGTTAGGGTTAGGGTGAGGTATAGGTTGAGGTTTAGGGTTAGGGTTAGCATTAAGGTGAGGGTTAGGTTGAGGGTTAGGGTTAGGGTTATGTTTAGGGGTACGGTTACTTTTAGGGTGAGGGTGAGGCTTAGGATTAGGTTAACGGTGAGGTTAAGTGTTAGGGTGAGTTTTAAGGTGAGTGTGAGTGTTAGGGTAAGCATTAGGGTGGGGGTGAGGTTTAGGGTGAGGGTTAGGGTTAGGGTTAGTGTGAGGGTGAGGGTGAGAATTAGGGTTAGGTTTCGGGTGAGGTTTAGGGTCATTTTGAGGGTTAGGATTAGGAATAGGTTGAGGTTGAGGGCAAGCGTTAGGGTTAGGGTGAGGGTGAAGGTGAGGGTTAGGGTTAGGGTTAGTGTTAGGGTCAGGGTTAGGGTCAGGGTTAGGATTAACATTAGGTTTAGGGTTAGGCTGAGCGTGAAGCTGAGGGTGAGGGTGATGGTAATGCTTAGGGTTAGGGTGAGGGTTAGGGTTAGTGTGAGGGTTAGAGTGAGGGTCAGTTTAAGGGTTAGGGTGATGCTGAGGGCTTGGTTTAAGATTAGGGTTAGGGTGAGGGTTAGGGTGAGGGTTAGGCTTAGGCTTAAAATTATGGTTAGGGTGAGGTTTAGGGTGAGGGTAATGGTGATGGTGAGGTTTAGGGTTGGGGTGAGGATTAGAGTTAGGGTTAGGGTTAAGGTTAGGGTGAGGGTTATTTTGAGGTTGAGGGTAACGTTTAGGGTTAAAGTAGAGTAATGATTATTGGTAGGGTGAGGGCTAGGTTGAGGGTGTGAGTTATTTTTAGTGTTTTGGTGAGGGTTAAGTTTAGGGTTAGGATGAGGTTTAGGTTTAGTGTGAGGGTTAGTGTTAGGGTGAGGGTTGGTGTGAGAATGAGCGTTAGGGTTACCATGAGTGTTAGGGTGAGGGTGAGGGTGAGGGTTAGGGTTAGTGTGAGGGTTAGGTTTAGGGTTAGGGTGAGGGTTAGATTTAGGCTGAGGGTGAGGGTTAGGGTGAGGGTGACATTTAGGGTTAGGGTTAGGATGAGGGTGAGGTTAAGTGTTAAGGTGAGGTTGAGGGTTAGTGTTAGATTTAGGGTTAAGGTTAGTGTCAGGGTTAGGTATAGGGTTAGTTTTAGGGTAAGGGTAAGGGTTAGGGTTAGGGTGAGGGATAGGGTTAGGTTTAGGGTGAGGGTTAAGGTGAGGGTAGGGTTATAGTTCGGGTGAGGGCAAGGTTTAGTGTGAGGTTTAGGGCTAGGGATAGGTTTAGGGATAGGATTAGGGTTAGGGAGCGGATAAGGGTTAGGGTGAGTGTGAGGGTTAGGTTGAGGGTGAGGGTTAGGGTTAGTGTGAGGGTTTGGGTTAGGGATAGGGTTAAGGTGAGGTTAAGGATCAGGGTTAGGGTGAGGGTGAGGTTTAGGGTGAGGGTGAGGGTTAGGGATAGGGTTAGGTTTAGGTTGAGGGTTACCATTAGGGTTAGGGTGAGGGTTAGCGTTAGGGTTAGGCTGCTGGATAGGGTGAGTGTGAGGGTTAGGGTTGGGGTTAGGTTTACGGTTAGCTTTAGGGTGAGGGAGAGGGTTAGGGTTAGATTTAGGGTTAGGGATAGGGTGAGGGTTAGAGTTAGGCTGAGGTTGAGGGTTAGGGTGAGGGTGACGTTTAGGTTTAGGGTTAGGGTGAGGGTTAGGTTTAGTGTGAGAGTTAGGGTGAGGGTTAGGTTGAGGGTTAGGGTTACGGATAGTGTTTGGGTGAGGGTTAGGGTGAGGGTTAGGGTTATGGTTAGGGTAAGGTTTAGGGTGAGGGTGAGGGTGAGGATTAGGGTGAGTTTTAATGTTAGGGTGAGGGTTCAAGTTAGGATTAGGGTTAGGGTGAGGGCTCTGGTGAGGGTGAGGGTTAGGCTTAGGATTAGGTTTAGATTTAGGGTGAAGGTGTGGGGTAGGGTTAGGGTTAGGGTCAGGGCTAGGTTTAGTGTGAGGGTTAGGGTTAGGTTTAGGGTGAGGGTTAGGGTTAGGGTTACAGTTAAGGTTAGGGTTAGGTTTAGAGTTAGGGTTAGGGTTAGGGTTAGGGTTATTGTTAGAGTTAGGGTGAGGGTTATTGTTAGAGTTAGGGTGAGGGTGACGTTGAGGGTGAGGGAGAGGGTGAGGGCTAGGATTAGGGTTAGGGTTAGAGTTAGGCTGAGGAAGAGGTTGAGGGTGAGTTTGATGTGTAAGGTTAGGGTGAGGGCCAGGATTAGGGTTAGGTTTAGATTTAGGCTGTGGGTGAGGGTGAGGGTGACAGTGAGGTTTAGGTTTAGAATGAGGGTGAGGGTTAGGGTGAGGGTTAGGGTAAGTGTGAGGTTTAGGGTGGGGGTGAGGTTAAGAGATAGTGTGAGGGTTAGGGTGAGGGTGAGGGTTAGGTGTAGGGTTAGAGTGAGGGTAAGGGTTAGGGTTAGGGTTAGGGTGAGGTTTAGGTTGAGGGTTAGGCTTAGGGTTAGGGATACGATTAGTGTGAGGGTTAGGGTGAGGGTTAGTGTTTGGGTGAGGTTTAGGGTGAGGGTGAGGGTTAGGGTTATTGTGAGGGTTAGGTTTATGTGATGGTTATGGTTAGGATTAGGGTTAGGGTGAGGGCTATGGTGTGGTTGATGGTTAAGGGTAGGGTTAGGGTTAGGGTGAGGTTTAGGTTTAGGGTTAGGGTGAAGGTTAGGGATAGGTTTAGGGTTAAGGTGAGGGTGAGAGTTAGGATGAGGGTGTGGGTTAGTGTGAGGGTGACGTTTAGGTTTAGGGTTAGGGTGAGGGTTAGGGTTAGTGTGAGGGTTATGGTGAGGCTGAGGTTCAGGGTTAGGTTGAGGGTTAGGGTGAGGGTGAAAGTTTTGTTTAGGATTAGGGTTACGGTGAGGGTTAGGGTTAGGCTTAGGGTTAGGTTTAGGGTGAGGGTTAAGCTGAGGGTTAGGGTTATGGTGAGGGTGATTGTTAGGGTGAGGATTAGGTTTAGGATTAGGGTTAGGGTTAGGGTGAGGGTTATTGTGACGGTGAGGGTTACGGTTAGGGTGAGGGTTAGGGTGAGGGTGAGGGTTAGGATTAGGGTTAGGGTGAGGGCTAGGTTGAGGCTGAGAGTTAGGTTTAGGGTCATGGTGAGGGTTAGGGCTACGGTTAGGATGAGGGTAATGGTGAGGGGTAGGGTTAGGGTTAAATTGAGGGTTAGGTTTAGTGTGAGGGTTAGGTCTAGGTTGAGGGTTAAGGTGAGAATGAGTGTTAGGGTTACCGTGAGTGTTAGGGTGAGGGTTAGGGTGTGGGTTAGTGTTAGGGTTAGGGTTCGGATAAAGTTGAGGGATAGGGTTAGGCTTAGTGTGAGGGTTTGGGTTAGGTTTAGGGTTAGGATTAGGGTGAGTATAAGTGTTAGGGTGAGGGTTAGGGTGAGGGTGAGGGTTAGAATTAGGGTTAGGCTTAAATTGAGGGCTAGGGTGAGGGTGACGTTTAGGGTTAGGGTGAGGGTTATGATTAGGTTTAGTGTTAATTTCAGGGCTAGGGTGAGGATGAGGCTTAGGGTGAGGGTTAAGGTGTGGGTGAGGGGTTCAGTTAATTTATTGTTAGGGTTAGGGTGAGGATTTGTTTGAGGTTGAGGGTTAGGGTGAGGGTTAGGGTTAAGGTGAGGGTTAGAGTTAGGGTTAGGGTGAGGGGTAGGGTGACGGTGAGGGTGACGGTTAGGGTGAGGGTTAAGGTTAAGATGAGGGTAAGGGTTAGGGTTAGAGGGAGGGTTAGGGTTCGTGTGAGGGTTAGTGTTAGTTTTACTGTTAGGGTTAGGGTGAGAATAAGGGTTAGGGTGAGGGTTAGTGTGAGGGTGAGCGTTAGGGTTAGGGTGAGGGTTAGGTTTAGGATTGGTGTGGGGGTTAGGGTGAGGTTGAGGCTTAGGTTTATGGTGAGGGTTAGGTTTAGTGTCAGGGTTAGGGTTAGGGTTAGGGTTAGGTTGAGGGTAAGGTTTAGGGTGACGGTCAGGGTGAGGTTGAGGTTTAGGGTTAGGATTAGGGTTAGAGTTAAGGTTAGGCTGAGGGTGAGGGTGAGGGTAAGGGTGAGGGTTAGGTTTAGGTTTAGGGTGAGGGTTAGTGTTAGGGTTTTATTTAGGGTGAGGATGAGGGTTAGGATGTGGTGGAGGTTTCAGGTGAGGGTGAGGGTTAGGGTGGGGGTGAGGGTTAGTGTTAGGGTGAGGGTTATGTTTAGGGTTAGGGTAAGGGTTAGCTTGAGGGGTAGGGTTAGGGTTAGGGTGAGAGTTAGGATTAGGGTGAGGGTTAGGTATAGGGTGAGGGTTAGGGTTAGGGTAACTGTGAGGGTGAGGGAGAGTATGAGGGTTAGGATTAGGGTTAGGGTTAGAGTTAGGATGAGGGTGAGGGTTAGGGTTAGGTTTAGTGTTAGGGTTAGGCTGAGGGTGAGGGTGAGTGTGAGGGTTAGGGTTAGGTTTAGGTTTAGGGTTATTGTTAGAGTGAGGGTTAGGGTTAGGCTTAAGGTTAGGATGAGGGTTAGGGTGAGTGGTCGGGTTAATGTGAGGGTGAGGTTAAGTGGTAGTGTGAGGGTTAGATTTAGGGATATGGTTAGGGTTAGTGTGAGGGTACGGGTTCAGGTTCTGGTCAGAGTTAGGCTGAGGGTTAGCGAGAGTTAGGCTGAGGGTTAGCGTTCTTGTAAGGGTTAGGGTTTGGGATAGGGTTAGGGTTTTAGAGAGCGTAACGGTTAGGGTTGGGGTGAATGTGAGGTTTAGGATGAGGGTGAGGGTTAGGCATAGGGTTAGGGTTAGGTTGAGGGTTAGGTTGAAGGTTAGGGTTAGGGTTAGGGTTAGGGTTAGGTTTACGGTGAGGTTAAGGGTTAGGGTGAGGTTTAGGGTGAGTATGAGGGTTAGGGCTAGCATTAGGGTTAGGGTGAGGGTTATGTTTAAGGTTAGGGTTAGGGTGAGGGTGAGGGTGAGGTTTAGGGTAAGGCTTAGGGTGAGGTTTAGGGTTATGGTTAGGGTTACGGTGAGGTTGAGTGCGAGGGTGAAGTTTAGGGTGAGGGTCAGTATGAGGGTGAGGTTTAGGGTTAGGGTTAGCGTGAGACTGAAGGTGAGGGTTCGGGTTGGAGTTAGAGTTAGAGTTAGGCTGAGGGTGAGGGTTAGGGTGAGGGTTAGGGTTAGTGTAAGGGTTAGGTTGAGGCTGAGATTAAGGGTTAGGATGAGGGTGAGGGTTAGGGTTAGGGTTAGGGTGAGCGTGAGGATTAGGGTGAGGGTTAGAGTTAGGCTTAGGTTTAGGTTTAGGGTGAGGGTTAGTGTTAGAGTGAGGGTGAGGGTTAGTGTGAGGGTTAGGGTTAGGGTTCGGGTGAGGGTTATTGTGAGGGTTATTGTGAGTATGAGGGTTACGGTAAGGGTGAGGGTAAGGGTTAGTGTGAGGGTTAGGGTTAGGATTAGATATAGGTTGAGGGCTAGGTTGATTGTGAGGGTTAGGTTTAGGGTTAGGGTTAGGGTTAGGGTGAGGGTTAAGTTGAGGGTTAGGGTTAGGTTTAGAGTGAGGGCTAGGATTACTCTGAGGGTTAGGGTTAGGGTAAAGTTTAAGGTGAGGGTGAGGGTTAAGTTGAGGGAGAGGGTTAGGGATAGGTTTAGGGTTAGTGTGAGGGTAAGGATTAGGGTTAGGGTGCGGGTTACTCTTAGGGTTAGGGTGAGGGTTAATTTGAGGGTAGGGTTATGGTTAGGGTGAGGGCTAGGTTTAGTGTGAGGTTTAGGGCTAGGGTTAGGTTTACGGAAAAGATTAGTGTTAGGGTGAGGGTAAAGGTTAGGGTGATGGTGAGGGTTAGAGTGAGGGTGAGGGTTAGGGTTAGTGTGAGGGTCAGGGTTAAGGATAGGATTAGGGTTAGGGTGAGGGTAAGGATTACGGTTAGGGTTAAGGTGAGGTTTATGGTGAGGATTAGCCTTAAGGTTAGGGTGACGGATAGGGTGAGGGTGAGGATTAGGGTTGGTGTTAGGTTTACGGTGAGGGTAAGGGTTAGGGTGAGGTTTAGGCTGAGTGTGAGGGTTAGGGTTAGCATTACAGTTAGAGTGAGGGTTAGGGTGAGGGTTAGGTTTAGGATTAGCTTTAGGGTGAGGGTGAGGGTGAAGGTTAGGGTCAAGATGAGGGCGAGGGTGAGGGTTAGGTTGAGGGTGAGGGTGAGGGTGAGGGTTCAGATTAGCATTAGGGTTAGAGTTAGGCTGAGGGTGAGGGTGAGGGTGAGGGTGATGTTTAGGTTTAGGTTTAGGGTGAGGTTTAGGGGTAGAGTGAGGGTGAGGGTGAAGTTGATGGTGACCTTTATGTTTAGGTTTAGGGTGAGGGTTAGGAGTAGTGTGAGGGTTAGTATGAGGCTGAGGTTAAGGGTAAGGGTGAGAGTTCGGGTTAGGGTTTTATTTAGGGTGAGGATGAGGGTTAGGGTGAGGTTGGGGTTTCATTTGAGGGTGAGGGTTAGGGTGGGGTGAGGGTTAGTGTTAGGGTGAGGGTTAGGATGACGGTGAGGGTAATGGTGAGGATGAGAGTTAGGGTTAGTGTTCAGGTGAAGGTTAGGTTTAGTGTTACGTCTAGAGTGAAGGTTAGGGTTAGGCTTAGGGTAGGATGAGGGTTAGGGTGAGGGGTCGGGTTAGGGTGAGAATGAGGTTTAATGTTAGTGTGAGGGTTAGGTTTAGGGATGGGGTTAGGGTTAGGGTGAGGGTACTGGTTCGGCTTCAGGTGAGGATTAGGGTGAGGATGACGGTTAGCGTTAGTGTGAGTGTTAGGGTTTGGGATAGGGTTAGGGTTATGGAGAGGGTAAGGTTTACGGTTAGGTTGAGGTTAAGGTTTAGGATGAGGGTGATTGTTAGGCATAGGGTTAGGGTTAGGTTGAGGGTGAGGGTTAGTGTTAGGTTAGGTTTACGGTGAGGGTAAGGGATAGGGTGAGGTTTAGGGTGAGTGTGAGGATTAGGGCTAGCATTAGGGTGAATGTGAGGGTTAGGTTTAGGGTTAGGGTTAGGGTGAGGGTGAGGGTTAGGGTTAGGGTTAGGGTGAGGGTTTGGGTGAGTGTTAGGATTAGGTTTAGGATTAGGTTTAAGGTTAGGATGAGGGTTAGGATGAGGGTGAGGCTGAGGGAGAGGGTTAGGGTTAGGGTGAGGGATAGGGTTAGGGTTAGGGTGAGGTTGAGGGCGAGGGTGAGGGTTAGCGTGAGGGTCAGTGTGAGGGTGAGTTTTAGGGTTAGGGTTAGGGTCATGGTTAACGTTAGAGTTAGGGTGAGGGTTAGGGTTAGGGTTAGGATGAGAGTTAGGGTGAGGGTTAGGGTGAGGGTTAGGGTTAGGGTGAGGTTTAGGGTTAGGGTGAGGTTTAGGGTTAGGGTTAGGGTTAGGGTGAGGTTGAGGTTTAGGGTTAGGGTTAGTGTGAGGGCTAAGTTTTGGGTTAGAGTTATGGTCAGGGTGAGGTTGAGGTTTTGGATTAGGGTTAGGGTTAGAGTGAGGGCTAGGGTGAGGGTTAGGGTGAGGGTGAGGGTGAGGGTTAGGCTTAGGGTGAGGGTTAGAGTGAGAGCTAGGGTGAGGGTGAGGGTTAGGTTTAGGGTTAGGCTGAGGTTAGGGTTAGGGTGATGTTTACGGTGAGGGTGAGTGTTAGGTGGAGGGTGAGGATGAGTGTTTGCTTAAGGGTTTGAGTTAGGTTTAGGGTGAGGGTGAGGGTGATGGTGAGCATTAGGGTTAGGGTTAGGGTTAGGCTTAGGTTTAGGGTGAGGGTGAGGGAGAGGCTTAGGTTTAGGATTAGGCATATGGTTAGGGTTAAGCTTAGGTTGAGGTTGAGGGTGAGGGTTAGGGTGAGGGTTAGGTTTAGGGTGATGGTTAGGATTAGGGTTAGGGTTATTGTTAGGGTTAGGGTTAGGGTTAGGGTGAGGTTGAGGATGAGGGTGAGGATGAGGGTTCAGATTATGGTTAGCTTTAGCGGGAGGGTGAGGGTGAGGGTTAGGGTTAGGATTAGGGTTAAGTTTAGGCTGAGGGTGAGGATGAGGGTGAGCATGAGGGGTAAGGTTAGGTTTAGAGTTAGGGTTAGGATGAGGGTTAGCATTAGTGTGAGGGTTAGGATGAGCATGAGGGTGACGGTGAGGCTTAGGGTGAGGGTGAAGGTGAGTGTGAAAGTTAGGCTTAGGGTTCGGTTTAGGGTTAGGTTTAGTGTGAGGATGAGGGTTAGGCTTAGGATTAGTGTTAGGTTTAGAGTTATGCTGAGGGTGAAGTTGAGGACGACGGTGAAGATTAGGGTTAGGGTTAGGGTAAGGGTTAGGGTTAGTTTGAGGGTCTGGGTGAGGGTGAGGTTAAGGTTTAGGGTGAGGGTAAGGGTGAGGGTGAGGGTTTGGGTTAGGGTTAGGGTGAGGGTTTGGGTGAGTGTTAGGATTAGGTTTAGGATTAGGTTTAGGTTTAGGATGAGGGTGAGGCTGAGGGTGAGGGTTAGGGTTAGGGTGAGGGTTAGGGGTAGGATTAGGGTTAGGATGAATGCTAGGGTGTTGGTGAGGGTTAGGGTTAGGGTGACGGTGAGGGTTAAATTAGGGTTAAGGTGAGGGTTCGGGTGAGGGGTAGGGTTAGGGTTGGAGTTTGGGTTAGGTTTAGTGTGAGCATTAGTGTTAAGGTTAAGGTTAGGATTAGTGTGAGGGTAAGGGTTAGGGTGAGGGTTAGGGTGATAGTGAGGGTTAGGCTTACTGTGAGTGTTAGGGTGAGGATAAGTGTGAGGGTTATTGTTAGGGTTAGGGTTAGCATTAGGGTTAGGGTGGGGGTAAGGGTTAGGGTTAGGGTTAAGTTTACTGTTAGTGTGAAGGTTAGAGTTAGGGTTAGGGTGAGGGTTAGGGTTAGGTTTAGGGTTAGGCTTTTTGTTAGGGCTAGGGTTAGGGTGAGGGTGATGGTGAGGGTAAGGGTTGGGGTTAGGATTACGTTTAGGGTGACGGTGAGGGTGAGGTTTAGGGTTAGGGTTAGGCTGAGGGTGAGGGTGAGGGTTAGGGTTAGGATTAGGGTTAGGTTGAGGGTTAGGGTTAGTGTGAGGGTTAGGCTTAAGGTTAGGATGAGGTAAATGTTAAGTTGAGGGTTAGGGTGAGGGTGAGGTCTAGGGTTAGGTCTAGTGTTAGGATTAGGGTGAGGGTGAGCGTGACGGTTAGGGTGAGGGTTAGGGTTAGGCTGATGTTTTGGTTTAGTGTTACAGTGAGGGTGAGGGTGAGTGTGAGGTTTAGGGTAAAGGTTAGAGTTAGGGTGAGGCCTTGGGTGAGGGTGAGGGTTCGGGATAAGGTTAGGGAGAGGATTAGGTTTAGGTTTAGGGTGAGGGTTAGGGTGAGGGATAGGGTTAGGTTTAGGGTGAGTATTAGGTTTATTGTGCGTATTATGGTTAGGTTTAGAGTTAGGGTTGGGGTGAGGGTAAGGGTTAGGTTGAGGGTTAGGGTGAGGGTGATGGTAATTGTTAGTATTAGGGTTAGGGTTAGGGTTATGGTGAGGATTAGGTTGATGTTTATTTTTGGGGTTAGGGTTAGGGTAAGTGTAAGGGTTAGGGTGAGGTTTAGGGTTAGGGTTAAGGTTAGGGTGAGGGTTAGAGTGAGGGTTAGGGTTACGGTGATTGTTAAGGTAACAGTCATGGTGAGGGTGAGAGTTAGGTTTAGGGTTAGTGTGAGGGCTAAATTTTGGGTTAGCTTTATGGTCAGGGTGAGGGAGAAGGTTAGGATTAGGGTTAGGGTTAGGGTGAGGGCTAGGGTGCTGGTAAGGGTGAGGGAGAGTGTTAGGCTTAGGGTTAGGGTTATGGTGAGAGCTAGGGTGAGGGTGAGGGCGAGGGTGAGGGTGAGAGTTTTGGTTAGGTAAGGGTTATGTTTCAGGTGAGGATTAGTTGAGGGTTATGGTTTGGGAGAGGGTTAGGGTTAGGTTGAAGTATAGGGATAGGGGTAGGGTGAGGGTTAGGGTTAGGGTGATGTGTTGGATGAGGGTGAGGGTTAGGGTGATGGTGAGGGTGAGGGTTAGGGTATGGGTGAGTGTTAGGGTTAGGGTGAGGGTTATGGTACTGGTGAGGGTTAGGGTGAGGGTGAGGTTAAGGGTTAGGATTAGGGTGAGGGTAAGGGTTAGGGTTAGGGTTAGAGTTAGGCTGAGGTTTAGGGTGAGGGTTAGGGTTAGGGTTAGTGTGAGGGTTAGGGTTAGGGGGAGGATAAGGTAAGAACAAGAACCGTAAACCTAAACCTTACCCTAAATTTAACCATCCCACTAACCCTAACCCTCACCCTAACTCTCACCCTCACCCTCACCCTAAGCCAAAGCCTAAGCCTAACCCTTATACTAAACCTAACACTCTCACTCACACTCAGCCTAATCCTAAGCCTAACCCTAACCCTAACCCTCACCCTAACACTTACCGTACCTCTAACCCTAACCCTCAACCTAACCCTCACCCAAATCCTAAACCTAACCCTAGCCATCAATCTAACCCTAACCCTAAACCCTAACACTATCCCTAACACTCACCCTCACCCTAACCCTCACCCTCACCGAAACCTAAACCTATCCCTAACACTAACCCTCACACTAAACCTAACTCTCACCCTCACC
Organism: Dipodomys merriami; assembly: GCF_024711535.1. NCBI lineage: Eukaryota > Metazoa > Chordata > Mammalia > Rodentia > Heteromyidae > Dipodomys > Dipodomys merriami. Next base: position 67,348 of record NW_027206542.1, on the reverse strand, counting down.
CTAACCCTCACCCTCACCCTAACCCTCACCCTAACCCTTATACCACCCTAACACAATCCTAACCCTCACATTAAACATAACCCTCCCCCTAAACCTAACCCTAACCATCACCTGAACCGTAACCCTCACCATAAACCTGACCCTCACCCTCACCCTAACCCTCACTCTAGCACTAACCCTAACCCTCACTTTAACCATTACCCTCACCCTAATCTCCACATTAACCCTAATCCTTACCTAACCAAAACCCTCACCCTCAATCTCATCCTCACCCTAACCTTCACTATAACTCTAGCCCTCACTGTAACCCTAAACCTAAACTTAACCCTCACCCTCACCCTCAGCCTCATTCTCAGCCTTACCATAACCCTAATCCTAATCCTAACCCTAACACTACCCCTCACCCTTACCCTCAACTTAAACCTAAACCTAACCCTCACCCTCACCCTAACCCTAACCCTCACTCTCAACCTGGCCATCAACCAAACCCTAAACCTAAACCTAAACCTCACCCTAACCTTCACCCTAACCCTAACCCTAACCCTATCCCTCACCCTAACTGTAAAGCTCACCCTAACCCTAACCCTCAACCGAGCTCTCACCTTAACCCTAAGACTAACCCTAAAACACAAATTCACCCTCACCCAAATCCTCAGCCTAAAACTAAGCCTAACAGTAATCCTAACCCTAAACCTCATCCTCAACCTAAACCTCAACCTAACCCTTACCTGCACCCTAACCCTATCCTTCACAATAAACCTAACACTCACCCTAACCCTAAACCTACACCTCACGCTAACCCTCACACTAAACCTAACCCCAACCATCACCGTAACCCTAACCCTAATCCTAACCCTCACACTAACCCTAAAACTCACCCTAACCCTAACCCTAACCTTAATACTCACCCTCCCTCAACATCACCCTCAGGCTAACCCTAACCCTAACCCTCACCATAACTCTAATCCTAACCCTAACCCTCACCATAACTCTCACACTAAAACTAACCCTAACCCTCACCCTCACCCTCACCCTCAGCCTAACTCTAACGCTAACTCTAATCTTAACACAAACCCTAACCATCACACTAAACCTAACAAAGAACCTAAACCTAACCCTAACCCTCACCTTAACCCTCACCCTAACCTAACCCTAACCCTCACCCTAACCCTATCCCTAACCCTCACCAACAACCTAGCCCTCACCCTAACCCTAATCCTAACCCTAACCCTCACATAAACCTAACCCTCACCATAACCCTTACCCTCACCCTCACCCTCAATATCACCCTAACCCTAACCCTCACCATAACCCTTACCCTCACCCTCACCCTCAACATCACCCTAACCCTAACCCTCACCCTAACGCTCACCCTAATCCTATCCCTAAACCTAACCCTAAACCTAAACCTAAAACTCAACCTAACCCTAACCCTAACCCGAACCCCCATCTTCACCCTAACCCTACACCTAACCCTCACCCTCACCTTAACCATCAATCTAACTCTTAACCTCACACTCACCCTAAACCTCACAATAACCCTAACCCTCACCCGAACCAGAACCCTAAAACTCAACATCACCATCACCCTAAACCTCAGCCTAGCTCTAACCCTAACCCTAATCCTAGCCCTCACCCTCAACCTCACCCTCACACTCACCCTCACCCTAACTCTAACAATAAACCTAACCCTAACCCTAACCCTAACCCTAACCCTAACCCTAACCCTAACTCTAACCCTAACCCTAACCCGAAGCATAACCCTAACCGTAACCCTCACCCTAACCCTAACCCTAACCCTAACCCTCACACTAAACCTATCCCTCAACCTAACCCTAACCCTACCCCTCACCTTAACCCTAAGTGTAAACCTAACCCTAAGCCTAAACCTCACCCTTACCAGAGCCCTAACCCTAACCCTAATCCTAACTTTAACCCTCACCCTAATACTAACACTCACCCTAACCCTCACCCTCACCCTCACCATAAAATTCACCCTAACCATAACCCTAACCCTAACCATAACCCTAAACCTCACCCTAAATCTCATTCTAACCCTCACCCTAACCCTAACCCTCAGCCTAACACTAACGCTAACCATCAACCTCATGCTTGGCCTAACCCTAAGCCTAAGCCTAAGCCTAAACATAACTCTAACCCTAACCCTCACACTAACCCTCACCCTAACCATAACCCTAACACTAACCCTAAATCTAACCCTAAACCTCTCCCTCACCCTCAATGTAACAGTAACCCTAACCCTAACCCTAACAATAACCCTAACCCAAACCCTTACCCTAAACATAATCCTCAACCTAATCCTAACCCTCACCCTAACACTTACCCTCACCCTATCACTAACCCTCACACTAAACCTAAATATCACCCTAACCCTAACCGTCACCCTCACCATAACCCTAACCCTAACCCTCACCCTAACCCTAACCCTCACCCTTACCATAACCCTCACCCTCAACCTAACACTCCCCTTTACACTTACTGTCACCCTCACCCTAACCCTCACCCTAACCCTAATACTCAACCCTCACCCTAAACGTAACCCAAACCATCACCCTAGCCCTAACCCTCACCCTCACTCTCAGCCTCAGCGTAAACCTAAGCCTAAGCCTACCCCTAAGCCTAGCCCTCACCCTCACCCTAGCCCATACCCTACCCCTAACCCTAATCTTAACCCTCACCCTAACCCTCACTCTAACCCTAACCCCAACTGTCACCCTAAACCCAACCCGCAACCTCACCCTAACTCTAATCCTAACCCTAACCCTAACCCGAACTCTCACACTCACCCTCACCTTAACCCTAATCCTAATCCTAACCCTAACCCTAACCCTCACCCCCACCTTAAACCTCACCCTAACCCCAACCCTAACACTAACCCTAACCCTAAACCTCACCCTAAACTTAACTCTAACCCTAAATCTCACACTCACACTAACCCTAACCCCAACCCTAAACTTCAACCTAACCCTAAACCTCACCCGAACACTTACCTGAACCCTAACCCTAATCCTCCGCCTATCCCTAACCCTAACCCTAACCCTCACCCTAGCCCTCACACTAAGCCTAACGCTAAACCTACCTCTTACCCGAACCCTAAACCTAAACCTAACCCTAACCTGCACCCTAAGCCTAACCCTAACCCTCACCTAACACTAACCCTCACCCTAACCCTCATCCTAAACCTAACCCTAACCTTCACCCTAACCCTAACAATAACTCTAACCCTCACACTCACCCTAGCCCTCACACTAACCCAACCCTAACCCTACCCCTCAACCTAACTCTCAACCTAAACCTAACCCTAAACCTCACCCTAAGCCTAAGCCTCACCATCACCCTCACTCTCACCTAACCCTCACCCTAACCCTACCCCTCACCCTAACCCTCAACCTAAACCTAACCCTAAACCTGACCCTAAGCCTAACCCTCACCATCACCCTCACCCTCACCATAACCCTAACCCTAACACTAAATCTCACCCTAAACTTAACCCTCACCCTAACCCTAACCCTCACCCTCCCCCTAACCATAACACACAACCTAACCCTCACCCTAACCCTAATGCTAATTCTAACCCTTACACTCATCCTAACCCTCACCCAAACCCTTACCCTCACCCTAACTCTCACCCTCACCCTAACCCTAACCCTAAACCTCACTCTAACCCTAACCCACATCCTCAATCTAACCCTTAGCCTCACCCTAATCCACACCCTATCCCTAACCCTAACGCTCCCCCTAACCCTCACCCTAAGCCTAAAACTATCCCTAAACCTAACCCTCATCCTAACCCTCACTCTAACCCTTACTCTCACCCTAAAACTAACCCTCACCCTAACCCTAACCGAACCCCTCACCCTAAACATCATCCTAACCCTAACACTAACCCAAACCCTCACCCTCATCCTAACCCTAACCATAAAGCTCACCCTAAACCTAACCCTCACCAGCATCCTGATGCTCAACCTCAGTCTATCCCTAACCCTAACCCTAACCCTAACTGTAAACCTCAACATAACACTCACCCAAATCCTTACCCAACACTAACCCTCACATTAGCCCTAACCCTCACCCTAACCCTAACCATACCTCTCAAGCTAACCCTCACCCTAATCCTAACCCTCACCCTAACATTATTCCTTACCTAACACAAACCCTCACCCTTACAGTAACCCTCACCCTAACACTCACCCTCAACATAGCTTTCATCCTAACCCTAACCCTAATCCTCACCCTAACCCTAAACCTCACCCGAAACCTTACCCTCACTCTAACCCTCACCCTAACCCTAACCCTCACCCTAAATGTAACCCTCACCCTAACCCGCACCCTCACCTAATCCTCACCCTAACCATAACCCTTACCTAACCGTAAACCTCATCCTCACCCTCATCCTCACCTTAACCCTCACCCTCACCCTAGCCCTCACAATATCCCTAACCCTAACCCTAAACCTCACCTTCAACTTCACCCTCACCAATACTCTAAAACAAACCCTAGACCACACTGTAACCCTAACCTCCAACCTAACCCTAACCCTCAACCTCACCCTCACCCTCAGGCTAACCATAATTCTAATCCTAACCCTAAACCTCACCCTCACTCTAAACCTAACCCTACAACTAACCCTAACCCTCACCCTAACCCTAACCTCCACCCTAACCCTAATCCTGACACTAACCGTAAACCTAACCCTAACCCTCACCCTAACCCTAACCCACACCCTAACCCTTACCCTCACCCTAACACTAACCCTCACACTATACCTAACCCTCACCCTAATCCTAACCCTCACCCTAACCCTAACCCTAACCCTAACTCTCACTCTCACCCTAGCCCTCACCATAACCCTAACCCTAACCCTAACCGTCAACTAAACCTAACCCACACTCTAACTCTGTCCCTACCCCTCACTCTAGACCTCACCCTAACCCTAAACCTCACCCTCAGCCTAATCCTAACCCTAACCCTCACCCAATACTCACCCTTACAGTAACCCTCACCCTCAATCTAATCCTCACCGTCAATCTTACCCTTACCCTCACCCTAACCCTCACCCTAACCCTAACCCTCAAACTCACCCTAAAACTCACCCTAACCCTAAAGCTCACCCTAAAACTTATTGTCACCCTAACCGCCACCCTCACCCTAACCCTAACCCAAACCCTAACACACAACCTAACCCTCACCGTAACGCTAACACTAAACCTAAACTTCACCCTCACCATAACCCTAACCCTAACCCTAACCCTCACCCTAACCCTCAGCCTAACCCTTACCCTCACCGTAACCCTAAACCTAGCCCTCAAACTAACTCTAATACACATCCTAAGCCTAAACCTAAACCTAACCGTACCCCTCATCCTCACCTTCACCATGACCCTCACCCTCAGCCTAACCCAAACCCTAATTGTAACCCTAACCCTCCCCCTCCCCCTTCCCCTAAACCTAACCCTAAACTTAAACCTCACCTTCACCCTCATCCTCAATCTCACCCTAACCCTAAACCTAACAATAACCCTAACCCTAACACTAACCCTAACCTCACCCTAACACTCACCCTCACTTAACCCTAAGCTTAAACCTAACCCTATCCTTAATCCTTTATCTAACCCTCTCCCTCAACCTCACCCTAACCCTAACCCTAACCTTAACCCTCACCCTTACCCTAAACCTAACACAAACACTCAACCGAACCATCATCCTCACCCTCCACCTAACCCTCACCCTCACCCTAAACATCAACCTAACCCTAATCAACACCCTAGCCCTAAACCTAACCCTCACCCTTAAACTAACCCTCACCCTCACCCTCACCCTCAGCCTAACCCTAACTCTAATCCTAACCCTAAACCTCACCCGCACTCTAAACATAACCCTACACCTCACCCTAACCCTCACCCTAACCCTAACTTCCACCCTAACCCTAATCCTGACACTAAACCTAAACCTAACCCTCACCCTAACCATAACCCTCACAATAACCCTTACCCTCACCCAACCACTCACCCTAACCCTCACACTAAACTTAAACCTCACCCTAACCATAAACCTCATCCTATCCCTAACCCTAACCCTAACCCTCACTCGCAACCCAGCCCTCACCATAACCCTAACCCTAACCCTCAACCTCACCCTAAACATCACCTTAACCCTAACCCTCACCCTAAACCTTACCGACACCCTAACCGTCACCCTAATCCTAACTGTAAACTTCAAGCTAACCCTCACCCTCACCATCACTTCCAGCCTAACCCTAACCCGAACACTAATCCTAACCCTAACCCCCACCCTTATTCTCAACCTAACCCTAACCCTAACCCTAACACTCCCCCTAACCCTAACCTCCACCCTAACCCTAATCCTGACTATAACCCTAACCCTAACCCTCTCCCTAACCCTAAGCCTCACCCTAAACCTTACCCTCACCCTAACACTCATCCTAACCCTAACACTAAACCTAACCATACCCCTAATCCTCACCCTCACCCTCACCCTCAGTCTAACCCTAACCCTAACCCTAATCCTAATCCTAACCCTCACCCTCACCCTCACACTAAACCTAACCCTAATCTTAACCCTCACCCTCACCCTCAACCTCATCCTCAACCTCACCCTAACCCTAACAATAAACCTAACCCTAAACCTAACCATCACCCTAAACCTAACCCTCACCCTAATCCTAACCCTCACCCTAATCCTAACCCTTAAACTCACCTTCACCCTAACCCTCACCGGTACCTTAATCCTCACCCTAAACCTAAACCTAACCATCACCTAAACCCTAACCCTCAGCTGTGAAGGCTATGGTGAGGCTGAGTGTAAGGGTTTGGGTTAGGGTGAGGGTTAGGTTTAGGTATAGCGTGAGGGTTAGTTGGAGGGGTTGGGTTAGGGTTAGGGAGAGGGTTAGGTTTAGTGTGAGGGTTAGGGTTACAGTTTGGGTTAGGGTGAGCGTGAGGGTAAGGGTTAGTGTGAGGGTTAGGGGGAGGGTGAGGATTAGGGTTAGGATTAGGGTTAGGGTTAGGGTTAGGCTGGGGGTGAAGGTGAGGGTGAAGGTGAGGGTTAGGTTGAGGATTAGGTTGAGGGCTAAGTTAATGTGGAGGGTTAGGGTGAGTGTGAGGGTGAGGTTGTGGGTTTCGTTTAGGTAAGTGTTAGGTATAGGGTGAGGATTAGGGTGAGATTGAGGGTTAGGGTGAGGGTTAGGGTTTGGGTGAGGGTTAGGGTTAGGGTTTTCTTTAGGGTGAGGATGACGGTTAGGGTGAGGGTGAGTGTTAGTGTGAGGGTGCGGGTTAGGTTTAGGGTTAGGGTGAGGGCTAGGGTAAGGTTGAGGATTAGGGTGATGGTTAGGGTGAGGATGATTGTTAGGGTTTGGTTTAGGGTTAGGGTGAGGGTTAGTGTGAGGGTGAGGGTGAGGGTGAGGGTGAGGTTTAGGGTTAGGTTGAGGGTTAGGTTTAGGTTTAGGTTTAGGCTGAGGCTTAGGATGAGTTTTAGGGTTAGGATGAGGGTTAGGGTGAGAGGTAGGGTTAGGGTTAGGGTGAGGGTTAGGGTTAGTGTGAGGGTTAATGTTAGGGATATGTTTAGGATAGGGTGAGCGTAAGTATTAGGTTGAGGGTGAGGGTTAGGGTAAGGGTGAAGGTTAGGTATAGGGTTAGGGTTAGGGTTTGGGTTAGGTTGAGGTGCAGGGTTAGGGTTATGATTAGGGTGAGGGTTAGTTTGAGCGTTAGGGTTATGGTTAGCGGTACATTAAGGGTTAGGGTGAGGGTGAGGGTGAGAGTTAGGGTTAGGTTTACGGTGTGGGTAGGGGTTAAGGGTGAGTTTTAGGGTGAATGTGAGGGATAAGGTTAGCATTAGGGTGAGGGTGAGGGTTAGGGTGAGGGTTAGGGTTAGGGTTAGGGTGAGGGTTAGGGTAAGGATTAGGGTTAGGGTGGGGTGAGGTTTAGGGTTATGGTGAGGTTTAGGGTTAGGGATAGGGTGAGGGTGAGGGCGAGCGTTGGGGTTAGGGTGAGGGTGAAGGTGAGGGTTTTGGTTAGGGTTAGGGTTAGGGTGATGGTTAGGGTGAGGGTTAGGATTAGCATTAGGGTTAGAGTTAGGCTGAGGGGGAAACTGAGGGTGAGGGTGATGTTTATGTTTAGGGTTAGGGTGAAGGTTTGGGTTAGTGTGAGGGTTAGGGTGAGGCTGAGGTTAACGGTTAGGGTGAGGGTGGGGGTTTGGTTTAGGATTAGTGTTAGAGTGAGGTTTAGGGTTAGGCTTAAAGTTAGGGTTAGGGTGAGGTTTAGGGTGAGGGTAAGGGTGATGGTGAGATTTAGGGTTGGTGTGAGGATTAGAGTTAGGGTTAGGGTTAGGGTGAGGGTTATTGTGAGGGTGAGGGTAATGATTAGGGTGAGGGTTAGGGTTAGGGTGAGGGTTAGGGTAACGATTAGGGTTAGGGTGAGGGCTAGGTTGAGGGTGAGAGTTAGGTTTAGTGTTATGGTGAGGATTAGGGTTAGGGTTAGGATGAGGGTAACGGTGAGGAGTAGGGTTAGTGTTAGGGTGAGGGTTAGGTTTAGTGTGAGGGTTAGGTTTAGGGTGAGGGTTAGTGTGAGAATGAGCATTAGGGTTAACGTGAGTGTTAGGGTGATTGTGAGGGTTAGGGTTAGAATTAGTGTGAGGGTTAGGTTTAGGGTTAGGGTTGTGAGGTTTAGAGTTAGGCTGAGGGTGACGGTTAGGGTGAGGGTGATATTTAATGTTAGGGTTAGGGTGAGGGTTAGGGTTAATTTGAGGGTTAGGGTGAGGGTGAGATTAAGGGTGAGGGTGAGGGTGAGGGTTAGGGTTAGATTGAGGGTTAGGGTTAGGGTTAGGTTGAGGGTTAGGGTTTGTGTCAGGGAAAGTGATAGGGTGAGGGTTAGTGTGAATTTTAGGGTTAGGTATAGTGTTAGGGTTAGGGTGAGGGTAAGAGTTAGGGTTACAGTGATGGTGAGGGTTAGGGTGACGGAGAGGGTTAGGGATAGGGTTAGGGTTAGGGTGAGGGTAAGGATTAGTTTTAGGGTGAGGGTGAGGTTTAGGGTGAGGGTGAGGGTGAGGTTTAGGGATAGGGTTAGGGTTAGGTTGAGGGTTAGGTTGAGGGTTACGGTTAAGGTTAGGGTGATGGATAGGGTGAGGGTGAGGGTGAGGGTTGGGTTAGGTTTACGGTGAGGGTAAGGGTTAGGGCGAGGTTTAGGGTGAGTGTAAGGGTTAGGGTTAGCATTACAGTTAGGGTGAGGGTTAGGGTGAGGGTTAGGTTTAGGGTTAGCTTTACGGTGAGTGTGAGACTTAGGTTTAGTGTCAGGGTTAGGGTAAGGATGAGGGTTAGGGTTCAGGTTAGTGTGAGGATTAGGGTTAGGGATAGGATGAGGGTTAGATTTAGGCTGAGGGTGAGTGTTTGGGGGAGGGTGAAGTTTAGTATTAGGGTTAGGGTGAGGATTATGTTTAGTGTGAGGGTTTAGGTGAGGGTGAGGTTAAGGGTTAGGGTAAAGGTTAGGTTGAGGGTTAGTGTTAAGGTTTGGCTTAGGGTGAGGTTTAGGGTGAGGGTTAGTTTGAGGGTTAGGGTTAGGGTTAGGGATAGGGTTGGGGTGAGGTTTAGGGTGAGGATTAAGTTTTTGGTTAGTGTGAGGTTTATGGTGAGGGTGAGGGTTAGGGCTAGCTAAAGTGTTAGTGTTAGAGTGAGGGTTAAATTTAGGATTAGGGTTAGGGTGAGGGCTCTGGTGAGGGTGAGGGTAAGGCTAAGGGTTAGGTTTAGATTTAGGGTTAAGGTGAGGGGTAGGTTCAGGGTTAGGGTGAGGGCTAGGATTAGTGTGAGGGTTAAGATTAGGGTTAGGGTGAGTGTTAGGGTTATGGTTAGGGTTAGGTTTAGGGTTAGAGTTAGGGTTAAGGATAGGGTTATTGTTAGAATTAGGGTGAGGGTGAGGGTGATGCTGAGGTTGAGGATGAGGGTGAGGGTGAGTGCTAGGATTAGGGTTAGTTTTATCGTTAGGCTGAGGGTGAGGGTGAGGGTGAGGTTGATGTTAAACATCAAACTTAAAGGTTAGGGTGAGGGCCAGGATTAGGGTTAGGTTTATCTTTAGGCTGAGGGTGAGGGTTAGGATGAGGTTTAGCGTTGGGGTTAGGGTGAGGGTTAGGGTTAGTGTGAGGTTTAGGGTGAGGGTGAGTTTAAGAGTTATGGTGAGGGTTAGGGTGAGGGTGATGGTTAGGTGTAGGGTTAGGGTGAGGGTGATGGTTAGGGTTAGGGTTAGGTTGAGGTTCAGGTGAAGGGTTAGGGTTAGGGTTAGGGATAGGTTTAGGGTGAGGGTTGGGGTGAGGGTTAGGGTGAGGTTTAGGTTGAAGGTGAGGGTTAGGGTGAGGGTGAAGGTGAGGGTTATGGTGAGGGTTACGGTTCAGGTGAGGGTTAGGGTTTGGGTTACGGGGAGTGTTAGGGTTTGTGTGAGGGTTAGTGGTAGGTTTAGGGTGAGGATAAGGGTTAGGGTGAGGGTGAGGATAAGGGAGAGGTTTAGGCTTAGGGTTAGTGTTAAGGTGAGAGTTAGGGGTAGTTTGAGAGTTAGGGTTAAGGTTAGGGTCAGGGTAAGTGTGAGCGTGAGTGTTAGGGTTAGGGTTAGGATTAGAGTGAGGGTGAGGGTTTGGGTTAGATTTAGGGTGAGCATTACGGTTAGGGTGAGTGTTAGGATTAGGTTTACGGTGAACATGAGGTTGAGGGTGAAGTTGAGTGTGAGGGTTAGGTTTAGGGTTAGTGTGAGGTCTATGGTGAGGCTGAGGGTAAGGGTTTGGGTTAGGTTTAGGTATAGGGTGAGCGTTAGTTTGAGGGGTAGGGTTAGGGTTAGGTTGAGGGTTATGTTTGGTGTGAGGATTAGGGTTACAGTTTGGGCTAGGGTTAGGGTGAGGGTAAGGGTTAGTTTGAGGGTTAGGGTGAGGGTGAGGATTATGGTTAGGATTAGCGTTAGGGTTAGGGTTAGGCTGAATGTGAAGGTGAGGGGGAGGGTGAGAGTTAGGGTGAGGGTTAGGTTGAGGGCTAGGTTAATGTGGAGGGTTAGGGTGAGTGTGAGTGTGAGGTTGTGGGTTTCGTTTAGGTAAGTGTTAGGTATAGGGTGAGGATTAGGATGAGCTTGAGGGTTAGGGTTAGGGATAGGGTTAGGGTGAGGGTTAGGGTTACGGTTAGTCTGAGTGTTAGGGTGAGGTTGCGGGTTAGGTTTAGGTTTAGGGTGAGGGCTAGGGTAAGGGTGAGGTTTATGGTCAGGGTGAGGGTGAGGTTGTGGGTTTTGGTTAGGTAAGGGTTAAGGTTAGGTTTAGGGTTCGGGTGAGGGTAAGGGTTTGGGTGAGGGTGAGGTTTAGGGTTAGGATTAGGTTGAGGGTTCTGCTGATGGTGATTGTTAAGGTTAGGGTTAGGGTTAGGGTGAGGGTTAGTGTGAGGGTGAGGGTGAGGGTGAGGTTTAGGGTTAGGGTGAGGGTTAGGTTTAGGTTTAGGTTTAGGGTGAGGCTTAGGATGAGTTTTAGGGTTAGGATGAGGGTTAGGGTGAGAGGTACGGTTAGGGTTAGTGTGAGGGTTAGGGTTAGTGTGAGGGTTAGTGTTAGGGATAGGTTTAGGTTAGGGTGAGTTTAAGGATTACGGTGAGGGTGAGGGTTAGGTTAAGGGTGAGGGTTAGGGATAGGGTTAGGGTTAGGGTGAGGGTTAGGTTGAGATTTAGGTTTAGGTTTAGGTTTAGGGTGAGGGTTAGGTTGAGTTTTAGGGTTAAGGATATGGTTAGGGGTAAGCTAAGGTTTAGGGTGAGGGTGAGGGTGAGGGTTAGGGTTAGGTTTATGTTGAGGGTAGGGGTGAAGGTGAGTTTTAGGGTGAGTGTGAGGGTTAGGGTTAGCATTAGAGTGAGGGTGGGGCTTAGGGTGAGGGTTAGGGTTAGGGTTAGTGTGAGGGTGAGTGTGAGGATTAGGGTTAGGGTTAGGGTGAGTTTTAGGGTTATGGTGAGGGTTAAGGTTAGGGATAGGGTGAGGGTGAGGGCGAGTTTTAGGGTTAGGGTGAGGGTGAAGGTGAGGGTTAGGCTTAGGGTTATGGTTAGGTTGAGGGTTAGGGTCAGGGTTAGGATTAGCATTAGAGTTAGTGTTAGGCTGTGTGTGAGTGTGAGGGTGAGGGTGATGTTTATGCTTAGGTTTAGGGTGAGGGTTAGGGTTAGTGTGAGGAATAGGGTAAGGCTGAGGTTAAGGGTTAGGGTGAGGCTGAGGGTTTGGTTTTGGATTAGGGTTAGGGTGGGGATTAACATGTGGTTTAGGGTGAGCGTTAGGGTTAGGCTTAAAGTTAGGGTCAGGGTGAGGTTTAGGGTGAGGGTAAGGGTGATGGTGAGGTTTAGAGTTGGGGTGAGGATTAGAGTTATGGTTAGGGTTAGGGTGAGGGTTATTGTGATGGTGAAGGTAAAGGTTAGGTTAAGGGTTAGTGTTAGGGTGAGGGTTATGGTAATGATTAGAATTAGGTTGAGGGCTAGGTTGAGGGTGATAGTTAGGTTTAGTGTTATGGTGAGGGTTAGGGTTAGGGTTAGGATGAGGGTAACAGTGAGGGTAGGGTTAGGTTAAGCTGAGGGTTAGATTTATTGTCAGTGTTAGGGTGAGGGTGAGGGTTTGAGTTAGGGTTAGTGTGAGGGCTAGGTTTAGGTTTAGAGTGAGTGTTTGAGTTAGGCTGACGGTGAGGGTTAGGGTGTAGGTGACATTTAGGGTTAGGGTTAGGGTGAGGGTTAGGGTTAGTGTGAGGGTTAGGGTGAGAGTGATGTTAAGGGTTAGAGTGAGGGTGAGGGTTAGAGTTAGATTGAGAGTTAGGGTTAGGGTGAGTGTTAGGTTGAGGGGTAGGTTAGTGTCAGGGATAAGGATAGGGTTAAGGTTAGTGTGAGGGTTAGGGTTAGGTATCGTGTTCGGGTTAGGGTGAGGCTAAGGGTTAGGTTGAGGGTGAGGGTGAGGTTTAGGGTGAGGTAGAGGGTTAGGGATAGGGTTAGGGTTAGGGTGAATGTAAAGGTTAGGGTTAGGTTGAAAGATAGGGTTCGGGTTAAGTGTGAGGGTTAAGGTGAGGGTAGGGTTATGGTTAGGGTGAGGGCTAGGTTTAGTGTGAGGTTTATGCCTAGGGTTAGGTTTAGGGACAGGATTAGGGTTACGGAGAGGGTAAGGCTTAGGGTGAGGGTGAGGGTTTGGGTGACGGTGAGGGTTAGGGTTAGTGTGAGGGTTAGGGTTAGGGATAGGGTTAGGGTTAGGGTGTGGGGAAGCATCAGGGTTAGCGTGAGGGTGAGGTTTACGGTGAGGGTGAGAGTTAGGGATAGGGTTAGGGTTAGGTTGAGGGTTAGGTTGAGGTTTAAGGTTAGGGTTAGGGTGAGGGTTAGCGTTAGGGTTAAGGTGACGGATAGGGTTAGGGTGAGGGTTAGGATTGGGGTTAGGTTTATGGTGAGGGTAAGGGTTAGGGTGAGGTTTAGGGTGTGTGTGAGGGTTAGGGTTAGCATTATGGTTAGGGTGAGGGTTAGGGTGAAGGTTAGGTTTAGGGTTAGCATTAGGGTGAGGGTGAGTGTTAAGGTTAGGGTTAGGGTAAGGGTGAGGGTTAGGGTAAGGTTTAGTGTGAGGATTAGGGTTAGGGATAGAGTGAGGGTTAGAGTTAGGCTGAGGGTGAGGGTGAGGGTGAGGGTGACGTTTAGGGTTAGGGTTAGGGTGAGGGTTAGGTTTAGTGTGAGGGTTAGGGTGAGGGTGAGGTTAAGGGCTAGGTTAAGGGTTAGGTTGAGGGTTAGTTTTAGGGTTGGGCTTAGGGTGAGGATTAGGATGAGTTTGAAGGATAGTGTTTGGGTGAAGGTTAGGGTGAGGCTTAGGGTTATGGTTAGGGTGAGGTTTAGGGTGAGGGTGAGTGTGAGGGTTAGGGTGAGTTTTAGGGTTATGGTGAGGGTTACAGTTAGGATTAGGGTTAGGGTGAGGGTTTTGTTGAGGTTGAGGGTTAGGCTTAGGGTTAGGTTTAGATTTAGGGTTAATGTGAGGGGTAGGGTTAGAGTTAGGGTGAGGGCTAGGTTTAGTGTGAGCGTTAAGGTTAGCGTGAGGGTTAGGGTTAGGGTTACCGTTAGGGTAAGGGTTAGAGTTAGGGTTAGGTTTAGGGTTAGTTTTATTGTTAGAGTTAGGGTGAGGGTGAGGGTGAGGGTGAGGTTGAGGGTGAGGGTGAGGGTGAGGGTAAGTCTAAGATTAGGCTTAGTGTTAGAGTTAGGCTGAGGATGAGGGTGATGGTGAAATTGATGTTTAAGGTTAGGGTGAGGGCCACGATTAGGGTTAGGTTTAGATTTAGGCTGATGGTGAGGGTGAGGGTGAGGGTGAGGTTTAGGGTTAGGGTTAGGTTGAGGGTTAGGGTTAGTGTGAGGTTTAGGGTGAGGGTGAGGTTAAGAGTTATAGTGAGGGTTAGGTTGAGGGTGAGGGTTAGGTGTAGGGTTAGGGTGAGGGTGAGGGTTAGGTTGAGGTTTAGGTTGATGGTTAGGCTTATAGTTATGGATAGGATTAGGGTGAGGTTTAGGGTGAGGGTTAGGGTTAGGGTGAGGTTTAGGGTGAGGGTGATGGTTAGGGTTTTGGTGAGGATTAGGTTTATGTGATGGTTAGGGATAGGATTACGTTTAGGGTGAGGGCTAGAGTGTGGGTGAGGTTTAGTGGTACGGTTAGGGTGAGTGTGAGGGTTAAGGTTAGGGTTAGGGTGAGGGTTAGGGATAGGGTTAGGGTTAGGGTGAGGGTGAGATTTAGGATGAGGGTGTGGGTTAGGGTGAGGATGGCGTTTAGTTTTAGGGTTAGGGTGAGGGTTAGGGTTAGTGTGAGGGTTAGGGTGAGGCTGAGGTTAAGGGTTAGGGTGAGGGTGAGGGTTGTGTTTAGGATTAGGGTTAGGGTGATGGTTAGGGTTAGGCTTAGGGTTACGTTTAGGGTGAGGGTTAGGGTAACGGTTAGGGTCATGGTTAGGGTGAGTGTTAGGGTGAGGATTAGAGTTACGGTTAGGGTTAGGGTGAGGGTTATTGTGACGGTGAGGGTTACGGTTAGGGTGAGGGTTAGGGTGAGGCTGAGGTTAAGTGTTAGGTTGAGGGTGAGGGTTGTGTTTAGGATTAGGGTTAGGGTGATGGTTAGGTTTAGGCTTAGGTTTAGGTTTAGGGTTAGTGTTGGGTTAGGGTTAGGGTTAGGGATATGGTGAGGTTTATGGTTAGGGTTAGGGTTAGGGTTAGGGTTAGACTGAGGTTGAGGGTTTGGATGCCGGTGAGGGTTAGGTTTAGGAGGAGCATTAGGGTTAGGGTTAGGATTAGGGTGAGGGTTTGGGTTAGGGTTAGGGTTAGGATGAGGGTTAGGGTGAGGGGTACGGTTAGGGTTAGGTTGAGGGTTAGGTTTAGGGTGATAGTAAGGGTTAGGTTGAGGGTTAGGATGAAGGTTAGTTTTAGTGATAATTTTAGTTTTAGGGTGAGGGTTAGAGTAAGGGTGAGATTTAGGGTTAGGGTGAGGTTTAGGGTTAGGGTTGGGGTAAGGGTGAGAGTTAGGGTGAGGGTAAGATTTAGGGTGAGGGTTATGATGAGTGTAAGGGTTAGAATTAGCATTAGGGTTAGGGTTAGGGTTATTGTTAGGGTTAGGGTGAGGGTGAGGGTTAGGGTTAGGGTGAGGGTTAAGTTTAGGGGGAGGGTTAGTTTTAGGATTAGGGTTAGGGTGAGTGTGAGGGTGATGGTGAGGGTTAGGCTTAGGGTGAGGTTTAGGGTTAGGTTTAAGTGGAGGGTTAGGGTGAGGGGTAGGGTAAGGGTAGGTTTAGTGTGAGGGCTAGGGTGAGTGTGAGGGTTAGGGTTAGGGTTAGGATTAGGGTGAAGGTTACGGTTAGGTTTAGGGTGAGGTTTAGGGTGAGGGGTAGTGTTAGGGTGAGGGGTAGGGTTAGGCTTAGGGTACAGATTAGGGTTAGGTTTAGGTTTAGGGTTCGGGTGAGAGGTAGGGTTAGCGTTAGGCTTAGTGTGAGGGCTAGGGTGAGGGTGAGTGTTACGGTTAGGGATAGGGTGAGGATTAGGGTTAGGGTTAGGGGAAGTGTTAGCATGAGTTTTAGGGTTAGGGTGATGTTTAGTGTTAGAGTTAGGGTTAGTGTGATGGTGAGGTTTAGGGTTAGAGTTAGGGTTAGGGTGAGGGTTAGGGTTAGGATTAGTGTTAGGATTAGGGTTAGGGTGAGGTTTAGGGTGGGGATGAGGGTTAAAGATAGGATTAGGATTAGGGTTAAGGTGAGGGTAGCTGTGAGGGTTAGGGTTAGGGTTAGGATTAGAGTTAGGTTGAGGGTGAGGATTAGGGTTATGGTGAGGGTTGGGGTTAGGGTTAGAGTGATGGTGAGGGTTAGGGTGAGGATTAGGGTTATGGTTAGTGTTACTGTTAGGGTTGGGCTTAGGGATAGGCTTAGTGTTAGGCAGAGGGTGAGGGTGAGAGTGAGGGTTAGGTTTAGGGTGAGGGTGAGGTTTAGGGTTAGATTTAGCATTATGGTGAGAGTTAGTGTGAGGTTTAGGGTTAGTGTTATGGTTAGGGTTAGGGTGAGGGTGAGGGTTAGGTTTAGGGTGAGGTTTATGGTTAGGGTTAGGGTTAGGGTTAGAGTGAGGTTTTGGATTAGTGTTAGGGTTATGGTGAGGGTGAGGGTTAGTGTTAGGGTTAGGGTTAGTGTTATTTTTAGGGTTAGGGTTAAAGTTACGGTGAGGGTGAGGGTGAGGGTTAGGGTTAGGTTTAGGCTGAGGTTTATGGGTAGGGTTAGGGTTAAGGTGAGGGTGAGGTTGGGGGTGAGGTTTAGGGTTAGGGTTATTTTTAGGGTTAGGTTTAGGGTAATGGTACGGTGAGGGTGAGGGTGAGGTTAAATTTTAGATTTAGGGTTAGTGTTAGGGTTATGCTTAGGGTGAGGGTTAGTATGAGGGTTAGCGTTAGGGTTATGATTAGGCTTAGGCTTAGGGTTAGGCCTAGCATGAGGTTGAGGGTTAGGGTTAGTTTTAGGGTGAGGGTTAGGGTTAGGGTGAGGTTTAGAATGAGATTTAGGTTTAGGGTTAGTGTTAGGGTTAGGTTTAGGGTTAGGATTAGGGTTAGGGTTAGCTTTAGGGTTAGGGATAGGGTTAGAGTGAGGGTTAGGTTTAGGGTTATTGTTAGTGTTATGGTTAGGGTTAAGTTTGCGGTGAGGGTGAGGCAGAGGTTGAGCCGTATGGTTAGGGTTAGGCTTACGGTTAGGGTTAGTGTTAGGGTTAATGTTAGGGTTAGTGTTAGGGTGATGTTTAGGTAAGGGTGAGGGTTAGGGTTAGGGTTAGGATTAGGATTAGGTTTAAGGTGAGGGTGAGTTTGAGGGTTAGTGTTAGGGTTAGGGTTAGGATTGAGATAGGGTGAGGGTGAGGGTGACGGTTATGGTTAGGGTGAGGGTTGGGGTTATGGTTAGAGTGAGGGTTAGGGTGAAGGTTAGCTTGAGGCTTAGGGTTAGGGTATGGGCTAGGGTGAGGGTGAGGTTAGGGTTAGGCTTAGCGTGAGGGTTAGGGTTAGGGTTAGTGTTATGGTTTGATTTGGGTTTAGGGTTAGGCTTAGTGTTAGGCAGCGGGTGCGGGTGAGGGTGAGGGTTAGGGTAAGGGTGAGGGTGAGGTTTAGCATTAGAGTTAGAGTTAGGGTGAGGTTTAGTGTGAGGGTTAAGGTTAGGGTTAGGGTTAGTGTTACGGTTAGGGTTAGGGTGAGGGTGAGTGTTAGGGTTAGGGTTAGTCTTAGGTTTAGGCCCAGCGTGAGAGTGAGGGTGAGGGTTAGGGTTCGGGTGAGGGTTAGGCTTTTAGGCTTAGGGTGAGGGTTAGGATGTGGTTTATGGTTAGGATTAGGGTTAGGGTGGGGGCTAGAGTGAGGGTGATGTTTAGGGTCAGCGTTATGGTGAGGTTTAGTGTTAGTGTTAGGGTTAGGGTTATGTTGAGAGTGAGGGTTAGGTTTAAGGTAAGGGTTAGTGTTAGGGTTAGGGTGAGGGTGAGGGTAAGGATTAGGGTTAGGGTTAGGGTTATTGTTAGTGTTATGTTTAGGGTTCGGTTTAAGTTGAGGGTGAGGCTGAGGGTGAGGTTTAGGGTTACGGTTAAGGTGAGGTTTAGGGTTAGGGTTAGGGTTAGGGTGAAGGTAAGTATTTGGCTTAGATTTAGGGTTAAGGTGAGTGTGAGCTTGAGGGTGAGGGTTAAGGTTAGGGTTATTGTTAGGGTTAAGGTTAGAATTACGGGGAGGGTGAAGGTGAGGGTGCAGGTTAGGGTTAGGGTTAGGGTTTTGGTTAGGGTGAGGTTGGGGGTGAGGTTTAGGGTTAAGGTTAGGGTTAGTTTTAGGATTAGGGTTATGGTGAGGGTGAGTGTGAGGGTTAGGGTTAGGGTTACGTTTAGGCTTAGGTTTAGGCTGAGGTTGATGGTGGGGATGCGGATTAGGTTTAGAGTGATGGATAGGGTTATGGTTAGGTTGAGGGTTAGGATGAGGGTTAGGGTTAGGATTAGGGTTAGGCTTACGTTTAAGCTGAGGCTGAGGGTGAGGGTGAGGGTTAGGGTTAGGGTGATAGGGTTAAGATTAGGGTGAGGGTTCGGATGAGGATTAGGGTTAGGGTTACGGTTAGGCTGAGGGTGACAGTAAGTGTAAATTTTAGGGTTAGGCTGAGGGTGAGGGTTATGGTAAGTGTGAGGGTTAGGGTTATGGTGAGGGTTAGGATGAGGGTTAGGTTTAGGGTTAGGGTGAGGGTGAGGGTTAGATTGAGGAATAGTGCTAGGGTTAGTGTGAGGATTAGGGTGAGGATGAGGGTTAGGGTTAGGTTTAGGATTAGGGTTAGGGTGAGGGCTAGGGTGAGGTTGAGTGTTAGGGTTAGGGTGAGGGTTAGAGTTAGTGATAGAGTGAGGAAGAGTGGTAGCATTAATTTATGGGTTAGGTTTATTGTTATTGTTAGGGTTAGGGTTACAATGAGGTTGAAGTTGAGGGTTAGGTTTCGGTTTAGTGTTAGGGTGAGGTTCAGGGTTAGAGTTAGTCTTAGGGTTAGGGTTAGGGTGAGGGTTAGGGTAGCTTTAGGGTTAGATTGAGGGTGAGGGTTAATGTGAGTGTTAGCGTTAGGGTTCGGGTTATGGTTATTGTGAGGGTTATTTTGAGGGTGAAGGTTACGTTTAGGGTGAGGGTAAGGGTTAGGGTGAGGGTTAGGGTTAGGGTTAGGGTTAGGGTTAGGGCAAGGTTGAGGGGGAGGGCTAGGTTTAGGATTAGGGTGAGGGTTAGGTTTAGGGTTAGAATAAATGTTTCGGTGAGGGTTAGAGTGAGGGTTACGGTTAGGGTGAGGGTGAGGGTTAAGGTTAGGATTAGGGTGAGGGTTAGGGATAGGGTTAGGGTTAGGGTGAGGGTGACAGTTAGGATGAGGGTGTTTATTAGGGTGATTGTTAGGGCGAGAGTTACCTTGAGGTTTAGGTTGAGGTTTAGTGTGGGGGTGAGGGTTAGTGTGAGAGTTAGTGTTAGGTCTAGTGTTAGGGTTAGGGTGAGGGTAAGGGTTAGGGTTAAGTTGAGGGTGAGGTTTAGGGTGACGGAGAGGTTTAGGGATAGTGTTAGGGTTAGGTTGAGGGTAAGGGTTAGGGTTAGGGTGAGGATTAGGGTTAAGTTGAGGGTTAAGGTGAAGGTAGGGTTATGGTGAGGGTGAGGGCTAGGTTTTGTGAGTTTTAGGGGTAGGGTTAGGTTTAGGGATAGGATTAGGGTTAGGAAGAGGGTAAGGGTTAGGGTGAGTGTGAGGTTTAAGGTGAGTGTGAGGGTTAGGGTTAGTGTTAGGGTTAGGGATACTGTTAGGGTTAGGGTGAGGGAAAGGATTAGGGTTAGGGTAAGTGTGAGGTTTAGGGTCAGGGTGATGGTGAGGGTTAGGGTTAGGTTTAGGTTGAGGGTTAGGTTGAGGGTTACGGTTAGTTTTAGGGTGAGGGTTAGCGTTAGGGTTAGGGTGACGGATAGGTTGAGGGTGAGGGTTATGGTTGGGTTTAGGTTTACGGTGAGGGTAAGGCTAAGGTTCAGGTTTAGGGTGTGTGTGAGGGTTAGGGTTAGCATTACGGTTAGGGTGAGGGTTAAGTTTAGGGTTAGCTTTAGGGTTAGGGTGAGGGTGAGGGTTAGGGTTAGTGTGAGGATTAGGGTAGGGATAGGGTGAGGGTTATTGTTAGGCTGAGGGTGAGGTTTAGGGTGAGGGTGATATTTAGGGTTAGGTTTAGGGTGAGGGTTAGGTTTTGTGTGAAGGTTAGGGTGATGGTGAGATTAAGGGTTAGGGTAAGGTTAAGGTTGAGGGTTAGTGTTAGGGTTAGGCTTAGGGTGAGGTTTAGGGTGAGGGTTAGGTTGAGGGTTAGGGGTAGGGTTAGGAGTAGTGTTTGGGTGAGGGTTATGGTGAGTGTTAGGGTTATGGTTAGGGTGAGGTTTAGGGTGAGGTTGAGGCTGAGGGTTGGGGTGAGTGTTAGTGTTAGGGTGAGGGTTAAAATTAGGATTAGGGTCATGGTTACGGCTCTGGTAAAGGCTTAGGCTTAGGGTTAGGTTTAGATCTAGGGTTAAGGTGAGGGGTAGGGTTAGGGTTAGGAAGAGGGCTAGGTTTAGTGTGAGGGTTAAGGTTAGGGTTAGAGTTAGTGTTATGGTTACTGTTAGGGTTTAGGGTTAGGTTAGGGTTAGGGTTTGAGTTAGGGTTAGAATTAGGGTTAGGGATAGGGTTATTGTTAGATTTAGCATGAGGGTGAGTGTGAGGGTTAAGTTAGGGTTAGGGTTAGTGTGAGGGTGAGTGTGAGGATTAGGCTTAGGATTAGGGTGAGGTTTAGGGTTATGGTGAGGTTTAGTGTTAGGGACATGGTGAGGGTGAGGGCTAACGTTAGGATTAGGGTGAGGGTGAGGGTGAGGGCTAGGATTAGGGTTAGGGTTAGAGTTAGTCTGAGGTTGACGGTGAGGGTGAGGTTGATGTTTAAGGTTAGGGTGAGGGCCAGTATTAGGGTTAAGTTTAGATTTGGGCTGTGGGTGAGGGTTAGGGTGATGTTGAGTTTTAGGGTTAGGGTTAGGCTGAGGTTTAGGGTTAGTGTGAGGTTTAGGGTGAGGGTGAGATTAAGAGTTAGGGTGAGGGTGAGGGTTAGGTGTAGGTTTAGGGCGAGGGTGAGTGTTAGGTTGATGTTTAGGTTTAGGTTTAGGGTTAGTTTTAGGGATAGGATTAGGGTGTGCGTTAGGGTGAGGGTTAGGGTTAGGGTGATGTTGAAGTTGAGGGTGAGGGTAAGGGTTATGGTGCGGGTTAGTTTTATGTGAGGGTTAGGGTTAGATTTGGGTTATGGTGAGGGCTAGGGTGTGGGTGAGGGTTAGGGATAGGGTTAGGGTGAGGGTTAGTGTTAGGATAATGTGAGGGTTAAGGTGAGGGGTAGGTTTAGGGTTCGGTTCTGAGTTAGGTGAGGGTAATGGTTAAAGTGAGGGTTAAGGTTCAGGTGAGGTTTAGGGTTAGGGGGAGGGTTAGGGTTAGTGTGAGGGTTAGGGTTAGGGTGAGTATAAGGGTTAGGGTGAGGGTTATGGTGAGGGTGAACGTTAGGCTGAGGGTGAGGGTTAGGTTTAGTATGAGGGTTAGTGTTAGAGATAGGGTTAGGTTAGGATGAGGGTGAGGGTTAGGGTATTGGTTAGGTAAAGATTAGGGTTAGTGTGGGGATAATTGTGTTGGTGAGGGTGATGGTAATGGTTAAAGTGAGGGTGAGGGAGAGGATTAGGGTGAGGGTTAGAGTTAGGGTTAGGGTTAGGGTGAGGCCTATTGTGACGGTGAGGGTTAGGTGAGGGTTAGGGTGTGGGTGAGGGTTAGGATTAGTGTTACAGTGAGGGCTATGTTGAGGGTGAGAGTTAGGTTTAGAGTTATTGTGATAAGGGTTAGAGTTACGGTTAGGATGAGGGTAATGGTGAGGGGTAGGGTTAGGGTTAGCTTGAGGGTTAGGTTTAGTGTGAGGAATAGGTTTAGGGTGAGGGTTAGGGTGAGAATGAGTGTTAGGGTTATGGTTAGGGTAAGGGTGAGGGTTAAGGTTAGGGTTCGTGTGAGGATTAGGGTTAGGGATAGGGTGAGGGTTAGAGTTAGGCTGAGGGTGAGGGTTAGGGTGAGGGTGACGTTTAGGTTAGGGTTAGGGTGAGGGTTAGGTTTAGTGTGAGGGTTAGGGTGATGGTGAGTTTAAGGGTTTAGGGTTAGGGTTAGGGTTAGGGTTAGGGTTAGTGTTAGAGTTAGGGTGAGGGTTAGGGTTAGGGTTAGGTTTAGGGTTAGGGTTAGAGTTAGGGTTAGGGTGAGGGTGAGGTTTAGGGTTAGAGTCAGGATTAGGGTGAGGGTTAGGTTGAGGGTTAGGGTTAGGGTTAGTATTAAGGTTAGGTTTAGGGTGAGAGTTAGGGGGAGGGATAGGGTAAGGGTTAGGGTTACGATTAGTGTTAGGGTGAGGGTAAGTGTGTGGGTTAGGGTTATGTTTAGGTTTAGGCTGAGAGTTAGGCTGAGGGTGAGTGTGTGTGTTAGCGTTAGGTTTAGGCTTAGGCTTAGGGTTAGGCTGAGGGTGAGGGAGGGGATTAGAAATAGGTTTTTTGTGATGGTTAGGGTTAAGGTTAGGGTGAGGTTTAGGATGAGGGTTAGGGATAGGATTAGGTTAAGGTTAGGGCTAGGGTGAGGGTGAGGGTTAGGGTTAGGGATAGGGTTAGATTGAGGATTAAGGCTAGGGTCAGGGTGAGGGTGAGGTTCAGGTTTCAGGTTAGGCTTAGGCTTAGGGTTAGGCTGAGGGTGAGTGTTAGGGTGAGGTTGAGGGTTAGGGTTAGGGTTAGGGTGAGGTTTAGGATGAGGTATAGGGTTAGGATTCGCGTTAGGGTGAGGGCTAGGGTGAGGGTTAAGGTTAGGGTTAGGTTTAGGGTTAGGGTGAGGATTAGGGTTAGGATTACCGTGAAGGTGAGTTTTAGGGTTAGGTTGAGGGTTAGGGTTAGGGATAGGGTGAGGTTTAGGGTTAGGTTTAGGGTGAGGGTTAGGATGAGGGTTATGGTTTGGATTAGGGTTAGGGTGGGGGCGAGGGTGAGCGTAAGGGTTAGGGTTAGGGTTAGGTTTAGGCTTAGGGTTAGGCTGATGGTGAGGGTGGGGGTGAGAAATAGGTCTTGGGTGATGGTTAGGGTTAGGGTGAGGGTGAGGGTTAGGATGAGGGTTAGGGTTAGGATTAGGTTTAGGGTTAGGGTTAGGGTGACTGTGAGAGGTAGGGTTAGGCTTAGGCTTAGGCTTAGTGTTAGGCTGAGGTTCAGGGTTAGGGTGAGGGTTAATGTTAGGGTGATGGATAGGTTTACGGTTAGGGTGAGTGTTAGGATGAGGGTTAGGGTTAGGGTAAGGGTTAGGGTGAGCGTGACGGTAAGATTAAAGGTTAGGGTTAGGCTGAGGGAGAGTGTTCTCCTAAGGGTGATAGGATTAGGGTGAAGGTTAGGGTAAAGGTTAGGGTGAGGGTTAGGGTGAGCGTGAGGGTTAGCATGAGGTTTAAGGTTAGGATTAGGTTTAGGGTGAGGGCTAGGGTGAGTGTTACAGTGAGGGTTAGGTTTAGGGATGGGGTTAGGTTTAGGATTAGGGTGAGGGTGAGGGTGAGTGAGAGCCTTAAGGTTATTGTTAGGGTTAGGCTTAGGGTTAGGCTGAGGGAGAGGGTTAGGGTTAGTGTTAGGGTTAGGGTTAGGGTTAGGGTTAGGCTGAGGGTGAGGTTTACGGTAAGGGTGAGGTTTAGGGTTTGGGTGAGGGTTAGGGTAAGGGTTAGGGTTAGGGTTAGATTGAGCATTAGTTTTAGGGTTAGTGTGAGCTTTAGGTTGAGGATGAGGGTTAGGGTTAGTGTAAGGGCTAGCTTAAGGGTAAGGTTTAGGGTTAGTGTTAGGGTGAGGTTTAGGGTTAGGATGAGTGTTATGGTTAGTGTAAGGGCTAGGTTGAGGGTGAGGGTTAGGGTTAGTGTTAGGGTGAGGTTTAGGGTTAGGATGAGGGTTAGGGTTAGTGTGAGCGTTAGTGTTAGGGTTAGGGTTAGTTTTAGGGTGAGGGTTAGGGTTAGGTTGAGGGTTATGGTTAGGTTGAGTGTTAGGGTTAGGGTGGGGGTTATTGTTAGTGTGAGGGCTAGAGTGAGGGTGAGTGTTAGGGTGAAGTTGAGGGTTAGGCTGAGGGTCTTGGTTAGGTATTGGTTAGGGTTAGGATGAGGATCAGGTGAGGTTTAAGGTGAGGGTTAGCTTGAGCGTTAGGGTGTGTGTGAGCGTTAGGGTTAGGGTGAGGGTTCGGGTGATATGAGGTTTAGGGTGACGTTGAAGGTTAGGGTTAGGGTTAGGTGAGGGTTATGGATATGGTGAGGGTGAGGATGAGGGTTAGGATTAGGGTTAGGGTTAGGGTGAGGTTTAGGGTGAGGGTGACGTTTAAGGTTAGGGTTAGGTTTGTGGTGTGGGTAAGTGATAGCATGAGGGTTAGGGTGAGTGTTAGAGTTAGCATTAGGGTTAGGATGAGGGTTAGGGTGACGTTGAGGGTGAGGGTTAGGGTGAGGGTTAGGGTTAGAGTGAGGCTTAGGGTGAGGGGTAGGGTTAGGTTTAGGGTTAGGTTTAGGGTTAGGGTTAGATTGAGGATTAGGTTTAGGGTTCATGTGAGGTTTAGGGTGAGGATGAGGGTTAGGGTTAGGATGAGGATTAGGGTCAGAATTAGGGTTAGGGTAAGTGTTAGGGTAAGGATGAGGGTTAGGGTTAGGGTGATTGTAAGGGTAAAGGTGTGGGTTAGGCTGAGAGTGAGGGTTACGATAAGGGTGAGTGTTAGGGTTAGGGAGAGTGTTTGGTTAAGGGTTCGGGTTAGGGTTAGGGTGAGGATTAGATTGAGGATAAGGGTTAGGGTTAGTGTGAGGTTTGGGGTGAGGATGAGGGTTATGGTTAGGTTGAGGGTTAGGGTTAGAATTAGTGTTAGAGTGAGGGCTACGGTGAGGGTGAAGTTTAGGGTTAGGGTTAGGGTGAGGTTTCGGGTTAGTGTGAGTGTTAGTGTTAGAGTTAGGGTTAGTGTTAGGGTGAGGGTAAGTGTTAGGGTTATGTTTGGGGTGAGGGTTAGTGTTAGGGTTATTGTTAGGGTTAGGATTAGGATTAGGGTTAGGATGAGGGTGAGTGTCTGGGTTAGGGTTAGGTTTAGGTTTAGGCTTAGGGTTAGGCTGAGCGTGTGGTTGAGCTTGAGGGTTAGGGTTAGGGTGATAGTTAGGGTTAGGGTTAGGGAGAGGGTTAGGATGAGGGTTAGGATGAAGGTGAGGTTTAGGGTTATGTTTAGGGTGATTTTTAGGGTTAGGGTTAGGGTTAGGGTTAGGGTGAGGTTGAGGTTTAGGTATAGATTTAGGGTTAGGGTGAGGGTTAGGGTTAAGTTTAGTGTTAGGTTTAGGGTTAGGGTGAGGGTTATTGTTAGGGTGAGGGTTAGGGTTAGGGCTGGGTTTAGGATTAGGGTTAGGGTGAGGGTGAGTGTGAGGGTTAGTGTTAGGGTTAGGGTTAGGCTTAGGTTTAGGCTGAGGGTTAGGGTTAGGGTGAGGGTGAGGTTTAGGGTTAGTGTTAGGGTTAGGGTGAGGGTTAGTGTGAGGGTTAGTGGAAGGATTAGTGTTAGGGTTAGGTTGAGGTTTAGGGTTAGGGATAAGGTTAGATTTAGGACTAGGGTTAGGGTGAAGGTGAGTGTGAGTGTTAGGGTTAGGGTTAGGCTTAGGCTTAGGGTTAGGCTGAGGGTGAGGGTGAGGGTTAGGGTTAGGGTGAGGGTTAGGGTTAGGGTTAGGATGAGGTTTAGGATGAGGTATATGGTTAGGATTCGGGTTAGGGTGAGGGCTAGGGTAAGGGTGAGGTTTGCGGTAAGGTTTAGTCTTAGGCTTAGGGATAGGATTTGAATGAGGTTGAGGGTGAGGGTTAGGGTTAGGGTTAGTGTGAGGTTTAGTGTTAGGGTTAGGGTTAGAGTTAGGGGTAGATTGAGGTTGAGGTTTAGGGGTAGAGTTAGGGTTAGGGTGAGGGTTAGGGTTAGGGTGAGGGTTCGGGTGGGGGTGACTGTAAATGGAAAGGTGAGGGTTAGCCTGAGGTTGAGGGTTATGGTAAGGGTGAAGGTTAGCGTTAGGGTGAGGGTTAGGGTTAGGTTTAGTGTGAGGGTGGGGGATGGATTGAGTATTAGTGTTAGGGTTAGTTTGAGGTTTAGGTTGAGGATGAGGGTTAGGGTTAGGGTGAGGACTAGGGTGAGGGTGAGGTTTAGGGTTAGTGTAAAGGTTAGGTTTAGGGTTAGGGTGATGGTTAGGGATAGTGTGATGGTTAGTGTTAGGTTTAGGGTTAGAGTTAGGGTGAGGGTAAGTTTTAAGGTGAGGGTTTGTGTTAGGGTTAGGGTGAGGTGGGTGAGGGTTAGGGTTTGTGTTATTTTTAGAGTTAGGGTTAGGGTTACAGTTACAGTGAGGGTGAGGGTGAGCATTAGGGTTAGGGTTAAGATGAGGTTTAGGGATAGGGTTAGGGTTAGAGGTAGTGTCAGGGTGAGGTTTACAATTAGATTATGGGTTAGGGTGAGGCTGAGGGTGAGTTTTAGGGTTAGGATTATTGTTAGGTTTAGGCTTAAGGTTATGGTTCGGTTGAGGGTGAGGTTTAGGGTTAGAGTTAGGCTTAAGGTGAGGCTGAGGGTGAGTGTTAGGATTATCATTAGGATTAGGGTAAATGTTAGGGTGAGTGTGAGGGTTAGGGTTAGGGTGAGGATTATGCTTAGGGTTACACTGAGGGTGAGGGATAGGGTGAGGGTAAGGGTTAGGATTAGGGTGAGGGTTAGGGTGAGGGTGACTGTGTGTGTTAGTGTTAGGTTTAGGTTTAGGCTTAGGGTTAGGGTGAGGGTGAGGTTCAGGGTGTGGTTTAGGGTTAGGATGAGGGTTAGGGTAAGGGTTAGGGGGAGGGTTTGGATGAAGGTTAGTGTTAGGATTAGGGTTAAGGTGAGGGCTAGGGTGAGGGTGAGGTTTAGGTTTAGGTTTAGGCTGAGGTTTAGGGTTAGGGTTAAAGTTAGGGTGAGGTTGAGTTTTAGGGTTAGAGTTTGGGGTAAGGTGAGGCTGTGGGTGAGGTTTAGGGTTAGGGTTAGCGTTAGGGTTAGGGTTAGGGTGATGGTTAGGGTGAGGGTGAGGGTTAGGGTAAGGGGTATGAGTAGGATTAGGGTTAGGGTGAGGGTGAGGTTATGTGAGTGTTAAGGTTAAGGTTAGGCTTAGGCTTAGGGTTCGGCTGAGGGTGAGGTTGGGGGTGAGGATTAGGGTTAGGGTGATGGTTAGGGTTAGGGTGATGGTTAGGGTTAGGGTTAAGGTGAGGGTTAGGATGAGGGTTAGGATTCGGATTAGGGATAGGGTGAGGTCTAGGGTGAGGGTGAGGGTTAGGGTAATGGTTAGGCATAGGCTTATGGTTAGGCTAAGCATGAGGTTGCGGGTGAGTGTTAGGTTTAGGGTTACGGTGATGGTTAGGTTTATGGTTAGTGTGAGGGTTAGGATGAGGTTTAGTGTTAGGGTTAGGATGATGGTAATGGTAAAGGTGAGGTTGAGGCTGAGGGTGAGGGTTAAGATAAGGGTGAAGGTTAGGGTTACGGTGAGGGTTAGATTGAGGATTAGGTTTAGGGTTTGGGTTAGTGTGAGGTTTAGGGTGAGGATGAGGTTTAGGGTTAGGATGAGGGTGAGGGTTAGAATTAGGTTAGGGTGAGGGCTAAGGTGAGGGTGAGGGTTAGAGTTAGGGTTAGGGTTAGGGTTAGGTTTAGGATTAGGGTGAGGGTTAGGGTTAGTGTGAGGATTATAGTTAGGGTTAGGGTTACTGTTAGGGTGAGGGTAAGTGTTAGTGTAGGGTTAGGGTCACGGTTATGTTTAGGGTGAGGGTTAGGGTTAGGTTTTTGGTTATTGTTAAGGTGACAGGGAGCTTAAATCTTAGTGTGAGGGTGAGAGTTAGGGTTAGGGTGAGGGTGAGGTTTAGGGGTAGAGTTAGCGTTAGCGTGAGGGTTAGGGTGAAGGTTAGGATTAGGGTGAGGGTAAAGGTGAGGGTTAGGCTGAGGGTGAGAGTTTCGGTAAGGGTGAGGGTTATGATTAGAGTTCGGGTGAGGTTTAGGATTAGGGTGAGGGTTAGGGTTAGTGTGAGGATTAGTGTTAGGATTAGGGTTATTGTAAGGGTGAGGGTAAATATTAGGGTGAGGATTAGGTTTAGGGTGAGGGTTATGATTAGGGTGAGGATTAGGTTTAGGGTTAGGGTTAGGGTTATTGTTAGAGTTAGGGTTACGGTTATGGTGAGGGTGATGTTGAGGAGGTTTAGGTTTAGGGTTAGGGTTAGATTTAGGATTACGTTGAGGGTGAGGTTTAGGTTTAGTGTTATGGTTAGAGACAGGGTGAGGGTGAGGGTTAGGGTTAGGGTTCGGGTTCGGGTTAGGGTTAGGGTGAGGGTTAGAATGAAGTTTAGGGTTAGGATTAGGTTTAGGGTGATGGCTAGGGTGAGGGTTCGGGTGAGGTTTAGGGTTAAGGATAGGGTTAGGGTTAGGGTTAATGTGAGGGTGAGGCTGAGGATAAGGGTTAGGGTGAGGTTTAGGTTTAGGGTTTGGTTTAGGGTTAGTGTTAGTGTTAGGGTTAGGGTTAGTGTTAAGGTGAGGGTTAGGGTTAGGATTAAGGTTAGTGTTAGGGTTAGGCTGAGGGTGAGTGTGGGGGTGAGGATTAGGGTTAGGGTAAGGGTTAGGATTATTGTTACTGTTATGGTTAGTGTTAAGTTTGTGATGAGGGTGAGGCTGACAGTGAGGGTTCTGGTTATGATTAGGGTTAAGATTATTCTTATTGTTAGGGTTAGGGTTAGAATTATGGTGAGGTTGAGGTTGAGATTGAGGGTGAGGGTTAGGGTTAGGGTGAGGTTTAGGATTAAGGTTAGGGTTAGGGTTAGGTGAGGGTGAGGTTTGGGGTTAGAGTTAGGGTTAGGGGGAGGGTTAGGGTGAGGTTTAGGGTTAGGGTTAGTGTTAGGGTTAGGTTGAGGGTGAGGGTGAGGGTTAGGCTGAGGGTTAGGATTAGGATTAGTCTAAGGGTTAGGTTGAGTGTGGGGGTTAGGTTTAGGGTAAGGCTTAGTCTTTGGGTTAGGCTGAGGTTGAAGGTGAGGGTGAGGTTAGGGTTAGGGTGAGGGTTCGGGTGAGGTTTAGGGTTAAGGATAGGGTTAGGTTTAGGGTTAATGTGAGGTTGAGGCTGAGGATTAGGGTTAGGTTTAGGTTTAGGTTTAGGGTTTGGTTTAGGGTTAGTGTTAGTGTTAGTGTTAAGGTGAGGGTTAGGGCTAGGATTAAGATTAGCGTTAGGGTTAGGCTGAGGGTGAGTGTGGGGGTGAGGATTATGGTTAGGGTTAGGGTTAGGATTATTGTTACTGTTATGGTTAGTGTTAAGTTTGTGATGAGGTTGAGGCTGACAGTGAGGGTTCTGGTCATGGTTAGGGTTAAGATTATTCTTATTGTTAGGGTTAGGGTTAGAGTTATGGTGAGGTTGAGGTTGAGGGTGAGGGTTAGGGTTAGGGAGAGGTTTAGTGTTAGGGTTAGGGTTAGGGTTAGGGTTAGGTGAGGGTGAGGTTTGGGGTTAGAGTTAGGGTTAAGGGGAGGGTTAGGATGAGGTTTAGGATTAGGGTTAGTGTTAGGGTTAGGGTTAGGGTGAGGGTGAGGGTTAGGCTGAGGGTTAGGATTAGGATTAGTGTAAGGGTTAGGTTGAGTGTGAGGGTTAGGGTTAGGGTTAGGCTTAGTCTTAAGGTTAGGCTGAGGGTAAAGGTGAGGGTGATTTTAGGGTTAGGGTGAGTGGTAGGGTTAGGATTAGGGTTAGGGTGAGGGCTAGGGTGAGGGTGAGGGTTAGGGTTAGTGTTAGGGTAAGTTTTAGAATTAGGTTGAGGTTTAGGGTGAGGGTTAGGATGAGGGTTAGGTTTACAGTGAGGTTGAGGGTTAGGGTTAGGTTGAGGGTTAGGGTTAGGATTAGGATTAGAATGAGGGTGAATGATAGGTTTAGGGTTAGGGTTAGGGTTAGGCTTAGTCTTAGGGTTAGGCTGAGGTTAAAGGTGAGGGTGATTTTAGGGTTAGGGTGAGTGGTAGGGTTAGGATTAGGGTTAGGGTGAGGTCTAGGGTGAGGGTGAGGGTTAGGGTTAGTGTTAGGGTAAGGTTTAGAATTAGGGTGAGGTTTAGGGTGAAGGTTAGGATGAGGGTTAGGGTTACAGTGAGGTTGAGGGTTAGGGTTAGGTTGAGGGTTAGGGTTAGGATTAGGATTAGAATGAGGGTGAGTGATAGGTTTAGGGTTAGGGTTAGGGTTATGTTTAGGTTTAGGATTAGTATTATGGTTAGGGTTAGGGTTAGAGTTATGGGGAGGGTGAGGGTGAGGGTGAGGGATACGTTTAGGTTTAGGGTTACGGCTAGGATTAGGGTTAAGACGACGGTGAGGTTTAGGGTTAGATTTAGGGTTAGTTGGAGGGTTAATGTTAGGGTTAGAGTTAGGTTTAAGGTTAAGTTGAGGGTTAGGTTGAGGTTTACGTTTAGGGTTAGGGTTAGGGTTAGGATTAGTTTTAAGGTGAGGGTGAGTGTGAGGGTTAGGGTTAGGGTTAGGCTTAGGCTTAGGGTTAGGCTGAGGTTGAGGGTGGTTGTGATGATTAGGGTTAGGGTTATGGTTAGGGTTAGGGTTAGGGTGAGAGTTAGGATGAGGGTTAGGGTTAGGATTAGCGTTAGGGTGAGAGTGAGGGTTAGGGTTAGAGTTAGGGTAAGTTTTAGAGTTATGGTTAGGGTTAGGGTGAGGGTCAGGATGATGGTTAGGGTTACAGTGAGTTTGAGGGTTAGGGTAAGGTTGAGGGTTAGGTTTAGGATTAGGATTAGAATGAGGGTGAGTGGTAGGATTAGGGTTAGGGTTAGGGTTAGGTTTAGGTTTAGGATTAGTATTATGGTTAGGGTTAGGTTTAGACTTAGGCTGAGGGTGAGGGTGAGGGTTAGGGTTAGTGTTAGGGTGAGGGTTAGGATGATGGTTAGGGTTATGATTAAGATTAGGGTGAGGGCTAGTGTGAGGGTGAGGTTTAGGTTTAGGGTTAGGGTGAGGTTTAGCGTTAGGGTTAGGATTAGTGTTACGGTTCGGGATAAGTTAAAGGTTAGGGTGAGGGGAAGGATTAGGGTTACGGTCAGCCTGAGGGTTAAGGTTAGGGTTAGGGTGAGGGTTAGGATGAGGATTAGGGTTAGGATTAGGATTAGGGTGAGGGCTATGGTGAGGGTGAGAGTTAGGGTTAGTGTTTGGGTGAGGTTTAGGCTTAGGGTTAGGGTCAGTATTTGGGTTAAGTTTTGGGCTAGTTTTAGGGTTAGATTTAGGTTTAGGGGGAGGGTTAGGTTGAGGTTTAGGGTTAGGGTTAGTGTTAGGGTTAAGGTTAGGTTGAGGGTGAGTTTGAGGGTTAGGGTTAGGGTTAGGCTTAGGGTTAGGGTTAGACTGAGGGTGAGTGTAGGGGTGAGGATTAGGGTTAGGCTTATGGTTATGGTTAGGGTTAGGGTGAGGGCTAGTTTTCGGATTAGGGTTAGGCTGAGTGCTAGGGTGAGGGTGAGGGTTAGGTTAAGGTTTAAGCTTGCTTAGGGATAGGATGAGCATGAGGTTGAGGGTGAGTTTTAGGTTTAGGGTGATGGTTAGGTTTATTGTTAGGGTAAGTGTTAGGATGAGGTTTAGGTTTAGGGTGAGGGTTAGGGTGAGGATGATGGTAAGGGTAAAGGTGAGGTTTAGGCTGAGGGTGAGGGTTAAGATAAGGGTGAGGGTTAGGATTAGGTTTAGGGTGAGGGCTAGGGTGAGGGTTAGCGTGAGGGTTAGGTTAAGGATAGGGTAAGGTTTAGGATTTGGGTTAGGGTGAGTGAGTGTGAGTGTTAGGGTTAGGGTTAGGGTTAGTTTAGGGTTAGGTGAGGGTTAGGGTTAGGGATTGGGTTAGAGTGAGTGTGAGGGTGAGGATTAGGGTTATGTTTAGTGTTAGGTTTAGGGTTTGGTTTAGGGTTAGGGTTAGGGTTAGGTTTAGAGTTAGGGTTACAGTGAGGGTTAGGGTTAGGTTTCGGGTTAGTGATAGGGTAAGGCTGAGGGTGATGGTGGGGGTGAGGATTATGGTTAGGGTTAGGGTTAGGGTTATTGTTAGTGTTATGGTTAGTGTTAAGTTTGTGGTGAGGGTGAGGCTAACGGTGAGGGTTATGGTTATGGTTATGGTCATGGTAGAGGGTTAGTCTTATTGTTAGGGTTATGGTTATAGTTACTGTGAGGTTGAGGGTGAGGGTGAGGGTTAGGGTTAGTGTTAGGGTAAGATTTAGGGTGAGATTTAGGGATAGGCTTAGGATTGGGATTAGGTTTAGGATTAGGGTGAGTGTGAAGGTTAGGGTGAGGGTTAGGCTTAGACTTAGGGTTAGGCTGAGGATGAGGGTGGGGGTGAGGATTAGGGATAAGGTTAGTGTTATTGTTAGTTTTAGGGTTAGAATTCCCTTGAGGTTGAGGGTGAGGGTTAGGGTTACGTTTAGGGTGGGGATTAGGGTTAGTTTAGGGTTAGGGTGAGGGTGAGGGTGAGGTTTAGGGTTAGATATAGGTTTAGGG
The DNA here is from genome assembly GCF_024711535.1 of Dipodomys merriami. Classification (NCBI taxonomy): domain Eukaryota; kingdom Metazoa; phylum Chordata; class Mammalia; order Rodentia; family Heteromyidae; genus Dipodomys; species Dipodomys merriami. Next base: position 34,820 of record NW_027206542.1, on the reverse strand, counting down.
GGAGGGTTAGTGTGAGGGTTATGGTTATGTTAGGATTAGGGTTAGGTTTAAGGTTAGCATTAGGGTTAAATTTAGAGTTATGGTGAGGGTGAGTGTGCAGGTGAGTGTGAGGGTGAGGGTTAGGATTAGGATTAGGGTTGGGGTGAGGGCTAGGGTGAGGGTGAGTGTTAGGTTTAGAGTTAAGGTTAGGGTTAGGGTGAGGGTTAGGATGAGGGTTAGGGTTTCAGTGAGTTCGAGGGTTAGGGTTAGGTTGAGGGTTAGGGTTAGGATTAGGAATAGAGTGAGGGTGAATTGTAGGATTAGGGTTAGGGTTAGGTTTAAATTTAGGATTAGTATTATAGTTAGGGTTAGGATTAGAGTTATGGTGAGGGTGAGGGTGAGGGTGAGGTTGAGGGATACGGTTAGGTTTAGGGTGTGGTTTAGGGTGAGGGTAGGATTAGGTTTAGGATGACGGTGAGGTTTAGGGTTAGATTTAGGGTTACTTGGAGGGTTAATGTTAGGGTTGGTGTTAGGTTTAAGGTTAGGGTGAGGGTTAGGTTGAGGTTTAGGTTTAGGGTTAGGGTTAGGATTAGTTTTAAGGTGAGGGTGAGTGTTAGGGTTAGGGTTAGGGTTAGGCTTAGGCTTAGGGTTAGGCTGAGGGTGAGGGTGTGGGTGAGGATTAGGGTTAGGGTTATGGTTAGGTTTAGGGTTAGAGTGAGAGTTAGGATGAGGGTTAGGGTTAGGATAAGGGTTTGGGTGAGGGCTAGGGTGAGGGTGAGGTTTAGGGTAAGGGTTAGGCTTAGGCTTAGGGTTAGGCTGAGCATGAGGTTGAGGCAGAGGTTTAGGGTTAGGGTTAGGGTGAGGTTTAGTGTTAGGGTTAGTGTTAGAGTTAGGGTTAGGTTGAGGGTGAAGTTTAGGGGTAGAGTTAGGGTTAGGGTCAGGGTTAGGGTTAGGGTGAGTGTTAGGGTGGGCATGATGGTAAGGGTAAAGATGATGGTTAGGCTGAGTGTGAGGTTTACGGTAAGGGTGAGGGTTAGGGTTAGGGTGATTGATAGGGTTAGGGTTAGGGTTAGGGTGAGGGTTAGATTGAGGATTAGTGTTAGGGTTAGTGTGAGGTCTTGGGTAAGGTTGAGGGTTAGGGTTAGGGTGAGGGCTAGGGTGAGGTTGAGGTTTAGGATTAGTATTAGGGTGAGGTTTAGGCTTAGGGGGATGGTTAGATTTAGTGTTATGGTGAGGTTTAGTGTTAGGGTTAGGGTTAGGATTAATTTTACGGTTAGGCTTAAGGTGAGTGTTAGGGTGAGGGTGAGGGTTAGGGTTAGGGTTAGGATTAGGATTAGGGTTAGTGTTAGGGTGAGTGTGAGTGTTAGGTTTAGGGTTAGGCTTAGGGTTATGTTGAGGGCAAAGGTGAGGGTGAGGGTTAGGGTTAGTGTTTGGGTGAGGTTTAGGGTTAGTGTTAGGGATTGGGTGAGGGTTTGGATTAGGGTTAGTTTTAGGGTGAGTGTGAGGGTTAGGGTTAGGCTTAGGCTTAGGGTTAGGCTGAGGGTGAGGATGAGGGCGAGGGTTAGGGTTAGGGTGAGGGTTAGGGTTAGGGTTAGGGTGAGAAGTAGGTTTCCGGTTAAGTTTAGGGTTAGGGTGAGGTTTATGGTAAGGGATACTGTGAGGGTGAGGGTTAGGGTTAGGTTGAGGGTTAGGGTTAGGTTTAGAGTTAGGGTGAGGGTGAGGGTTAGGGTTAGTGTTACGGTGGGGGTTAGGATGAGTGTTAGGGTTAGGATTCGGATTAGGGTGAGTGCTAGTGTGAGGGTGAGGGTTAGGGTTAGGGTTAGGTTGAGGTTTAGGGTTAGTGTTAGGGTTAGTGTTACGGTTCGGGTTACGTTTCGGGTTAGGGTGAGGGTTAGGGTTAGTGTTACGGTCAGCCTGAGGGTTAAGGTTAGGGTTAGGGTGAGGGTTAGGATGAGGATTAGGGTTGGGATTATGATTAGGGTGAGGGCTTGGGTGAGGGTGAGGGTTAGGGTTAGTATTTGGGTGAGGTTTAGGTTTAGTTTTAAGGTTTGAGTGAGGGTTAGGATGAGGGATAGAGTTACGGTGAGGGTGAGGCATAGGGTCAGGTTGAGGTTTAGGGTTAGAATTTGGGTTAGGGTGAGGGTTAGTTTTAGGGTTAGATATAGGGTTAGGGGGAGGGTGAGGTTGAGGTTTAGGGTTAGGGTTATGGTTAGTGTTAGGGTTAAGGTTAGGGTGAGGGTGAGTGTGAGGGTTAGGTTTAGGGTTAGGCTTAGGCTTACGGTTAGGCTGAGGGTGAGGATTAGGGTTAGGGTTATGGTTAGGGTTAGGGTTAGGGTGAGGGTTAGGGTTAGGATTAGGGTTAGGGTGAGGGCTAGGGTGAGGGTGAGGGTTCGGATAAGGTTTAAGCTTAGGCTTAGGGTTAGGCTGAGCGTGAGGGTGAGTGTTAGGGTTAGGGTGATGGTTAAGTTTACGGTTAGGTTGAGTGTTAGGATGAGGTTTAGGTTTAGGGTGAGGGTTAGGGTGAGGATGATGGTAAGTGTAAAGGTGAGGTTTAGGCTGAGGTTGAGGGTTAAGATAAGGATGAAGGTTAGGATTAGGTTTAGGGTGAGGGCTAGGGTGAGGTTTAGGGTTAGGGATAGAGTAAGGTTTAGGATTTGGGTTAGGGTGAGTGAGTGTGAGTGTTAGGCTGAAGGTTAGGGTTAGGCTTAGGGTTAGGTGAGGTTTAGGTTTAGGGTTTGGGTTAGAGTGAGGGTGAGGGTGAGGATTACAGTTAGGTTTAGGGTTAGGTTTAGGGTTAGGGTTAGTGTTAGTGTTAGGGTTAGGGTTAGGTTTATAGTGAGGGTTAGGGTTAGGGTTAGGGTTAGTGTTAGGGTTAGGCTGAGGGTGATGGTCGGGGTGAGATTAGGGTTAGGGTTAGGGTTAGGGTTATTGTTATTGTTATGGTTAGTGTTAAGTTTGTGGTGAGCGTGAGGCTAACTGTGAGGGTTATCGTTATGGTTATGGTTAGTGTTAGTCTTATTTTAAGGGTTAGGGTTAGAGTTACTGTGAGGTTGAGGGTGAGGGTGAGGGTTAGGGTTAGTGTTAAGGATAGATTTAGGGTGAGGTTTAGGGATAGGTTTACGTTTAGGATTAGGGTTAGGAATAGGGTCAATGTGAGTGTTAGGGTGAGAGTTAGGCTTAGGCTTAGGGTTAGGCTGAGGATGAGGGTGGGGATGAGGATTAGGGTTAGGGATAGTGTTATTGGTAGGGTTAGGGTTAGAGTTACCTTGAGGTTGAGGGTGAGGGTTTGGGTTAGGGTTAGGGTGGGGATTAGTTTTAGGGTTAGGGTTAGGGAAAGGTTGAGGGTGAGGTTTAGGGTTAGATATAGGTTTAGGGGGAGGGTTAGTGTGAGGGTTAGGGTTAGGGTTAGTGTTAGGGTTTGGGTGAGGTTTAGGGTTAGGGTTAGGGTTAAGTTTAGAGTTACGGTGAGGGTGAGTGTGCAGGTGAGTGTGAGGATTAGGGTTAGGTTTAGGGTTAGGGTGCGGGTTAGTGTGAGGGTTATGGTGAGGGTTAGATTGAGGGTAGGGTTAGGTTTAGGGTTAGGGTGAGGGCTAGGGTGAGGGTGAGGTTTAGTTTTAGGGTAAGGGTGAGGTTTAGTGTTAGGGTTAGGGTGTGGATGAGGTTTAGGGTAAGAGTTAGGGTTAAGGTGAGGCTGAAGGTGAGGGTTAGGGTTAGGGTTAGGAATATGATTATGATAAGGTTTGGGTGAGTGTGAGGTTTAGGGTTAAGCTTAGTGTTAGGCTTAGGGTTACACTGAGGGATAGGGTGAGGGTGAGCGTTAGGGTTAGGGTGACGTTTAGGGTTAGGGTTAGGTTGAGTGTTAGTGTTCAGGTTATGTTTAGGGTTAGGGTGAGGGTTAGGGTTACGGTTAAGTTTTGTGTGAGGCTTAGGGTTAGGTTGAGGGTTAGGGTTAGTGTTAGGGTTAGGGTGAGGTTTAGGGTTAGGGTTTGGGTGAGGTTTAGGATGAGGATTAGGATTAGGATTAGGGTTAGGGTGATGGCTATGGTGAGGGTGAGGGTTAGAGTTAGTGTTAGGGTGAATTTTAGGGTTAGGATGAGGGTTAGGATGAGGGTTAGTGTTACGATAAGGGTGAGGGTTAGGGTTAGGGTGAGGGTTACGGTTAGGATTAGGTTTAGGGTGAGAGTGAGGGTTAGGATTAGGGTTAGGGTTAGGGTTATTGTTACAGTTAGGGTTAGGGTTATGGTTACTGAGAGGGTGAGGGTGAGGGTTAGGGTTAGGGTTAGGCTGAGGTTTTTAGTGTTAGGGTTAGGGTTAGACTTAGGGTTAGGGTGAGGTTAGGGTTAGGGTTAGTGTGAGGTTTAGTGTTAGTGTTAGGGTTAGGGTGAGGCTGAGGATGAGAGTTAGGGTTAGGGTTGGTGTTAGAGTTAGGGTTACAGTGAGGGTTAGAGTGAGGGTGAGGGTTAAGCTTAGTGTTAGGATTAGGATTAGGGTAAGGGTTAGTGGGAGTTTGAGGGTTAGGGTTAGGTTTACGCTGAGGGTGAGGAGGAGGGGGAGGGTTAGTGTTAGAGTGAGGGTTAGGGTTAGGGTTTGGGTTAGAGTTAGGGTTCAGGTTAAATTTAGTGTTAGAGTGAGGGTTAGGGTTATGTTGAGGTTTAGGGTTAGGTTTAGGATTAGGGTGAGGGTTAGGGTTAGGGTTAGGGTTAGGGTGAGTGTTAGGATGAGGATTAGGGTTAGGATTAGGGTTAGGGTGAGGGCTAGGGTGAGGTGAGGTTTAGGGTTAGTGTTTGGGTGAGGTTTAGGGTTAGGTTTAGGGTTTGGGTGAGGGTTATTATGAGGGTTAGAGTTACGGTGAGGGTGAGGGTTAGGGTTAGGTTGAGGGTTAGGGTTAGGATTTGGGTTAGAGTGATGGTTAGTTTAAGGGTTAGATTTAGGGTTAGGGGGAGTGTTAACTCCAGGGTTAGGGTTACTGTTAGGGTTAGTGTTAGGGTTAAGTTTAGGGTGAGGGTTAGGTTGAGGTTTAGGGTTAGGGTTAGGGTTAGAGTTACGATTAGGGTTAGGGTGAGGGTGAGTCTGAGTGTTAGGGTTAGGGTTAGGGTTAGGCTTAGGGTTAGGCTGAGGGTGAGGGTGGGGTTGAGAATTAGGGTTAGGTTAATGGTTATGGTTAGGGTTAGGGTGAGGGTTAGGATGAGGGTTAGGGTTAGGATTAGGGTTAGGGTGAGAGCTAAGGTGAGGATGAGGGTTAGGATAAGGTTTAAGCTTAGGCTTAGGGTTAGGCTGAGTGTGAGGTTGAGGGTGAGGGTTAGGGTTAGGGTAATGTTTAGGTTTATAGTTAGGGTGAGTGTTAGCATGAGGTTTAGGTTTAGGGTGAGGGTTAGGGTGAGGATGATGTTAAGGGTAAAGGTGAAATTTATACTGAGGGTGAGGGTTAAGATAAGGGTGAGTGTTAGAGTTAGGTTTAGGGGTAAGGTAAAGTTTAGTGTTAGATTTAGGTTGAGGGTTAGATTGAGCATTAGGGTTAGGGTTAGGGTTTGTGTGAGGTTTAGGGTGAGGATGAGGGTTAGGGTTACGGTGGTGTTGAGGGTTAGAATTTAGATTTAGGGTTAGGGTGAGGTTTATTGTGAGGGTTAGGGTTAGAGTTAGGGTTAGGGTTAGGGTTTGGTTTAGGATTAGGGTGAGGGTTAGGATTAGTGTGTGGGTTAGGGTTAGGGTTAGTGTTAGAGTGAGGATAAGGGTTAGGGTGAGGTTTAGGTTTAGGTGAGGGTTATGGTTAGGATGAGGGTGAGGGTTAGGTTTAGGGTTAGGGTGAGGTTTAGTGTTAGGGTTAGGGTTAGAGTTAGGGTTAGGGTGAGGGTGAAGTTTATTGGTAGAGTTAGGGTTAGGGTGAGGTTTAAGGTTAGGGTGAGTGTTAGGGTGGGGGTGACGTTAAGGGTAAAGGTAAGGGTTAGGCTGAGGGTGAGGGTTACGGTAAGGGTTAGGGTTAGGATTAGGGTTAGGCTGAGGTTGAGAGTTTGAGTATTAGTGTTAGGGTTAGTGTGAGGTTTATGGTGAGGTTGAGGGTTAGGGTTCGGGTGAGGGCTATAGTTCTGGTGAGGGTTAGAGTTGGTGTTAGAGTCAGGTTTAGGGTTAGGGTGATGTTTGGGTTAGTGTGAGCGTTAGTGTTAGCTTTACCGTTAGTGTTAGGGTGAGGGTAAGTGTTAGGATGAGAGTTAGGGTTAGGGTGAGGTTTATGTTTAGGGTGACTTTGAGTGTTAGGGTTATCTTTAGGATGAGGTTAAGTTTATTGTTAGGGTTAGAGTTAGGGTTATGGTGTGGGTGAGGTTTAATGTTAGAGTTAGGGTAGTGTTAGGGTTTGGGTTAGGGTGAGAGATAGGGTTAGGCATAGGCTTAGGCTTAGGCTTAGGCTTAGGCTTAGGCTTAGGCCGAGCATGAGGGTAATGGTTAGGGTTCGGGTTAGGGTTTGGGTTCGGGTTAGGGTTAGGTTGAGGGTTAGGATGAGGTTTAGGGTTAGGATTAGGTTTAGGGTGAGGTCTAGGGTGAGGGTTAGGGTGAGGCTTAGTGTTAGGGATAGGGTTAGGTTTAGGATTTGAGTTAGGGTGAGGGTTAGTTGAGGGTTAGGGTTAGGTTTAGTGTTAGGGTGATGGTTAGGGTTAGGGTTAGATTTAGTGTTATGTTTACGGTTAAGTTTGTGGTGAGTTTGAGGCTTAGGGTGAGGGTTATGGTTCTGGTTAGGGTTAGGGTTAGTGTTAGGGCTAGTGTTATTGTTAGGGTTAGGGTTAGAGTTACGGTGAGGTTGAGGGTGAGGGTGAGAATTAGGGTTAGGGTGAGGTTTAGGGTTAGGGTTAGGGTTAGGGTTAGGGTTAGAGTGAGGGTGAGGTTTAGTGTTAGAGTTAGGGTTAGAGGGGAGGGTTAGGGTGAGGTTGAAGGCTAGGGTTAGTGTTAGGTTTAGGGTGAGGGTGAGGTTTGGGTTGAGGTTTAGGGATAGGGTTAGGTTTAGGGTTATGGTTAGAGTGAGGGTGAGTGTGAGGGTTAGGTTGAGGGTTAGGATTAGGCTTAGGTTTAGGCTGAGGGTGAGGGTGGGGGTAAAGATTAAGGTTAGGGTGATGATTAGGGATAGGGTTAGTGTTATTGTTAGGGTTAGGGTTAGAATTACAGAGAGGGTGAGGGTGGAGGTGAGGGTTAGCGTTAGGGTTAGGGTGCGGTTTAAGGTTAGGGTTAGGGTTAGGGTGAGTGTGATGTTTAGGGTTAGATATAGGGTTAGGGGTAGGGTAAGTATGATGGTTAGGGTTTGGGTTAGTGTTAGGGTTAGGGTGAGGGTGAGGGTTAGGTTTAGGTTTAGGGTTATGCTTAGGGTTAGGCTGAGGGTGATGGTGAGGCTGAGTGTTAGGGTTAGGGTGAGTTTTAGGGTTAGGTTTATGGGGAGGATTATGATGAGGGTTAGGCTTAGGTTTAGGGTTAGGGTGAGGGTTAGGGTTACAGAAGGGTGAGAGTTAGCTTAGGTTGAGGGTTAGGGTTAGGATTAGGGTTAGGGTGAGGGTGAGTTTTAGGATTAGGGTTGGGGTTAGGGTTATTATTAGGTTTAGGGTTAGGGTTATGGTTATGGTGAGGGTGAGGCTTAGGGTTAAGGTTAGGGTGCGGTTTTTAGTGTTAGGGTTAGTTTTAGAGTTAGGGTTAGGTTGAGGGTGAGGTTTAGGGGTAGAGTTAGGGTTAGGGTGAGGGTTAGGTTGAGGGTTAGGGTTAGGGTGAGGGTTAAGTTGGGGGTGACGATGAGGGTAAAGATGAGTGTTAGGCCTAGGGTGAGGGTTATGTTAAGAGTGAGGGTTAGGGTTAGGGTGAGGGTGAGGTTTAGATTGAGGATTAGTGTTAGGGGTAGTGTGAGGTTTAGGGTGAGGATGAAGGTTAGGGTTAGGGTGAGGGCTAGGTTGAGGGTGAGGTTTAGGGTTAGTGTTAGGTTGAGGTTAGGGTTAGGGTGAGAGTTCTGGTTAGGTTTAGGGTTAGGGTTAGGATTAGGGTTAGGTTTAGTGTTAGGATTAGGGGTAGGGTGAGGGTAGGGTTAAGGTTAGGGTTAGGGTTATTGTTAGGGTTAGGGTTAATATGAGGTTTAGATTTAGGGTTAGGATTAAAATTAGGCTTAGGGTAAGGGTGAGGTTTAGGGTTAGAGTTAGGGTTAGTATTAGGGTAAGGGTTATGGTGAGGTTTTGGGTTAGGGTTAGGCTTAGGCTTTGGTTTAGGCTTAGGCCCAGTATATGGGTGAGTGTTCGGGTTAGTGTTAGGGTGAGGGTTAAGGTTAGGGTTAGGGTGAGGGTTGGGATGAAGTTTAGGTTTAGGATTAGAGTTAGGGTGAGGGCAAGGGTGAGGGTTAAGGTGAAGGTTCGGGTTAGGGATATTGTTAGGTTTAGGATTAGGGTTAGGGTGAGGGTGAATATGAGGGTTAGGGTTAGCGTTAGGGTTACGCTTAGGGTTAGGGTGAAGGTTAGGGTTAGGGTTTGGTTAGGGTGAGGGTGAGGCTGAGGAGTAGGGTTAGGTTGAGCTTTAGGTTTAGGTTTAGGTTTAGGGTTAGTTTTACTGTTATGTTTCGGATTAAGTTTAAGTTTAGGGTTAGGATTAGTGTTATTGTTAGGGTTAGGATTAGTGTTACTGTTAGGGTTAGGGTTAGAGTTACGGTGAGGGTGAGGGTGATGGTGAGGGTTAGGGTTAGTGTTAGGGTGAGATTTAGCGTTAGGGTTGGGATTAGGGTTAGGGTTAGGGTGAGGGTTAGGGTTAGGGTTAGGTTGAGGGTGAGGTTTAGAGTTAGGTTTAGGATTAGAGGGAGGTTTGGGTCGAGGATTAGCGTTAGGGTTAGTGTTAGGTTTAGGGTTAGGATTAGGGGTAGGTCGATGGTTAGTGTTATTGTTACGTTTAGTGTTAGAGTTGAGGTGAGGTTGAGGTTGAGGGTGAGGTTTAGGGTTAGCGTGAGGTTTAGGGTGAGGTTTAGGGTTAGGGTTAGGTTGTTGTTGAGGTTTAGGGTTAGAGTTAGGGTTAGGGCGACGGTTAGGGTGAGGGTTAGGGTGAGGGTTAGTGTTAGAGTTAGTGATAAGGTGAGTGTTAGGGTGAGGGTGAGGGTAGGCTTAGGGTTAGGATTAGAAATAGGGTAAGGGTTAGAGTTAGTGTGAGGGTTAGGGTTAGGGTTCGGGTTAGGATTAGGGTTTCGCTGAGGGAGAGGGTGAGCATGAGGGTTAGGGTTAGGGTCAGGTTTAGTGTTAGATTTAGGGTTAGGCTTAGGGTTTCGCTGAGGGAGAGGGTGAACATGAGGGTCAGAGTTAGGGTGAGGTTTAGGAGTAGAGTTAGGGTAGGGTGAGGGTTAGGGTTAGGGTGAGGGTGAGGTTTAGGGGTAGAGTTAGTTTTAGGGTGAGGTTGAGAGTGAGGGTTAGGTTTATAGTGAGGGTTACGGTTAGGTTTAGGGTGAGTGTAATGGTTAGATTGAGGATTAGTGTTCAGTTAGTGTGATGTTTAGGGTGAGGATGAGGGTTAGGGTTAGGGTGAGGGTTAGGGTTAGGTTTAGGGTGAGGTTTAGGGTTAGGGTGATGGTTAGGTTTAGTGTGAGTGTTTGTGTTAGGTTTAGGTTTAGTGTTAGGGTGAGGATTAGTGTTAGGGCGGGGGTTAGTGTTATGGTGAGGCTTATGGAAATGGTGAGAGTTAGGGTTAGGGTTATTGTTAGGGTTAGGTTTAGGGTTACAGTTACGGTGAGGGTGAAGGAGAGGGCTAGGGTAGGGTTAGGATGAGATTTTGGTTTAGGGTTAGGGTTAAAGTTAGGGTTAGGGTGAGAGTGAGGTTTACAGTTAGTGTTAGGGTTAGTGTTAGGGTTAGGGTTAGGGTGAGGGTTAGGGTTCGGGTTAGGCTTAGGCTTAGGCTTAGGCTTAGGATGAGCATGAAGGTTAGGGTTAGGGTTAGGGTGAGGGTTAGGGTTACGGTTAGGGTGAGGGTTACCATGAGGTTTAGGGTTAGGATTAGGGTTAGGGTGAAGGCTAGGGTGAGACTTAGGGTGAGGGTTAGGGTTAAGGATAGTGTTAGGTTTACGATTAGTGTTAGGGTGAGGGTGAGTGTGAGGGTTAGGGTTAGGGTTACGTTAGGCTTAGGGTTAGGGGGACCGTTTAAGTTAGGGTTAGGGTTAGGGTGAAGGTAAGGCTGAGGATTAGGGTTAGGTTTAGGGTTTGGGTTAGGGTTATTGTTATTGTTAGGGTTAGGGTTAGAGTTAAGCTGAGGGTGAGGGTGAGGGTGAGGGTTAAGATTAGGGTTAGATTGGGGTTTAGGGTTAGGGTTAGGGTTAGGGTTAGTTTTAGGGTGAGTTTTAGGTTTAGATATAGGTTTAGAGGGAGGGTTAGGGGGAGGGTTAGGGTGAGGGTCAGTGTTAGGGTTAGAGTGAGGGTGAGGGTTAGGTTGAGGTTTATGGTTATGGTTAGGGTTAGGATTAGTGTGATGGTTAGTGTTAGGGTTAGGGTTAGTGTTAGGGTGAGGGTAAGTGTTAGGGTGAGGGTTTGTGTTAGGGTGAGGTTTATGGTTAGGGTGAGGGTGAGGATTAGGTTTAGGTTTTCTGTTAGGTTTATGTTTAGTTTTTGGGTTGCTGTGAGGGTGAGGGTGAGGGTTAGGTTTAGGTTTAGTGTAAGGTTTAGGGTTTGGGTTAGGTTTAGAGTTAGGTTTAGGTTGAGTGTGATGTTTAGGGTTAGACTTGGGGTTAGGGTGAGGTTTAGGGTTAGGGATAGTTTTAGGGTTAGGTTTAGGTTGAGTGTTAGGTAGAGGGTTAGGGTTAGGGATAGGGTGAGGAATAGGGTTAGGATGAGGTTTAGGTTTAGGCTTAGGGTTAGGCTGAGGGTGAGGTTGAGGGAGAGGGTTAGGGTTAGGTTGAGCATGAGGGTTAGAGTTAGTGGGAGGGTTAGGATGAGGGTTATGGTTAGGATAAGGGTTAGGGTGAGGGCTAGGTTGTGGGTGAGGTTTAGAGTTAGATTTAGAGTTAGGATTAGGGTCAGGTTTAGGGTGAGGGTGAGGGCGAGGTTTAGGGTTAGGGTGAGGCTAAGGGTGAGGGTTAGGGTTAGGGTTAGTGTTAGGGTTAGGGTTAATGTGAAGGATAGGGTTAGGGTGAGGGTTACGATGAGGATTATTGTTAGCATTAGGGTTAGGGTGAGAGTGAGTGTTAAGATTAGGGTTAGGCTTAGGGTAAGGGTTAGGTTTAGGTTTAGGATTAGTGTTATTGTTATGGTTAGGGTTAGATTTATGGTGAGGGTGAGGGTGATGGTGAGGGTTAGGGTGGGTTTATGGTTAGGGTTAGGATTAGGGTTAGGGTGAGGGTGAGGTTTTGGTTTAGATTTAGAGTTAGGTGTAGGTTAGGTCGAGGTTTAGGGTTAGGGTTAGTGTTAGGGTTAATGTTCGGGTGAGGGTTAGGTTACGGTTTAGGGTTAGGATTAGTGTTAGATTTCGAATTAGGGTTCAGCTCATGGCTAGGGTGAGGGTGAGGGTTAGGGTAAGGCTTAGGCTTAGAGTTAGGCTGAGCATGAGGTTGAGGGTGAGGATTAGTGTTAGGGTCCTCGGTAGTTTTACGGTTTGGGTGAGGGTTAGCATGAGATTTAGTGTTAGGTTGAGGGTTAGTTTGATTATGATGGTAAGGGTAAAGGTGAGGTTTAGGCTGAGGGTGAGGGTTAAGATAAGGGTGAGGGTTAGTGTTAAGTTTAGAGTTAGGGTAAGGTTTGGGGTTAGGGTTAGGGTGAGGGTTAGATTGAGGATTCGGTTTAGGGTTAGCGTGAGGTTTAGGGTGAGGATGAGGGTTAGTGTTAGGGTGAGGGTGAGGGTTAGAATTAGGGTTATGGTGAGGGCTAGGATGAGGTTGAGGGTTAGGGTTCGGTTTAGGGTGAGTGTAGGGTGAGGGTTAGGGTTAGGTTTAAGATTAGTGATAGGGATAGGTTTAGGATTAGGTTTAGGGTGAGGGTGAGTGTGAGGGTTAGGGTTAGCGTTAGGATTAGGCTTATGGTTAGGGTGAGGATTAGGGTTAGGATTTGGGTTAGGGTGAGGGTGAGGCTGAGGATTAGGGTGAGGTTTAGGGTTAGAGTTAGGGTTAGGTTTAGGGTTAGGTTTAGGGTTAGGGTTAAGGTTAGGGTTAGGGTTACAATGAGGGTTAGGTTTAGGGTTAGGGTTACGCTTAGGGTTAGGCTGAGGGTGATTGTGGGGGTGAGGATTAGGGTTAGGGTTAGTTTTAGGGTTATCGTTAGTGCTATGGTTAGGTTTAAGTTTGCCGAGAGGGTGAGGGTTATGGTTAGGGTTAGGTTTAGGGTTAGTGTTATTGTTAGGGTTAGGGTTAGAGTTACGGTTAGGTTGAGCGTGAGAGTGAGGGTTAGGTTTAGGGTGAGGTTTAGAGTTAGGGATAGGGTTAGGGTTAGGGTATGGGGGAGGTTTAGGGTTAGAGTTAGGGTTACTTTTAGTGTGATTGTTAGTGTTAGGGTTAGGGTTAGTGTTAGGGTGAGGGTAAGTGTTAGGGTGAGGTTTTGGGTTACGGTGAGGGTTATCGTTAGGGTGAGGGTTAGGGTTATGGTTATTGTTAGCGTTAGGGATATGGTTACGGTGAGGGTGAGGGTGAGGTTTAGGGTTAGGGTTAGTGTTAAGGTCAGGGTGAGGGTGAGGGTTAGGTTGAGGTTTAGGGATAGTGTTAGGTTTAGGGTTTGGTTTTGGGTGAGTGTGAGTGTGAGGGTTAGGGTGAGGGTTAGGCTTATATTTCGAGTTAGGCTGAGGGTGAGGGTTGTGGTGAGGATTGGGGTTAGGTTGATGATTAGGGTTAGGATTAGTGTTATTGTTAGGTGTAGGGTGAGGGTGAGCATTAGGTTGAGGTTTAGGTTTAGGGTTAAGGTTAGGATTAGTGTGAGGGTTAGTGTTAGGGTTAGGGTTAGTCTTGGGGTGAGGGTAAGTGTTAGGGTGAGATTTTGGTTTACGGTGAGGGTTATGGTTAGGGTGAGGGTTAGGGTTATGGTTATTGTTAGGGTTAGGGATACAGTTACGGTGAGGGTGAGGGTGAAGTTAGGGTTAGGTTTGGGACGAGGTTTAGGTTTAGGGTTAGGTTAGATTTAGGGTTAGGGTTTGGGTTACGGTTAGGGTGAGCTTTAGGGTAAGGGTTCGGGTAATGGTTAGGGTGAGCGTTAGATTGAGGATTAGGGTTAGGGTTAGTGTGAGGTTTAGGGTGTGGATGAGGATTAGGGTTATGCTGAGGGTGAGGGTGAAGATAAGGGTGAGGGTTAGGGTTACGGTGAGGGTTAGGGTAAGGGTTCGGTTTATGGTTAGTGTGAGGGTTAGATTGAGGATTAGGGTTAGTGTTAGTGTGAGGTTTAGGGTGTGGATGAGGATTAGGGATAGGGTGATGGTGAGGGTTACAATTAGGGTTAGTGTGAGGGCTAGGTTGAGGGTTAGGGTTAGGGTGAGGTTTAGAATTAGGGTGAGTGTTAGGGTTAGTGTGAGGGTTAGTGTTAGGGTTAGGATTAGTGTTAAGGTGAGGGTAAGTAGTAGGTTGAGAGTCAGGGTTAGGGTGAGGGTTATTTTTAGGGTTAGGGTTAGGGTTACGGTTACTGTGAGGGTGAGTGTGAGGGTTAGGGTTAGGGTGAGCTTTAGTGTTAGGGTTATGGTTAGAATTAGGGTTAGTGTGAGGGTGAGGTTTAGGGGTAGAGATATGTTTAGGGTCGGGCTTAGGGTGAGGATGAGGGTTAGGGTGAAGTTTAGGGTGGGGTTGACGGTAAGGGTAAAGGTGAGGGTTCGGCCATGTGTAAGGGTTACGGTAAGGGAGAGGGTTAGGTTTAGGGTGAGGATTAGGGTAAGGGTTACAGTGAGGGTGTGGGTTAGATTGAGGATTAGTGTTAGGGTTAGTGTGAGGTTTAGGCTGAGGATGAGGCTGAGGGTTAGGGTGAGGGCTAGGGTGAGGGTGAGGGTTAGGGTTAGTGTTAGGGTGAGGTTTAAGTTTAGGGTGATGGTTAGGGCTAATGTGAGGGTTAGGGTGAGTGTTAGGGTTAGTATGAGTGTTCGGGTTAGGGTTAGGGTTATGGTTACAGTGAAGGTAAGGGTGAGGGTTAGGGTTGGGCCTAAGATGAGGTTTAGGTTTAGGGTTTGGGTTAGAGTTAGGGTTAGGGTTAGGATGAGGTTTAGGGTTAGGATTAGGGTACGGGTGAGGGCTAGGGTGAGGGTTAGTGTCAGGGCTAGGAATAGTGATAGGTTTAGGTTTAGGATGAGGGTTAGGGTGAGTGTGAGTGTGAGAGTTAGGGTTAGGGTTAGGCTTAGGCTTAGACTTAGGGTGAGGGTGAGGGTTAGGGCTAGGGTTTGGGTTAGGGTGAGGATGTGGTTGTTTATTAGGGTTAGTTTGAGGATTAGGGTTAGGGTTAGGTTTAGGGTTACGGTGAGGGTTAGGGTTAGGCCTAGGTTAGGCTTAGGGTTAGGCTGAGGGTGAGGGTGGGCGTGAGGATTAGGGTTAGGCCTAGGGTTAAAATTCTGGTTATTGTTAGTGTTTTGGTTTGGGTTAAGTTTGAGTTGAGGGTGAGGCTGACAGTGAGGGTTACTGTTAAGGTTAGGATTAGGCTTAGGGTTAGGCTGAGGGTGAGGTTGGGAGTGAGGAATAGGTTTTGGGTGATGGTTAGTTTTAGGGTTAGGGTGAGGGTTAGGATGAGGGTTAGGGTTAGGATTAGGTTTAGGGTGAGGGCTACGGTGAGGGTGAGGGTTAGGGTTAGGCTTAGGCTTAGGCTTCGGGTTAGGCTGAGGGTGAGGGTGAGGGTGAGGTTTAGGGTTAGGGTGATGGACTGGGTTAGGGTTAGGGTGAGTGTTAGGATGAGGGTTACGGTTAGGATGAGGATTAGGGTGAGCGTGACGGTAAGAGTAAACGTGAGGGTTAGGCTGAGGGTGAGTGTTCCCCAAACGGTGAGGGTTAGGATTAGGGTGAGGGTTAGGGATAGGGTTAGGGTGAGAGTTAGGATGAGGGTGAGGTTTAAGGTTAGGTTTAGGGTGAGGGCTAGGGTTAGGGTGATGTTTAGGTTTAGTGTTAGGTTGAGGTTTAGGGTTAGGGTTAGGGTTAGGATCAGTGTGAGTTTGAGGTTTAGGGTTAGAGATAGGGTTAGGGTGAGGGTTACGGTGAGGGTTAGGGTTAGGGTTAGGTTTAGGGTTAGGTTTTGGGTGAAGGTTAGGGTGAGGGTGTGTGTTAGGGTTAGGGTTGGGGTGAGGGTTTAGTTTAGGATTAGCGTTAGGGTGAGTGCTGGGGTGAGGGTGAGGTTTAGGATTCGGTTTTGGGAGAGGGTGAGTGTGAGGCTTAGGTTTAGGGTTAGGGTGAGGTTGAGGATGAGGATGAGGGTTAGGGTTAGGGTGAGTGTTAGGGTTAGGGTTAGGGTGAGAGTTAGGTTTTGGGTTAAGTTTAGGGTTAGGCTCTGTGTTAGGTTGAAGGTGTTGGTAAGGTTAACGGTGAGG
This sequence comes from Dipodomys merriami, assembly GCF_024711535.1. Taxonomy (NCBI): domain Eukaryota; kingdom Metazoa; phylum Chordata; class Mammalia; order Rodentia; family Heteromyidae; genus Dipodomys; species Dipodomys merriami. The sequence continues at coordinate 19,394 of NW_027206542.1, read as the reverse complement.
CTAAGTCTGAGGGTGAGGGTTATGGTAAGGGTGAGGGTTAGGGTTAGGGTGAGGGTTATGGTTAGGGTTAGTGTTAGGTTTCACCTGAGGGTGAGGGTGAGGATTAGGCTTAGGGTTAGGGTGAGGGTTAAGGTTAGAGTTATGGTTAGGGTGAGGTTTAGTGTGCGGTTTAGAGTTAGGATTAGTTTTAGGGTTGGGTTAGGGTTAAGGTTAGGGTGAAGGTTAGAGTTAGGGATAGGGTTACATTTAGGATTATGGTTAGGGTGTGGGTGAGGGTGAGGTTTAGGGTTAGGGTTAGGCTTAGGCTTAGAGTTTGGCTGAGGGTTAGGGTGAGGGTTAGGTTTAGGGTGAGGGTTAGGGTTAGGCTTAGGGTGAGAGTTAGGATAAGGTATAGGGTTAGGATTCGGGTTAGGTTGAGGGCTAGGGTGAGGGTTAAATTTAGGGTTAGGTTTAGTGTGAGGTTTAGGGTTTGGGTTAGGTTTAGGGTTATGGTGAGGGTTCTGGTTAGGGTTACTGTATGGGTGAGGGTTAGGGTTAGGTTGAGGTTTAGGGTTAGGGTTAGGCTGAGGGTTAGGTTGGGGGTGAGGAATAGGTTTTGGGTGATGGTTAGCATTTGGGTTAGGGTGAGGGTTAGGATGAGAGTTAGGGTTAGGATTAGGTTTAGGGTGAGGGCTAGGGTGAGGGTGAGGATTAGGGTTAGGGTGAGGTTTAGGCTTAGGGTTATGCTGAGGGTGAGGGTGAGGTTGAGGGTTAGTGTTAGGTTGATGGATAGGTTTAGGTTTAGGGCGAGTGTTAGGATGAGGGTTATGGTTTGGGTGAGGGTTAGGGTGAGCGTGATGGTAAGAGTAAAGGTGAGGGTTAGGCTGAGGGTGAGTGTTCCTCTAACGTTGAGGGTTAGGATTAGGATGAGGGTTAGGATAAGGTTTAGGGTGAGGGTTAGGGTGAGTGTGAGGGTTAGATTGAAGATTAGGTTTAGGGTAAGTGTGAGGTTTAGGGTGAGGATGAGGGTTAGGATTAGGGTGAGGGTTAGGGTTAGAATTAGGGTTAGGTTGAGGGCTACGGTGAGGGTGAGGTTTAGGGTTAGGGTGAGGTTTAGGGTTAGGGTGAGAGTTAGGGTTACTGTTAGGGTTAGGGTTTGAGTTAGGGTTAGGGTAAGGGTGAGGGTAATTTTTAGGGTGAGGTTTAGGTTTAAGGTGAGGTTTATGGTTAGGGTTTTTGTTAGGTTTAGGGTTAGGGTTAGTTTGAGGTTTAGGTTTAGGGTTAGGGTTTAAATTATGTTTAGGTTGAAGGTGAGGTTTAGGGTTAGTGTTAGGGTTAGGGTGAGGGTTAGGATGAGGGTTAGGGTTAGGGTTAATTTTAGTTTTGTGGTTAGGGTGAAGGTTAGGGTGAAGGGTAGGGTTAGGTTTATGATTAGTATTAGGGTTAGGATGAGGGTGAGTGTGTGGGTTAGGGTTAGGTTTAGGGTTAGGCTTAGGGTTAGGCTGAGGGTTAGGTTGAGGGTGAGGGTTATTGTTAGAATGAGGATTAGCGTTAGGTTTAGTTTGAGGGTTAGGATGAGGGTTAGGTTTAGGATTAGGGTTAGGGTGAGGGCTAGGGTGAGGTTGAAATTTAGGGTTCGGGTTAAGGAGACGTTTACAGTTAGGGTTAGGGATAGGGTCAGGGTGAGTTTGAGGTTTAGGTTTAGAGATAGGGTTAGGGTGAGAGTTCGGATTAGTGTTAGTGTTAGGGTTAGGTTTAGGGTGAGGGTTAGTGTTAGGGTGTGTGTTAGGGTTAGAGTTAGGTTTAGGATTAGGGTTAGGGAGAAGGTGAGTTTGAGGGTTAGGTTTAGGGTTAGGTTTAGGGTTAGGCTTAGGGTTAGGCTGAGGTTTAGGATGAGGGTGAGTGTTAGGGTTAGGGTGAGGGTTAGGGTTAGGGTGAGGGTTAGGATAAGTGTTATGGTTAGATTTAGGGTGAGGGTGAGGGTTACGGTTAGGGTTAGGGTTAGGGTTAGTGTGAGGTGTAGGGTGAGGATGAGGGTTAGGGTTAGGTTGAGGGTTAGGATTAGAATTAGGGTTATGGTGAGCATTAGGTTTAGGGCTAGGTTTCGGGTGAGGTTTACGGTCATGGTGAGGGTTAGAGTTAGTGGGAGGTTTAGTGTGAGGGTAAGTGTTAGGGTAAGGGTTAGGGTTAGTGTGAGGGTTATGTTTAGGGTGAGGTTTAGGGTTATGGTAAGGGTGAGGGTGAGGGTTAGGGTTAGGGTGAGGTTTAGGGTTAGGTTTAGGGTTAGAGTTAGGGTTAGGGTGAGGGTGAGGTTTAGTGTTAAATTTAGGGTTCAGTTGAGGTTTAGGATGAGGGTTAGGGTTAGGATTCGTTTTAGGTTTAGGGATAGGTTGAGTTTTAGGGTTAGGTTTATGATTAGGATTAGGGTTAGGGTGATGGTGAGTGTGTGGGTTAGGGTTAGGTTTAGGGTTAGGCTTAGGGTTTGGCTGAGGGTTATGTTGAGTTTGAGTATTAGTGTTAGGGTTAGGGTTAGGGTTAGGGTGAGGGTTAGGATGATGGTTAGGTTTAGGATTAGGGTTAGGGTGAGGGCTAGGGTGAGGGTAAGGTTTATAGTTAGTGTTAGGGTGAGGTTTAGGGTTAGGGTTAGGGTTAGGATCAGTGTGAGTTTGAGGTTTAGGGTTAGAGATAGGGTTAGGTTGAGGTTTACAGTGAGGGTTAGGGTTAGGGTTAGGGTTAGGGTGAAGGTTAGGATGAGAGTGTGTGTTAGGTTTAGGGTTAGGTTGAGGGTTATGTTTTGGATTAGGGATAGGTTGAGGGCTTTGGTGAGGGTGAAGTTTAGGAATAGGGTTAGGGAGAGGGTGTGTGTTAGGTTTACGGTTAGGGTGAGGGTTAGGTTTTGGATTAGGTTTAGGGTGAGGGCTGGTGTGAGGGTGAGGTTTAGGAATAGTGTTAGGGAGAGGGTGAGTGTGAGGGTTAGGGTTAGGGTGAGTGTTAGTGTTAGGGTTAGTTTGAGAGTTAGGTTTCGGGTTAAGTTTAGGGTTAGGGTGAGTGTTAGGTTGAGGGTGTCGGTAAGGTTAAAGGTTAGAGTTAGTCTGAGGGTCAGGGTTACTGTAAGGGTGAGGGTTATGGTTAGGGTGAGTGTTATGGTTAGGGTTAGAGTTAGGGTTCAGCTGAGGGTGAGGGTGAGGTTTAGGATTAGGGTGTGGATGAGGTTTAGGTTTAGAGTTAGGGTTGGGGTGAGGGTTACGGTGAGGGTTAGGGTTATGGATAGGGTTACATTTTGGATTATGGTTAGGGTGTGCGTGAGGGTGAGGGTTAGGGTTAGGCTTAGGCTTAGGGTTAGGCTGAGGGTAAGGGTGAGGGTTAGGGTTAGGGTGAGGGTTAGGTTTAGGGTTAGGGTGAGGGTTAGGATGAGGTATAGGGTTAGGATTCGGGTTAGGTTGATGGCTAGGGTGAGGGTTAAAGTTAGGATTAGGTTTAGTGTGAGGTTTAGGGTTTGGGTTAGGTTTAGGGTTAAGGTGAGGTTTAGGGTTAGGGTTACTGTATGGGTGAGGGTTAGGGTTAGGTTGAGGGTTAGGGTTAGAGTTAAGCTGAGGGTTAGGTTGGGGTGAGGAATAGGTTTTGGGTGATGTTTAGCGTTTGGGTTAGGGTGAGGATTAGGATGAGGGTTAGGGTTAGGATTAGATTTAGGGTGAGGGTGAGGATTAGGGTTAGGGTGAGGCTTAGGCTTAGGTTTAGGCTGAGGGTGAGGGTGAGTGTGAGGGTTAGTGTTAGGTGGATGGATAGGGTTAGGGTTAGGGTGAGTGTTAGGATGACAGTTAGGTTTAGGGTGAGGGTTAGAGTGAGAGTGATGGTAAGAGTAACGGTGAAGGTTATGCTGAGGGTGAGTGTTCCCCTAAGGTTGAGGGTTAGGATTAGGGTGAGGGTTAGGTTAAGGGTTAAGGTGAGGGTTAGGGTGAGGGTGAGGGTTAGGGTTAGGGTTAGTGTGAGGGCTACGGTGAGGGTTAGGGTTAGTGTGAGGGTTAGGGTGAGGGTGAGGATGATGGTAAGTGTAAAGGTGAGGGTTAGGATAGGCTGAGGCTGAGGGTTAAGATAAGGGTGAGTGGTAGGCTTAGAGTCACTCTAAGGGTAAGGGTTCGGGTTAGGGTTAGGGTGAGGGTTAGATTGAGGATTAGGGTTAGGTTTAATGTGAGGTTTAGGGTGAGGATGAGGGTTAGGGTTAGGTTGAGGGTTAGGGTTAGAATTATGGTTAGGGTGAGGGCTAGGGTGAGGTTTAGGTTTAGAGTTAGGGTTAAGGTGAGGTTTAGGGTTAGGGTGAGGGTATGGTTAAGGTTCAGGTTGAGGGTTAGGCTGAGGGTAAGGGTTAGGGTTAGAGTTAGGTTTAGGGTGAGGGTAAGGGTGAGGGTTAGGGTGACGGTGAGGGTGACGGTAAGGGTGAGGTTTAGGTTTGGGGTTAGGGTTAGTGTGAGGGTTAGGGTGAGGAGTAGTGTTAGGGTTAGGGTGAGGATTAGGGATAGTGTGAGGGTTAGGGTTAGAGTGACAGTAAGGCTTAGGGTGAGGGTTAGGGTTAGGGTGAGGGTTAGCATTAGGGTTAGGTTGAGGGTTAGTGTTAGGTTGGAGGTTAGGGTTAGGGTGAAGGTTAGGGTGAATGTTAGGGTTAGGGTGAGTGATAGGATTAGGGTTAGGGTGAGGGTTAGGCTTAGGGTGATGTGTAGAATGAGGGTAAGGCCTAGGGTGAGGGTGAGAGTAAGGGTTAGGGTATGGGAGAGGGTTAAACTTAGGGTTAGGGTTAAGGTAATGCTGAGGGTTAGGGTGAGGGTGAAATTAAGGGTTAGGATAAGGGTGAGGGTTAGGGGTAGTTTTTGGGTTCTAGTTAGTGTGAGAGGTAGGATGAGGGGTAGGTTTAGAGTTAAGGTTAGAGTTAGTGTGAGGGTTAGGGTTAGGGTGAGGATAAGGTAAGGGTGAGGTTTGGGGTGAGGGTGAGGGTTAGGGTTACTCAATGTGAGGGTTAGGGTTACGGTTATGGTGAGGGTTAGTGTTAGAGTTATGTTTTGGGTGAGGGTGAGTATTTGAGGATGAGGGTTCTGGAGAGTGTGAGGGTTAGGGTTTCAGTGAGGGTTAGGGTTAAGGTGAGTGTTAGGGTGATGGTGAGTGCGAGGTTTAGGGTTGGGGTTAGGGTTAGAGTGAGGGGTAAGGTGAGGGGTAGGGTTATGCTTAGGGTGAGGTTTAGGGTTACTGTGAGGGTTAGGGTTAAGGTGAGGTTTTGGGTTACTGTGAGGGTTCAATTTAGGGTTAGGCTTAGAGTTAGGGTGAAGGTAAGGGTTTGGTTGAGGGTTAGGGTTAGGGTGAGGGTTAGGGTTAATGTGAGGGTCAGGGTTAGGGTGAGAGTTAGGGTTAGGTTGAGGGTTAGGGTGAGGTTGAGGGTGACGGTAAGGCTTAGGGTTAGGGTTAGGGTGATGGTGAGTGTGAGGGTTAGGGATAGGGTTAAAGTTAGGCTTAGGGTTAGGCTGAGGGTGAGGGTGAGGGTGAGACTGAGGGTTAGGGTGTGGGTGAGGGTTAGGTTTAATGTAAGTTTAAGGGTGAAAGTGAGTGTTAGGGTGCAGGTGAGGGTTAGAGTTAGGGTTATGGTTAGTATCAGGGTTAGGTTTAGGGTTAGGTTGAGAGTTAGGATGAGGGGTAGGTTTAGCGTTAGGGTTAGGCTTAGGGTTAGGGTTAGGCTGAGGGTGAGGTTGAGGGTGAAGGTTAGGGTTAGTTTGAGCGTTAGGGTTGGGAATAGGGTGAGGGTTAGGATGAAGGTTTAAGGTGAGTGTTAGGGTTAAAGTTTGAGTGAGGGTTACGGTTATTGTGAAGGTTAGGGTTAGGGTTAGGGCTAAGGTGAGGGTTAGGGTGAGGGTAATGTAAAGGTAAGGGTGAGGTTTTTGATGAGGGTGAGGGTTACGGTAAGGGTGACGGTTAGTGTTAGGGTGAGGGTTAGGGTTAGCAATAGGGTTAGTGTGAGGGCAAAGGTGAGGGTGAGGGTTAGGGTTAGGGTTAGGTTTAGGGTGAGGGTTAGGCTTAGGCTGAGGGTTAGGGTTAGTGGGAGGGTTGGTGTTAGGGTTAGGCTTAGTGTTAGGGTGAGCGTAAGGGTTAAGGTGAAGGTTAGGGTTAGGGTGAGGGTTAAGGTTAGGGTGAGGGTCAGGGTTAGGGTTAGCGTTAGGCTGAGGGTTAGGTGAGGGTTAGGGTTAGTGTTAGGGTAAGGGTTAGTGTTAGGGTTGGGGTTAGTGTTAGTGTTAGAGTTAGGGTTAGTGTTAGGGTTAGGGTTAGGGTTAGGTTGAGGGTTACGGTGAGGGTGAGGGTTAGGGTTAGGTTTAGGTTTATCGTGTGGGTAAGTGATAGCATTAGGGTTAGGGTGAGTGTTAGAATTAGCATTAGGGTTGGAGTGAAGGTTAGGGTGAGGGTTAGGTTTAGGGTTAAGGTGAGCTTGAGGGTGAGGTTTAGGGTTAGGGTGAGTTTTAGGGTTAGGGTGAGGGTTAGGGTTAATGTTAGCATGACGGTAATGGTGAGGGTGATGGTTAGGGTTAGAGATAGGGTGAGGTTTAGGTTTAGTGTGAGTTTTAGGGTGAGGATGAGGTTAAGGCTTCGGGTGAGGTTTAGGTTAAGGGTTGAGGGTTAGGGTTAGGGTTAGGGTTAGTGTGAGAGTTAGGGTTGGGGTTAGGTTTAGGATTAATGTGAGGGTAAGAATTAGGGTGATGGTTAGGGTGAGGGTGAATTTTAGGGTTAGGAATAGTGATAGGGTTAGTGTTACGCTGAGCATGAGGGTGAGGGTGAGGGTTAGGGTTAGGGTTAGGGTGAGGGTGATGGTAAGGGTAAAGGTCAGGGTTAGGCTGAGGGTGAGGGTTAAGATAAGGGTGAGTGTTAGGGTTAGAGTGAGGGTTAGGGTAAGGATTCGGGTTAGTGTTAGGGTGAGGGTTAGATTGAGGATTGGGGTTAGGGTTAATGTGAGGTTTAGGGTGAGGATGAAGGTTAGGGTTAGGTTAAGGGTTAGGGTTAGAATTATGGTTAAGGTGAGGGCTAGGGTGAGGTTTAGGGTTAGGGTTAGGGTTAGGGTGAGGTTTAGGGTTAGCGTGAGGGTGAGGTGAAGGTTCAGTTTGAGGGTTAGGCTGAGGGTAAGGGTTAGGGTTAGAGTTAATTTTAGGGTGAGGGTAAGGGTGAGAGTTAGGGTGACGGTGAGGGTGACGGTAAGGGGGAGGGTTAGGTTTGGGGTTAGGGTTAGGGTGAGGGTTAGGGTGAGGGGTAGTGTTAGGGTTAGGGTGAGGATTAGGGATAGTGTGAGGGTTTGGGTTAGATTGACAGTAAGGCTTAGGGTGAGGGTTAGGGTTAGGGTGAGGGTTAGCGTTAGGTTTAGGTTGAGGGTTAGTGTTAGGTTGGAGGTTAGGGTTAGGGTGAGTGTTAGGGTGAGTGTTAGGGTTAGGCTGAGTGATAGTACTAGGGTTAGTGTGAGGGTTAGGTTTAGGGTGATGTGTAGAATGAGGTGAGGGTTAGGGTTAGGGTGACAGTTAGGATTAGGGTATGGGTTAGGGTTAAGTTTAGGGTGAGGGTTAAGTTAATGCTGAGGGTTAGGGTGAGGGTGAGGTTAAGGGTTAGGTTTAGGGTGAGGGTGAGTGTTAGGGTTAGGGTTATAGTTAGGGTGAGGTGTAGGGTGAGGGGTAGGGTTAGAGTTAAGTTTAGAGTTAGTGTGAGTGTTAGGGTTAGGGTGAGGATAAGGTAAGGGTGAGGGTTGGGGTGAGGGTGAGGGTTAGGGTTACTCTTAGTGTGAGGGTTATGTTGACGGTTACGGTGAGGGTTAGGGTTAGGCTTATGTTTAGGGTGAGGGTGGGCGTTAGAGTGAGGATGAGGGTTCTGGAGAGTGTGACGGTTAGGGTTTCGTTGAAGGTTAGGTTTAGGGTGAGGTTTAGGGTTAGGGTTAGGGTTAGGTTTAGGGTGAGGATGAGGTTTGGGGTTAGAGGTAGGGTTAGGGGGACTGTTAGGGTGACGTTTAGGGTTAGGGTTAGTGTTAGGGTTATGGTTAGGTTGAGGCTGAGGTTGAGGTTTAGGGTTAGGGTTAGTGTCAGAGTTAGGGTTAGGGTGAGGGTTAGGGTGAGTGTGAGGGTTAGCGTTAGGGTTAGGCTTAGTCTTAGGGTTAGGCTGAGGGTGAAGCTGAGGGTGAGGGTTAGGGTCAGGGTTAGGGTTAGTATTAGGGTTAGGATTAGGGTTAGGGTGAGGGCTTGGGTGAGGGTGAGGGTTAGGGTTAGTGTTAGGGTAAGGTTTAGGATTAGGGTTAGGGTTAGGGTGAAGGTTAGGATGAGGGTTAGGTTTACAGTGAGGGTGAGGTTAGGTTTAGGTTTAGGATTAGTGTTATTGTTACCATTAGCGTTAGAGTTATGGTGAGGGTGAGTGTGAGGGTGAGGTATAGGGTTAGGTTTAGGGTGAGGATTAGGGTTAGGGCTAGGATTAGGGTTAGGACGACGATGAGGTTTAGGGTTAGATTTAGGGTTAGGTGGAGGGTTAATGTTTGGGTTAGTGTTCATTTTAAGGTTAGGGTGAGGGTTAGGTTGAGGTTTAGGGTCAGGGTTAGGGTTAGGATTAAGTTTAAGGTGAGGGTGATGGTGAGGGTTAGGGTTAGGCTTAGGCTTAAGGATAGGCTCAGGGTGAGGGTGGGGGTGAGGATTAGGGTTAGTGTTATGTTTATGGTTAGGTTTAGGGGGAGAGTTAGGATGAGGGTTAGGGTTAGGATTAGGGTTAGGTTAAGGGGTAGGGTGAGGTTTAGGGTTAGGGTTAGGGTTAGGATTAATTTTAAGTTTGGGCTTAAGGTGAGTGTTATGGTGAGGGTGAGGGTTAAGTTAGGGTTAGGGTTAGCATTAGGGTTAGTGTTAGGGTGAGTGTGAGGGTTAGGGTTAGGGTTAGGCTTAGGGTTAGGTTGAGGGCTAGGGTGAGGGGGAGGTTTAGGGTTAGTGTTTGGGTGAGGTTTAGGGTTAGGGTTAGGGTTTGGGTGAGGGTTAGGATTATGGTTATTGTTAGGGTTAGTGTGAGGGTTAGGGTTAGGCTTAGGCTTAGGTTTAGGCTGAGCATGAGGGTGAGGGTGAGGGTTAGGTTTAGGTTGAGGGTTAGGGTTAGGGTTAGCGTTAGAGCTAGGGTTCGGTTTAAGTTTAGGGTTAGCGTGAGGGTTAGGGTAAGGGTTACAGTGAGGGTGTGATTTAGGGTTAGGTTGAGGGTTAGGGTTAGGTTTAGAGTTAGGGTGAGGGTGATGGTGAGTGTTAGGGTTAGTGTTAGGGTGAGGGTTAGGATGAGGGTTAGGGTTAGGATTAGGATTAGTGTGAGGGCTAGGGTGAGGTTGAGGTTTAGGATTAGGGTTAGGGTGAGGTTTAGGGTTAGGGTTAGGGTTAGTGTTAGGGTATGTGTTACGTTTCGGGTTAGGGTGAGGTTTAGGGTTAGGTTTACAGTCAGCCTGAAGGTTAAGGTTAGGGTTAGAGTGAGGTTTTGGATGATGATTAGGGTTAGGATTAGGGTTAGGTTGAGGGCTAGGGTGAGGGTGAGGGTTAGGGTTAGTGTTTGGATGAGGTTTAGGTTTAGGGTTAGGGTTTGGGTGAGGGTTAGGATGTGGGTTAGAGTTACGGTGAGGGTGAGGGTTTGGATTAGGTTGAGGGTTAGTGTTAGGATTTGGGTTAGGGTGAGGCATAGTTTTAGTGTTAGATTTAGGGTTAGGGGGAGGGTTAATTTGAGGTTTAGGCTTAGGGTTATGGTTAGTGTTAGGGTTAAGGTTAGGGTGAGGGTGAGTGTGAGGGTTAGGGTTAGGGTTAGGATTAGGCTTACGGTTAGGCTCAGGGTGAGGGTGGGGGTGAGGATTAGGGTTAGGGTTATGGTTAGGGTTAGGGTTAGGGTGAGGGTTAGGGTTAGGGTTAGGTTGAGGGTGAGGTTTAGGGGTAGAGTTAGGGTTAGAATCAGGGTTTGGGTCAGGCTGAGGGTTAGGGTGGGGGTGATGGTAATGGTAAAGTTGAGGTTAAGGCTGAAGGTAAGGATTAAGGTAAGGGTTAGTGTTAGTGTTAGGGTGATGGTTAGGGTTAGGGTTAGGGTGAGGGTGAGGTTTAGATTGAGGATTAGTGTTAGGGTTATTGTGAGGTTTAGGGTGAGTATGAGGTTTAGGGTTAGGGATAGGGATAGGGTGAGGTTGAGGTTTAGGGTTAGTTTTAGGGTGAGTTTTAGGGTTAGGGTGATGGTTAGGGTTAGTGTTAGGGTGAGGTTTAGGGTTAGGGTTAAGGTTAGGGTGAGGGTTAGGGTGAGGGTGAGGGTTAGGATTAGGGTGATGGTTAGGTTTATGGTTAGGGTGAGTGTTAAGATGAGGTTTAGTTTTAGGGTGAGGGTTAGGTTGAGGATGATGGTAAGAGTAAAGGTGAGGTTTAGGCTGAGGGTGAGGGTTAAGATAAGGGTGAGAGTTAGGATTAGGTTTAGTGTGAGGGCTAGGTTGAGGGTTAGGTTGAGTTTTAAGCTTAGGGATAGGGTTAGGTTTAGGATTTGGGTTAGGGTGAGTGAGTGTGAGCATTAGCGTTAGTGTTAGGGTTAAGCTTAGGGATAGGGGAAGGTTAGGTTTAGGGTTTGGGTTAGAGTGAGGGTGAGGGTGAGGATTAGGGTTAGGTTTAGGGTTTGGTTTAGGGTTAGGGTTAGTGTTAGGGTTTGGGTTAGGGTTAGGGTTACGGTGAGGGTTAGGGTTAGTGTTAGGGTTAGGCTGAGGGTGATGGTGGGGATGAGGATTAGGGTTAAGATTAGTGTTATTGTTTGGGTTAGGGTTAGAGTTACCTTGAAGTTGAGGGTGAGGGTTAGGGTTAGGGTTAGGGTGGGGTTTGGGTTAGGGTTAGGGTTAGGGTAGGGTGAGGGTGAGTTTTAGGGGTAGATATAGGTTTATGGGGAAGTTTAAGGTGAGGGTTAGGGTTAGGGTGAGAGTTAGGGTTAGGGTGAGGTTTAGGGTTAGGGTTATGTTTAAGTTTAGACTTTTGGTGAGGGTGAGTGTGCGGGTGAGTGTGAGGGTTAGGGATAAGTTAGGGTTAGGCTTAGGGTTAGGCTTAGGTTTAGGTTGAGGGTGAGGTTTAGGGTTAGGGTGAGTGTTAGTGTTAGGATTATGGTGAGGGTTAGATTGAGGGTAGGGATAGGATTAGGGTTAGGGTGAGGTCTAGGGTGAGGGTGATGTTTAGGATTAGGGTTAGGGTGAGGGCTATGGTGAGGGTGTGGTTTAGGGTTAGGGTTTGGCTGAGGTTTAGTGTTAGGATTAGGGTTAGGGTTGGGGTGTGGGTGAGGTTTCGGTTAAGGTTAGGGTTAAGTTGAGGCTGAGGGTGAGGGTTAGTGTTAGGGTTAGGCATATTATTAGTTTAAGGTTTAGGGTGAGTGTGAGTGTTAGGGTTAGGTTTAGTGTTAGTCTTAGGGTTACACTGAGGGTGAGGGTGAGAGTTAGGGTGAGAGTTAGTGTTCATGTTAAGTTTAGGGTGCGGGTGAGGGTGAGGGTTAGGGTTACGTTGAGCGTGAGGTTTAGGGTTAGGTTGAGGGTTAGGGTTTGGGTTAGGGTTAGTGTTAGGGTGAGGTTTAGCATGAGGATTAGCGTTAGGATTAGGGTTAGGGTGAGGGCTAGGGTGAGGGTGAGGGTTAGGGTTAGTGTTAGGGTGAGGTTTAGGTTTAGGGTGAGGATTAGGATGAGGGTTAGGGTTACGGTAAGGGTGAGGGTTAGGGTTAGGGTGAGGGTTAGGTTTAGGATTTTCGTTAGGGTGAGGGTTAGTTTTAGGGTTAAATTTAGGGTTAGGGGGAGGGTTAAGTTGAGGTTAAGGGTTTGGGTTAGGGTTAGTGTTAGGGCTAAGGTTAGGGTGAGAGTTAGTGTTCAGGTTAAGTTTAGGGTGAGGGTGAGGTTTAGGTTGAGGGTTAGGGTTAGGATGAGGGTTAGGGTGAGGATTAGGGTGAGGATTAGGGTTAGGGTGAGGGCTAGGTTGAGGGATAGTGTGAGGTTGTGTTTTAGGGTTAGTGTTAGGGTGAGTTTTAGGGTTAGGGTGAGGGTTAGGATGAGGGTTAGGGTTACGGTAAGGGTGAGGGTTAGGGTTAGGGTGAGGGTTAGGGTTAAGATTAGGTTAAGGTTCAGGGTGAGGGTTAGGATTAGGGTTAGGGTTAGGGTTATTGTTAGGTTTAGCGTTAGGGTTACGGTTACTGAGAGGGTGTAGGTGAGGGTTAGGGTTAGGGGTAAGGTGAGGTTTTTAGTTTTAGGGTTAGGGTTAGACTTAGGGTTAGGGTGAGGTTAGGGTTAGGGTTAGTGTGAGGTTTAGTGTTAGGGTTAGGGTTAGGGTGAGGCTGAGGAGGAGCGTTAGGGTTAGGGTTGGTGTTAGAGTTAGGGTTACAGTGAGGGTTAGAGTGAGGTTGAGGGTTAGGCTTAGTGTTAGGATTAGGATTAGGGTAAGGGTTAGGGTGAGTTTGAGGGTTAGGGTTAGGTTTAGGCTTAGGGTTAGGCTGATGGTGAGGATGAGGGTGAGGGTGAGGGTTAGGGTTAGGGTTTGGGTGATAGTGTTCGGGTTAAATTTATGGTTAGGGTGAATGTTAGGGTTAGGGTTATGGTGAGTGTGAGGGTTAGGGTTAGGTTGAGGATTAGGGTTAGGCTTAGGATTAGGGTGAGGGTTATGGTTAGGGTTAGGGTGAGGGTTAGGATGAGGATTAGGATTAGGATTAGGGTTAGGGTGAGGACTAGGGTGAGGGTGAGTTTTAGGGTTAGAGTTTGGGTGAGGTTTAGGGTTAGGGTTAGAATTTGGGTGAGGGTTATGATGATGGTTAGAGTTACGGTGAGGTTGAGGGTTAGGGTTAGGTTGAGGGTTAGGGTTAGGATTTGGGTTAGAGTGAGGGTTAGTTTCAGGGTTATATTTAGGGTTAGTGGGAGGTTAGGTCCAGGGTTAGGGTTAGGGTTAGGTTTAGTGTTAGGGTATAGTTTAAGGTGAGGGTTAGGTTGAGGTTTAGGGTTAGGGTTAAGGTTAGAGTTAGGATTAGGGTTAGGGTGAGGGTTAGTTTGAGGGTTAGGGTTAGCGTTAGGGTTAGGGTGAGGGTTAGGTTTAGGGTTATTGTTAGTGTTATGGTTATGGTTAAATTTGCAGTGAGGGTGAGGTGGAGGGTGAGGGTTATGGTTCGGGTTTGGTTTAGGGTTAGTGTTAGGGTTAGTCTTATTGTTAGGGTTAGGGTAAGCGTTACGGTGAGGTTGAGTGTGAAGGTGAGGATTAAGGTTAAGGTGAGGTTTAAGTTTAGGGTTAGGGTTAGGGTTAGGGCGAGGGTGAGGTTTAGGGATAGAGTTAGGCTTAGGGGGGAGGATTAGGGTGAGGTTGAGGGCTAGGGTTAGTGTTAGGTTTAGGGTGAGGGTGAGGGTTAGGTTGAGGTTTAGGGATAGGGTTAGGTTTAGGATTAGGGTTAGGGTGAATGTGAGTGTGAGGGTTAGGATGAGGGTTAGGCTTAGGCTTAGGTTTTGGCTGAGCTTGAGTGTGGGTGTAAGGATTAAGGTTAGGGTGATGATTACGGTTAGGGTTAGTGTTATTGTTAGGGTTAGGGTTATTGTTACAGTGAAGATAAGGGTGGGGCTGAGGGTTAGCGTTAGTGTTAGGGTGGGGTTTAAGGTTAGGGTTAGGGTTAGGGTGAGGGTGAGGTTTAGTGTTAGATATATGTTTAGGGGGAGGGTAAGGGTGATGGTTAGGGTTAGGGTTAGATTTAGAGTTAGGATGAGGGTGAGGGTTAGGTTTAGGTTTAGTGTTAGGCTAAGGGTTAGGCTGAGGGTGATGGTGAGGGAGAGGGTTAAGGTTTAGGTTGAGGGTTAGGGTTAGGTTTATTGGGAGGGTTATGATGAGGGTTAGGGTCAGGATTATGGTTAGGGTGAGGCTTAGGTTTACAGAAGGGTGAGGGTTAGGGTTAGGGTGAGGGTTAGGGTTAGGATTAAGGTGAGGGTGATTGTGAGGGTTAGGATTAGGGTTAGGGTTAGGGTTATTGTTAGGGTTAGGGTTAGGGTTATGGTTATGGTGATGATGAGGTTTAGGGTTAAGTTTAGGGAGAGGTTTTTAGTGTTAAGGTTAAGGTTAGAGTTAGGGTTAGGGTTAGGGTGAGGTTTAGGGGTTGAGTTAGGGTTAGGGTGAGGGTTAGGGTGAGGGTTAGGGTTAGGGTGAGGGTTAAGTTGTAGGTGACCGCAAGTTTAAAGATGAGTGTTAGGCCTAGGGTGAGGGTTATGGTAAAGATAAGGGTTAGTGTTAGGGTGAGGGTGAGGGTTAGATTGTGGATTAGTGTTAGGGTTAGTGTGAGGTTTAGGGTGAAGATGAGGGTTAGGGTTAGGGTGAGGGCTAGGTTGAGGTTGAGGATTAGGGTTAGTGTTAGGGTAATGTTAGGATTAGGGTGAGGGTTATGGTTATGGTTAGGGTTAGGGTTAGGTTTAGTGTTAGTGTTAGGGGTAGGGTTGGGGTATGTTTAAGGTTAGGGTTAGGGTTATTATTAGGGTTAGGGATAGTATGAGGTCTAGGTTTAGGGTTAGGATTAGGCTTAGGGTTTCGCTGAGGGAGAGGATGAGCATGAGGGTTAGGGTTAGGGTTATTTTTAGGGTTAGGGTTTGGTCGAGGGTTAGTGTTATTGTTAGGTTTAGTGTTAGAGTTGCGGTGAGGTTGTGGGTGAGGGTGAGGGTTAGGGTTCGGGTGAGGTTTAGCGTTAGGGTTAGGGTGAGGGTGAGGTTTAGGGTTAGAGTTAGGGTTAGGGCGACGGTTAGGGTGAGTTTTAGGTGAGGGTTAGTGTTAGAGTTAGGGATAGGGTGAGTGTTATTGTGAGGGTGAGGGTTAGGCTTAGGGTTTGGATTAGGAGTAGGGTAAGGTTTAGTGTTAGTGTGAGGGTTAGAGTTAGGGTTCTGGTTAGGCTTAGGGTTTCGCTGAGGGAGAGGGTGAGAATGAGGGTTAGGGTTAGGGTCAAGTTTAGGTTTAGGGTTAGGGTTAGGTTTAGGGTTTCGCTGAGGGAGAGGGTGAGCATGAGGGTTAGGGTTAGGGTGAGGTTTAGGAGTAGAGTTAAGGTAGTGTGAGGATTAGTGTGAGGGTTAGGTTAAGGTGAGTGTGAGGCTTTGGGTTAGAGTTAGGGTTAGGGTAAGTTTTAGGGTGAGGGTTAGGTTTAGAGTGAGGGTTAGGGTTAGGGTTAGGATGAGAGTAATGGTTAGATTGAGGATTAGTGTTCGGTTAGTGTGAGGTTTATGGTGAGGATGAGGGTTAGTGTTAGGATGAGGGTTAGGGTTAGGATTAGGGTGAGGTTAAGGTTTAGCGTGTTGGTTAGGGTTAGTGTGAGTGTTTGTGTTATGTGTAGGTTTAGTGTTAGGGTGAGGGTAAGTGTTAGGGTGAGGGTTAGTGTTATGGTGAGGGTTATGGTAAGGGTGAGGATTAGGGTTAGGCTTATTCTTAGGGTTAGGTTTAGGGTTACGGTTACGGTGAGGGTGAGTGTTAGGGTTAGGAAGAAGTTTCGGTTTAGGGTTAGGGTTAAAGTTAGGATTAGGGTGAGAGTGAGGTTTACGGATAATGTTAGGGTTAGTGTTAGGGTTAGGGTTAAGGTGAGGGTTAGGGTTCGGGTTAGGCTTAGGCTTAGGCTTAGGATGAGCATGACGGTGAGGGTTAGGGTTAGGGTTAGGGTGACGGTTAGGGTTAGGGTGAGGGTGAGGGTTACCATGAGGTTTAGGGATAGGATTAGGGTTAGGCTAAAGGCTAGGGTGAGGGTTAGGGATAGGGATAGTGTTAGGTTTAGGATTAGGGTTAGGGTGAGGGTGAGTGTGAGGGTTAGGTTGAGGGTTAGGTTAGGCTTAAGGTTAGGGTGAGCGTTAGAGTTAGGGTTAGTTTTAGGGTGAGGGTAAGGCTGAGGATTAGGGTTAGGTTTAGGGTTAGGGTTAGGGTTATTGTTATTGTTAGGGTTAGGGTTAGAGTTAACGTGAGGGTGAGGGTGAGGTTGAGTGTTAGGATTAGGGTTAGTTTGGGGTTTAGGGTTAGGGTTAAGGTTAATGTTAGTGTGAGGGTGAGTTTTAGGATTAGATATAGGTTTAGGGGGAGGGCTAGGGTGAGGGTTAGGGTGAGGGTCAGTGTTAGGATTAGAGTGAGGGTGAGGGTTAGGTTGAGGTTTAGGGTTAGGTTAGGGTTAGGATTAGTGTGATGGTTAGTGTTAGGGTTAGGGTTAGTTTTAGGGTGAGGGTAAGTGTTAGGGTGATGGTTTGGGTTAGGGTGAGGTTTATGGTTAGGGTGAGGGTTAGGATTAGTGTTAGGGTTACTGTTAGGTTTAGGTTTAGCGTTTGGGTTGCGGTGAGGGTGAGGGTGAAGGTCAGGGTTACGGTTAGTGTGAGGTTTAGGGTTTGGGTGAGGGTCAGAGTTAGGTTTTGGGTGAGGGTGAGGTTTAGGGTTAGACTTAGGGTTAGCGAGAGGTTTAGATTGAGGATTAGGGTTAGGATTAGTTTTAGGGTTAGGTTTAGGTTGAGAGTTAGGGAGAGTGTTAGGGTTATGGATAGGGTTAGGAATAGGGTTAGGGTGAGGGTGAGGTTTAGGTTTAGATTTAAGTTTAGGGGCAGGGTTATTTCGAGGGTTAGGATTAGGGTTAGTGTTAGGGTTAAGGTTAGGGTGAGGGTTAGGTTGAGGCTTAGGTATAGGGTTAGTGTTAGGGTTGGGATAAAGCTTAGGGTGAGGGTGAGTGTGAGGGTTAGGGTTAGGGTTAGGCTTAGGCTTAGGGTTAGGCTGAGGGTGAGTTTGGGTGATGATTAGGGTTAGGGTGATGGTTAGGGTTTGGGTTATGGTGAGGAATCGAATATGGTTTATGGTTCGGATTAGGATTAGGGTGAGGGCTAGGGTGAGGGTGAGGGTTAGGCTAAGGCTTAGGCTTAGGTTTAGGCTGCGCATGAGTTTGAGGGTGAGCGTTAGGGTTATGGTCCTGGGTAGGTTTACGGTTAGGGTGAGGGTTAGCATGAGATTTAGTGTTAGGGTGAGGGTTAAGGTGATTATGATTGTAAGGGTAAAGGTGAGATTTAGGCTGAGGGTGAGGGTTAAGATAAGTGTGAGTGTTTGGTTAAGTTTAGGGTTAGGTTAAGGTTTAGGGTTAGGGTTAGGGTTAGGGTTTGGGTTAGATTGAGGATTCAGTTTAGGGTTAGTGTGAGGTTTAGGGTGAGGATGAGGGTTAGTGTTAGGGTGACGATGAGGGTTAGAATTAGGGTTAGGGTGAGGGCTGAGGGCTAGGGTGAGGGTGAGGGTTAGGGTTAGGTTTAGGATGAGGGCTAGGGTGAGGGTTAGGTTGAGGTTTAGGGTTAGTGATAGGGATAGGTTTAGGATTAGGGTTAGGGTGAGGGTGAGGGTGAGGGTTAGGGTTAGGTTTAGGTTTAGGCTTACGGTTAGCGTGAGGATTAGGTTTATAGTTTGGGTTAGGGTGAGGGTGAGGCTGAGGAATAGGGTTAGGTTTAGGGTTAGGGTTAGGGTTAGGTTTAGGGTTAGGGTTAGGGTTAGGGTTACAGTGAAGTTTAGGGTTAGGGTTAGGCTTAGGGTTAGGCTGAGGGTGAGGGTGGGGGTGAGGATTAGGGTTAGGTTTAGTTTTAGGTTTATCGTTAGTGCTATGGTTAGGGTTAAGTTTGCCGAGAAGGTGAGGCTGAGGATGAGGGTTATGGTTAGGTTTAGGGTTAGGGTTAGTGTTATTGTTAGGGTTAGGGTTAGAGTTACGGTTAGGTTGAGGGTGAGGGTGAGGGTTAGGGTAGGTTGAGGTTTAGGGTTAGGTTTAGGGTTTGGGTTAGGATTAGGGTTAGGGTATGGGTGAAGTTTAGGGTTAGAGTTAGGGTTAGGGGGAGGGTTAAGGTGAGGTTTAGGGTTAGGGTTAGTGTTAATGTCAGGGTGAGGGTGAGGGTTAGGTTGAGGTTTAGGGATAGAGTTAGGTTTAGGTTTAGGGTTTGGGTGAGGGTGAGTGTGAGGGATAGGGTCAGGGTTAGGTTTAGACTTAGGGTTACGCTGAGACTTAGGGTTAGGCTGAGGGTGAGGGTTAGGTTTAGGATTGGGTTTAGGTTGATGGTTAGGATTAGGGTTAGTGTTATTGTTAGGGTAAGGGTGAGAGTGAGGGTTAGGTTGAGGTTTAGGGTTAGGGTTAGGGTTAGGGTTAGTTTGAGGGTTAGTGTTAGGTTTAGGGTTAGTGTTAGTGTGAGGGTAATTGTTATGGTGAAGCTTTGGGTTACGGTGAGGGTTATGGTTAGGCTGAGGGTTAGGGATATGTTTATTGTTAGGGTTACGGTTACAGTTTCGGTGAGGGTGAGTGTTAGGTTTAGGTTTAGGATGAGATTTAGGGTTAGGGTTAGGGTTAGAGTTAGGGTTAGTGTTAGGGTTAGGGTTAGGGTGAGGTTTAGGGTAAAGGTTCGGTTTATGGTTAGGGTGAGGCTTATATTGAGGATTAATGTTAGGTTTAGTGTGAGGTTTAGGGTGAGGATTAGTATTAGGGTTAGGCTGAGGGTGAGTGTTAAGATAAGGGTGAGGGTTCAGGTTAGGGTGAGGGTTAGGGTAAGGTTTTGGGTTATGGTTAGGGTGAGGGTTAGATTGAGGATTAGGGTTATGGTTAGTGTGAGGTTTAGGGTGAGGATGAGGATTAGGTTTAGGGTGAGTGTGAGGGTTAGAATTAGCGTCAGGGTGAGGGTCAGGGTTAGGGTTGGGTTAAGGTTAGAGTGAGGTTTAGGATTATGGTGAGGGCTAGGGTTAGTGTGAGGGTTAGTGTTAGGGTTAGGTTTAGTGTTAGGGTGAGGATAAGTTTTAGGTTGAGGGTTAGGTTTAGGGTGAGGGTTATTGTTAGGGTTAGTGTTAGGGTTTCGGTTACTGTGAGGGTGAGGGGGATGGTTAAGGTTAGGGTGAGCTTAAGTGTTAGGGTTATGGTTAGAATTAGGGTTAGTGTGAGGGTGAGGTTTAGGGGTAAAATTATGTTTAGCGTGAGGTTTAGGGTGAGGTTTAGGGTCAGGTTGAAGTTTAGGGTGGGGGTGACGGTCAGGGTAAAGGTGAGTGTTAGGCCAAGGGTGAGGGTTACGGTAAGGGTGAGGGTTAGTGTTAGGGTGAGGGTTAGGGTAAGTGTTAGGGTGAGGGTCAGGGTTAGATTGAGGATTAGTGTTAGGGTTAGTGTGAGGTTTAGGGTGAGGATAAGGGTTAGGCTTAGGGTGAGGGCTAGGAAGAAGGTGAGGGTTAAGGTTAGTGTTAGGGTGAGGTTTAGGGTTAGGGTGATGGTTAGGGTTAGTGTGAGTGTTAGTGTTAGGGTTAGGGTGAGTGTTAGGGTTAGGGTTATTGTTAGGGTTAGGGTTACAGTTCGGTGAAGGTAAGTGTGAGGTTTAGGGTTGGGGTTAGGATGAGGTTTAGGTTTAGGTTTTGGGTTAGAGTTAGGGTTAGGGCTAGGGTGAGGTT